>NW_022104341.1:62752305-62778915 GCF_000313985.2 Echinops telfairi | reverse complement strand
ATATATAGATATATCTATCTATCTATCTATCTATCTATCTATCTATCTATCTATCTATATATATATCCAAACGCCCTTCTACCAAGTCGATTCCCACTCACAGTGCTTCTACAGGACAGAGTAGAATTCCACCCTGGGGTTTCACAGGCTGTCAATCTGCACTGGAACAAAGAGCTTCATTTTTCTGTCATGGAGAGGGTGGAGAGGCTTGAACTGCTCACATTGTAGTCGGCAGTTCCACAACTAACCTACTATATCACCAGAGCTCAAAAAATACATATGTAACATAAAATCTTCCATTTTAACCACTTTCAAAAGTGCTGTTCTGGGGCACTAATTACACTCACCTTGATTTGAGTCGTCATTACTGTTTAGTAGCTTTGCATCCATTAAACAATAAGTTCTCATCTCTCGCTGCTCTCGGCCCCTGGTCATCTCTAACCTTGTCTCTACATTTGCCTCTTCTAGATAGGTGATGTGGGAGAAAGATGGCTTTCTACTCCAGCAAAGAGCCACCGTCTCAGAAACCCACAGAGCCAGTTCTACTCTGTCCTACAGGGTTGAGATGAGGTGACATCGGCTAGGTGGCAAGGAGGAAGCTAGTTGGTCTTAGTGGGATCATAACAAAATCTGTCCTTTTGTGTCTGACTTATTTCACTCAGCAAAATGTTTCCAAGGTTCCTTCATGTCATAGCATGCGCCAGAATGTCCATTCTCTTTCTGAATGAATATCGAAAGAAAATGAATCATATTCTTTGGTTTTTGTTTGTTTTATGAATCATTTTCCATTGCATGTACTGATCACATTTTGTTTCTCCAGTCACCTGCGGATAGTTTCTGCCTTTTAGCTCTTGTGAATGATGCTTCAATGAACAATGGTGTACACATATCAATCTTGAGGGGTACACATCTCGGAGTGGAGTTGCAGAGTCTTACGGGAGCTCCGATGGTGTCGTGGCTGTGTGTTAGACTGGGATCCGCATGGTCAGCAGCTCAGAACCACTATCAGCTCTGTTGGAGAAAGATTGTGCTTTCTACTCCTGCAAAACAGAGACAGTCTTGGAAACCCACAGGGGGTTGCTGTGAGTCCGCACTGGCTGTGAGCTGCGAGTATGGTAATTCTGTATTTAACTTTTTGAGCACTGGATAAAAGCTCTCTTACCCCTCCCTGGTTTCAGACCCTGGGTAAACAGACTGTGGTGTCTCCGGGCCTTGCCTGCCGGATACGAAAGCTTACAGATACCAGCCCCCACCTCCCCCCCACTAACCTGCAAGTCCCCAGTCCAGAGCACGGGGTTTCAGAGCAGGGGGCTCACCGCGAGCGAAGGTGGATTAGTTCCGCGAGCGAAGGTGGAGACCGCCCCTTCACTCTGGGGCGAGCTTTGTTTTGCAGATAACTCTTGCCCCTCGGGTGTCCAGCCGACTCCGTCTCCCTTTCATATGGATTCTGCTAGCGCCGTGAGAGGACCTCGGGATCCCTCAGCGGGCACAGGGTGCAGAGTTGTCTGGGCTCAGGCTTCAAGCCACCTTTAGAGTTCACCTAATCCCCTGGAGTAGGCGACCCCGGAGGAGGGTCCCAGCCCCTCCCCCGGCCGTCCACACCAGGGGAGTGAGCCTGCAGGCGGGGTCCCGACCGCGACCGCTTCCCTGACTCAGAACCCAGAGGAATGTCTTTTCCCGGTCGGCCCCCTGCGTGAGAGCCCTAAGAGGTCACGGATTACATTCACATTCATTACATTGTGAACGCAATTAATGTCCACTGCAATCGGGGCCGGGCCCGCAGAGGAAGGAGTGCAGGCAGCTGGGCAGAGTGGGGCCGCTGGCAGACTTAGAAGAGAAGGCAGGTGAGGCAAGGGGGACATGAACGAATCAGAGTTGGCCTGAGTAGGAGGGAAGGGTGAAGGACGACGTCGACACCCCCACACCAGCCCCACCCCCAGCAACCCTCTCTGTGTCTGGCCGGGGCCATTGCTCCTGCAGGAAGCGAGGGGGCGCTTCTGCACTCGGCCATTGTAGGAGTGTTGTGTTGCCCGCCATCCACCTCTCCATCCCACCCTCAGCCCAATGCACCCATTGCCTTCACCGTCAGTCTCCTGCCGGGTCCTGGTCCCCAAATGTTCACTTCCTACCTCTGTGCTGTCCCTTCCACCCCACTCGGCCCTTGACTTGTAAACTCTTGAGCTCTCTCAGCCTGAGCCCCTGCCCTCTGGGGTGACTGAGCCCTCTTTCCTCTTTGCCCCCGAAAGCCTTGTACGCTTGCTTCCCGGTTATAACCCGTCTCTATTATTGAGCAAGTCTTTTAGACTAAACTTCCAGTCTTAATATGTCGCTATTTGCAATGTCAAGCTCCGAGTGAGGCATTGAACTGCTAACTAACTACAAGGTCAAGCCCATCAGTCGATGCTCTGGGGAAAGATGAAGTTACCTGCTCCCATAACAACTTAAAACCTTGGAAGCCCACCGGGGCAGTTCTGCTCTATCTCATAGGTCACTCGGAGTTGGAATCAACTCGGTGGCAGTGGATTTGTTTTGCGTTGAGTCCAGAGCCTGGCACGTAACTGGAGCGTAGGAAGTTTTTGTCTGATGTCTCTGTTGAGGGATACGAGTTTTGCACAAACACCATCTGACCATTCTTGTTTGCCCAGCCTGTACTGGCGCAGAGAGGGAGGGAAACCGTCAGCATCACGGCCCAGCCATAAGCGCGTGAACATGAGCTGTGGGATACTTCACTGCAAAGCAGCCGGGTGAGGAGAGTCAAAGACAGAGGGCATGCTAGCAACGGGCCCTTCAGGAAGGCTTTCAGGAGGCCCTGTAGGGCTAGACGTAGAGGATAGAAAAGAGATTACAGAAGGACATGTGAAGGGCCCTGGGGTGGCAAGAATTGGACACTCTGACCCCTCAGAGTGTCCTAATGGAGGACAGGTGTCGTCATAGCAGAGTGAGTATGGGAGAGGCATGGAAGGACCAGAGAGCCCAGGAGGAACCAGCTCAGTAGGGCTTTTTAGGGGGGGGCATTTGTCCAGGACAATCCTGATTAACCTGTTGTCCTTGCATAATTATTCACAACACCCCCTTTCATCTTCAGAAATAGCCAAGTTTGAATGATAAATTATAAGCCTGCTCTGCTCACAGGCCCGTGTAAAGAGGTTTCTAGATTATCCTAAGCATAATGGAAAGCTAATGAAGAGTTTAAGCAGGGGAATGCGATAACATTCATTGGGTGAATGAGAGAATGAATGGAAACAGAAGGCAATGATGAGCACTTCAACCACTGCATCACCAGGGCTCCTACACAGTGTCCACAAAGAGGTGGAGTGCGGGTGGGTGGGGGGTGGCGGTGGAGGGCGGGAGCATTTTTAAGGAGCTGGGATAAGGCTGGGAGAAAGATGAGGCTTTCAGCTCCCATAAAGATTTGAAAATCTCAGAAACACAAAGGGGCACTGCTGTTCTGTCCTATAGCATCACCATGAGTTGGAATCGACGAAGGCAGAGGGAGTTGAGGGATAGAAGAAGCAGTAGTCAGTGGTGGGGAGTGGGAAGAATTTGCAGTCTAGAAGCAGAATATACTTGGAAAAACCTTCCTTTTTGTGCTTACTTCTTAAGACCTTCAACTGAGTAGCTGAGGGCCACTTGCAATATGGAAGCTAATTTGCTTCACTTCAAGCCAAAATATCTGATGCCATTTAAATACTACATAGAAACATCTATTCTTCTCATTGGTTGCCATGGCGTCAATCACAACTCGTCTGCAGAGGTGAACTGCTCCATTGGGTTTCCAAGGCTGTGTGACCTTTTAGAAGCAGATCACCAGGCTTCTGAGGCACCTTTGGGTGAGTTCAAACTCCCAAACTTTGGAGTGCTTAACCCTTTGTGCCACCAGGTGGCCTAATAACATCTAGGGAATGTTTGATCAAACCACTGGGTACCATAGCCTAGTCAAGTTGACACATGAAATTAACCACAGTGTTGGACTGCTAATTGCAAAGTCGGCAGTTCAAACTCCCCAGCCTCTCCTTGGGAGAAAGATGAGACTATCTACTCCCATAAAGACTTACAGCCTCAGAAAACCTACACAGGATTGCTTTGAGTCACTGGATTTGGGTTGGTGACTAATCGCTTTCTGGTTGAAAAATATCAGGGTTTTAATCAACATTGATTGAGTACTTTCAATATGCCAGGCTCATTTTAAGTAGTTTTAAAATACAAATATTAATAGATTTAATTCCCTTAACAAAGACACGAGGTCTAAAAACCAAACCAAACTCAGTGTCATCGAGTTCATTCCAACTCAGAGTGACCCTATAGGACAGGGTAGGGCCTGTGGGTTTACCAGGCGGTAACTCTTTACTGAAATATAAAGCCTCATCTTTCTTCCTCAAAGAGGCTAATGGTTTAGAACTGCTCACCTTTCATTTAGCAGGTCAACGCATAACCACTACACCATCACACCTGCGGTTCATTCATTATTCATTAACTGTCATTGAGCCGATGCCGACTCATAGCGACCCCATAGGTCAGACAAGGTAGAACCGCCTCTGTGGCTTTCTGAGACTGTAACTCTTCACAGGAGGAGAAAGCCCATTGCTCTCTCTTGAAGTGGCTGGTGGTTTCAAACCACCGACCTTGTAGATCACAGTCCAATTCATATGAAGTAGGTGTATTTAATTCCATTTCACATTGCATGTAAGGATATTTAGGTCCAAAGGGATTATATCTGTCCTGGTTCACGCAGTGCTAAATGACAAAAAGAGAAGCCACACCCCTGGGGTGAGCTGCCCAGCCCATGGTCTCAGTGACCACAGCTCCCAAGCTCTACTGAGTGCTCAGTAAACAGGGAATAGTGGATATCTTTGTGCTGTTTGGTCACTGGGTGGTGCAAATGGCTTGTGCTTGACTCTGACCTACATGTCAGAAGGTGGAATGCATACAGCAATGCAGCACCTTAAACACCCTCCCCCCATGTCACCAAGACACAGTGGCCCCACACAGAGCCATCAAGACAGAGTAGTGGGCTGCAGGGCTATGCCGCCCATCTCTTCTCCTCCTCTCTTCTCCCCTGGTTCCTCCCTTTGGCCTCCATCAGGAGCTTCCAGGGGCTTGAGGACAAAAGGCTGATTTTAATCAATGAGGGAATTTCATGGTAAAACCCACTTGTAAGGGGAGGGGTTTATTTTTGTCCTAATAATTCCTGTGAATATATTCCTGTCTCACTAAGATAGCATTTTCATCTGGCATTTTTGATTAAGTCTTCCCTACTTCTCTCTTAATTTTTTTTTTAACAAGCCTGGTGACATCAACCAGATTAGGTGGTACTAGTTTAGCCACCTCTGGATTTGAACCCACATTGGTCTGACCCTAGAACCTGAACTTATAACTGATGAGTAGCTAACTCCTCAGGTTCTGATGGTATTAGGACCAACATTTCCTACTTACAGACTGTGCGTTCTGACCCTGTATGGGGGCAAGTAACTGAACAGGAGGTTGCATAAATTTGACAACTGTAAAATGTTTCTGAGCCGGCCATGAGCAGAAATTAATTAAAATCAAACTCAAAATCAATCTGAGGTGTTTCTGGCAGCGCTTGTCCATGTTGCAAAAAGGAGTCACAGTTGGAAAAAGGACTAAGAAAGCCCGGGTCCAGAATCATTACCTTTCAACATGCTTTATGTTATTGTTGGTAGAAGTCACTTGGTAAACTTCTTGGAAAAATCTACCTTGACATAACCTCTCTGCGGAGCCTACCAGCTCTTTGAAGTTAGCCAGACCTGGATTTGAATCCCAACTCACAAGTTCTGGGACCTCGGGCAAGCCACTTGACTCTTCCGCTCTTCAGTTTGTTATAAAACTATGATAGCCATTGTACGTAAAGATTGGTATGATGATATCAGTCTTGTTAGGTCCCATGAAAGATTTGAGATAAGGACCAGAGAGTCCTTGGCCTGGAGGAACATCTTCCTAAACATCAGCTATGATTATTAGAGGAAGTCCCTGGTTGACACAAATGGCTAACTGCTAGACAATTGCCGGAAAGCCTGGTGGTTCAAACGCACCTAGAGGTACCACAGAATAAAGGCCTGGTGATCTACTTCCATAAGATCCCAGCCATGAAACCCTATGGGTCACAGCTGTCAGGGATCAGAAACGGCTGCACAGCAATTGGTCTGGGTTGTTATTATTATCATTTGCAAGACCTAGATTGTTCTAGCAGAAAGGTCACTAGTGAATCCCACCTTTCTTTTTGAAGCAGACTCTACTGTCGTGGTGGTCACTGCTTGGGGAGAGGGCCTGGCTGCCCACCCTGGCCATTCACCATTGGCTTCTCTGTTAGAGCATACGCTTTTCTCTCTGGCTCAACCAGCTGCTAGAGCCAGCGGCAGGGAAGACCATCAGCTTCCACATTTGTCAGCAGACTTGATGGATAGTATTCTCAGGTTAATGCTGTACATGCTGTTTAGAAATTACAAGTCCAGGCTGCTGGTAGTCCAGCAAAAAAAAAAAAAAAAGTGGGGGGGGGAATTAATTTATAATCATGAATATAAATTTCATCAATAGTATTATTGTCATTCAAGGTTTGAGTTATGGTCCATATGGGGAGTGGCTTGGGCAACAGAAAACTGTGTCGCTATAACTCAGAGTAATTCCAATGACAATAATTATATCTATCGCTTTGCTATAAATCAATTGATAGCCTGTCTTGAGTGAGCATGCCCGCGTCGGGCGGGGGGGGCAGTGGCAGGGAGGCCACAGAGCTCTGTGGCAGGTATTGTTGGCCACACTGACTTATAATGATGGACTGGCCGGAAAGAGAGGGCTGAGCATTTTTTCCAGGGACTCCACATGCCTCGATCCACTGGGCGTTGTGGCCCCAGCCTATCAGCATTTTATAACACGAGGGACATGCCTTTGTGTCGAAAGATAGGCATTCGTTTTGTTTGTTTGTGTGTACCTTGTCTGAAAAGACCAAGTTTTCAGAACGGGAATGATTTGCTAATTGTGGACAGGACTCAGGTTGTAAGGCATCCTTCCCAAGAGACGCCCAGCCGCTTTGAAGGCCTCTGGAAATGCCACGCATCAGGTAGTCTCTCTCTGTAGTTAGTCTCTGTTGGTCCCTCCCCGAGGCAATTGTCCCAGGGGGAAGGGAAAGTGGAAGTTGAGTTAGCCCATCACTGGTTCTGAAAGCGCACTGCCGGCCAGGGGAGAAGAGTGCCGAAATATCACAGGGAGCAGAGCTTGAAGAGAAAAGATGGCTGAAGTGAGTGGAAAGTAATTTTACCAAGTGCAGGCTGATCTAGTTAACCTCTTGCTCAACACACTGAAAAAGTCAGGCGCTTCCACAGTGTGTTACAGTATGTAGTTTGTCAATTACTCAATCAGGGGGCATTGCTCATTCAGCCAGGATGGAGGGCAATACCCATACTCTTTTATTACTCTCAAGCCTCAACTTGGCATATTTTGATAGAGACTATAGGGTGTTTAATAGCCATGCAAAACTAAAACTCCCTTCATCCTTTCTGGTTTGAGCCCATTGTCGGGAGGCTGCACTGGCTCTTACCACGGCAATCAGGCTGTTCCACGGTGCTGCTTGTAGTCAGTGGGAGCAAGACGAGGCTTTCCTCTCCTTTAAAGAGTTACCGGCTCTGAAACCCACGGGAACACTTGTACCCTGTCCTGTAGGGTCGTTATGGGTCGGCATCGACTCGATGGCCGTGAGAGGAAGTCTTTAGATTTATACATTCATGGCGAGGTGGAGTAGGGCAGGGATGTAGGAATTATGATGGCCCCTCAATTTTTGTAAAGGTAGTAACAGGTGAGCAAATTGTAAGAAAATGGCCTACAAGGCCAGGGGAAGCTGTTCACCCCAAATCTAGAAAGGCCCCTCCCAGGCTGTGGAAGAATCTGCATTTATTTACTTCCATTAAGGTCTTGCCTCTGTTGAATAAAACACTTTTTAGGAAAAAGGTTTGCTACATCGTGTTAGGTTCGTGTAAGAGCAACTTAAAAATAATTAATTTAAAATGTAATTTTCTTTTTAATTCCAAAAGTTCTTATTAAGGTTGGCCAGCCATCCCTGCTTGCAAGAATCCTTCCAGAACACAGTCACTGGCCAACTGGTGTTCATTCCTGGGGGTTCTAAGCTCTGTTGTAAATTTAGAAATGCATATATCCGGAATTCTTCGGTTTGGAAAGAGATAGGGTCATTCCACCCCCACATCCTTCACCCCCACACTTCGTATTAAAGCAGTGCTGTCCTGGTGCCTAGAGTAGGCTGTTCTTAGTGGTGTCAAATATTTTTTGACTTTGATAAAAAATGTATTGAGGGGTCAAGATCATCTCTTAATAGTTCACAGCTCTATTTAATAACCTGCCTCAATGTCAAAAGACACCCACATCCTATCGCGGTCCTAGGACGTATTATGCATGCCATCCGGTCTCCTGATGTGCATCAGACATGTCCATGTTATTCCATATTCGGTCCATTCCAGAGGAAGGCTAAAGGAGACAGAGGGTACGGATCTTGTTAGGTGCAGCCTCTGACACTATCACTATCAATTGTCTTTTGCTCCGGCTGATCATCACCTCAATTATCTAGTGTCCAGCCTACCTGATAGGTTTTTGCAAACTATAACTCTTCTGTCGATGAGCATGGAATAATGACAGCCAGGGGCAAATGGACAGAATACAAAAGAGATAAACCCAGAAGTAAAATACATAAGCCCATCTCTGCATATAAACATGCAATATGTGTCTTGTAGGAAGCAGTTCAACATAATATATAGCCAGTGGTTTCTTTGAAAGTTTATGGAGATTATGCTAATATGCTAAGTAAATTAGATAGAGCTGTTGGCTTAAATACTTCTCCCATTTAATCATTTCAGTGGAAATACACCAAATATATTACAGAATACCAACCGAACACGAATATATAGGATTCTCCCTCAAATCACTGCATCTGTAATTTATAGTAAAAACAATTTTAAATTTCAAGTGGGGTCCTTTATTTAGGGGGAGAGATATATTTTTCTAGATGATTCCAATTGAAATTCAATTTCAAATTGTAAACATGAATCAAGGAGAGAAGTGAAATACAGGAGTAAAGTGTGCCGGGGCATCGTAGCAGGACATGTTTTTAACCATACACAGTGCCACACAACACAAGAAAATAGATTTTAATACAATATTAATTGAAGTTTTGCCAGTGTCTGGTTCAGGAGGTTAATTTGAAAAGAATACATTACCAATACATTTATAGCATTTAAATAAATTAAAATAACACTCCACACATCAATAATGCAGCTGTTAAATAATATTTTTATTCTATGTAAATCCCCTCCATTCATCTAGGTTGTATAATAAATGACCATAATTACAGAGCTTCATTGGGAGGAAGGTCATCGGTAATCCTGTAATTCCTCATTGGTGTAAAGAGAGAAAACAGAACTGTTTGTGATGAATGTATTCAACCTTTTGCATACTTGGTACTCCGGACAATGCATTAAAATGCAGTCAGAAATTAAGTTCTTCACTTCCACAGCATCTTTAATCTACTGTGTTGATTTTTTTTTTTTAACTAGGGCCTTTTTGAAGTGCTTCCTTGGCTATTTCCCCCCTCCTTTTTGCTAACATTACATATCCGCATATTATATGCAGACACATTTATACATGTATCATATATGTTTGTATATGTACACAATACATACACACATGCCCAGGAGCATGCTTATCAAACCTAGGCTATTTTATGTCATAAAAATCCAACTCAGCATTTCTTCTAAGTCATTTCCCCAATTTTCTGTCCTCCATTTTACTTGTAGTGGGGAAACATGATTGTCACATTCCCCTCAAAATGTGACATTCTAAATGGGAACTGAAGTTCTCAACCTTGTGCCTGAAAGGTCTCTACTTCCAGGCTGCCACGGAAGGCACTCCGTACGTCCCCCCCCGTAGATTCTTTAGCCTAAATCTGGAAGATGGTTAGTTTTAGCCAGGCCCCTTTGAAGCAAAGGTAAGACATGTTGTTCCTGGAGGGACCAAAGATAGTTGGAAGTGAATGTGAATGTTAAAAGTAACGGACCAATGACAAATAGATTACCGAGTAGGTAACAAATTAAGACATTAACAAAGATGGCTATGGTTTAATTTATCTGTCACCTTGATTCCTTCTAGCCCTGGAGACGGGGCATTTGCTGACCCTTCAAGGTGCAGAGAGGCATGTGTTTTGCATATGGAAATAAGAATAAATGCCTGCTAATTCCTAATGAGAAAACATTTCAAAGTGAGCCGTATAGCCTATGTGTGCCGTACAGGCTTGTAATGGAAAGTTCTCTAGGAAAAAAAAAAAAGGGTTCCAGGCAGAGGGAATTCCTTTTAATGAAGCTTGGATTTAGTCCCATTATTCTAATAAAGTGTAATCAATTGGTGCCGACAATCTGAAGGTCTAGTTCAACCTCTGATTAGACCTCAGTTGTTTGTGAGGTGAGGAGCATGAGGAAGGGAAACACAGTTAATAGGCTTTTGGGTCAGTGATCCACACTTCCTGAAGTGAGTTGGAGTTGGGAAACAGGGCAATTTAGAAGCTGTCTTAGCATAGATCTAAAGCAAGGCTCTGGATGTCCAGAGGGAACTCGGCCCTCGGCATTCCCCCAGACGGGCTTCGAGACGATTCTACACTTAATCCAATTTACTCAGCCGAAGAAGTCCCACTGTTTCAGCTTGCCAACAAATTAAAATCCAGCTTCATAAAAACACCTTGAATTTGGAAGGTATTGGCTGGCCCACTAGACTTGAAACTTCATTTATTCTGGCTAACTTCTCAATTATCTTCCCAGCAGTGGAGATGTGTAAAAGTGCAAAAATCGATAGGGTTCTATTCCCATTCTATTGGAAAGGGAAAAATTAATGAGATAGGACACTCTCTTAATCAGAAATAAATGTTTTAATTCAGATAATGACATAGTTTTCCCTCGCTGAAGGATGACAAATGCTGGGCTGTGCCCCCTGCAGAAGCCGCTTCAATTTTATTGTAAATATAAAAGGTATTGATCGGCGAGATGTACAAACCCCATTGCTTACAAAAGCCATTCAGGGGGACTGGGAAAACTATTAAGCACTGGGTCAGAAATCAATAAACAACACTGAAATGTAGCCGAGGTCGCCCTAGGCTTTGTGGCATCTTTGAAAGCCAAGTGGCAGGAGTAGTGACAGAAATGTCTCTGGTGGGGCAATGTTGGGGATGAAGAGGGTCAGATGTTTAATCTCTTCTGTGGTTTGACAGGTCCTGGGAACAGAACGAATGTAGTCCTCCGCAGCTGTCTTTGATTTGAATACATGCTGATTCATCCGCTTGCTGACAACTGTATTTATTGACTTTGGGGCGCCTACATAGATTGGCAGGGAAGAAGCCATCCAGGTGTATTTTGGAAGGCAGTGCGGTAGATGTGTTTATGCAAATAGGGCACACCTTTACGCACCTCTCTCTTCTCAGGGGGAAAAGGAGCAACAAACACAAACACGCTCCCCAGCTCCTTTTAAACATACCAATAGACGGGAGTCTAGTCTGCCGGCCGGCCGGTCTCAGATCAGAGCAATTACAGGGCACGTGAGAGCGCATGAAAGGCTCTCGGTAACAGCTGACTAAATGTAATAGTCCTCCTTTGGGGATGTTAGTTTTAATATTTGCTTTCCATTCAAGTGTAGTTTACGCTTCTTTTTCTGAAGGCCTTCATCATGGATTCCCATTGCCAACAGTCCACAGGCCACCCTCTCTTTCATTTGGGGGACGGCGAAGGAGTGCAAAGAGATTAAAATGAATCATCTTCACCTTCATCGTCATGCCCGTAGGATATAGTTTTGGTACTAGAAGATTAACTCAGATTAGACATCATCTTTCCCTTTGGGATGGCATCTGAATCTTTCAGTAACATCAAGGTTGTCATTGAACAAAAACACACATTCTAAGACGGACAGTATCAGCCCGGACCTACCAGAAGTGGAGAAAAGCCCCAGAAGTGATTCTGTGCATGTAGGTGGAATCCGATTTTTCTAATAAGACATTGATTTGAAAGGTTTAGCTGAGCATGGGAACTTTTAACAACATCATTTCAGAAGCAGAGACAGAGCCCGTCGTCCCTCTCCCCCTCAAAATGTCAGGAGCAGACGCTTGTGTTGCTGGGAACAGTGCTCGCCTCTTGACACGGGTATGATTATGAGATTGGTGAGGGTCAGCACGCCATCAGCAGGTGAGGTGTTCAGCTGCTGAGGCTTTGAGTTTCATCTCACCTTCGGTATTATGTCAGTTTTGTGTCATTTTCATCCCTGGGAATGATTTGAGAGCGCTCCTTGTCCCCTGTTATTGCGGTCACTTGACCTCCGATGTAACTTCTGTCGAATACCATCATTTTAACCAAGTGGAGGAGCTGCACATTCCCTAGCCGCCACTGACCTTTCCAGCCTGCCGCTCCCCAATTGGCTCCCACGGCCGCTTTTACTGCCCCCTCCACTCCCAAGAAATGAATGTTAAGGCCTCAACGAATTGGTTCACATGGGAAGTTATAGTTTTTCATTGCCATGAGCATTTTTAAAACCAGACCCTCCCTCCCCGCTCTGTATTTGACCATCAGCATTGGTGGTTTTCTTTTTTTTGCATTTTGGGTGCTCAAACATGAAAAGCCACTGTTTTCCCCCTTCTTTAGAATGGTATTCAGGTTCTCAATGGCAATCTGACATCTGTCATTGAAAAGAGAGATAACACACCTTGTTTTCTCATCTGCGAGATGTGTCCCGATTTCCTCTCTGTCCTTTGTCTCCCTGTCCCTTGTCCCATGCGGTTTGAGCATTTGAAAGTTATCTTTTAACATTTAAAAGACGAAAAGCCATTGGACCATCATGATTGTTAAAAGACCCCCAACTGGAATACAAATTCTCAATTCTAGGACCCTCATCTCTATGATGGGTTAGGTATTGGGTTGCTAAGTGCAAAGTCGGCAGTTTGAACCCACAAGCTGCTCTGTGAGAGAAAGATGAGACTTTCTACTCCTGTAAAGATTTTTACTCTCAGAAACCCACATGGGCAATTCTACCTTGTCTTATAGGGCCGCTAGGAGCTGGCGCCAACTTGATGGTAATGGGTTTGAGTGAGCGCTATGTGTCAGGACTGACTGGACACTAGAGGGTTGAAGGCCTCTGGAGGTCACTTTCAGCAAGCAAGGTTGTATTACCTGCATATCGTAGGTCCTTAATAAGCCTTCTGCCAATCCTGGTGTCACATACTCCAGCTTCTCTGATTTTTGCTCAGCATACAGATTGAATAAGTGTGGAGAGAGAATACAAAACCTGACACACATCTTTCCTGATGTTAAACCATGCAGTATGCCCTGTTCTGTTCACACAACTGCCTCTTGATCCATGTACAAAGTCCTCATGAGCACAATGATGTGTTCTGGGATTCCCATTCTTCTCAAGGCTATCCATAGTTTGTTATGATCCACACAGCCTTGGAATAGTCAATAAAACACAAGTAAACTTCTTTCTGGTATTCTCTGCTTTGAGCTAAGATCCATCTCTTATTAGCAACGGTATCCCTTGTTCTATATCCTCTTCTGAATCCAGCTTGAATCCTGTCACCAAACTGCTGCAACCATTGTTCGATGATCTTCAGCAAACATTTTACTTGCATATGATATTAATGATATTGTTCTATTATAATTTGAGCATTCTGTTGAGTCACTTTTCATCAGAATGGGGACAAATATGGGTCTTGTCCAGTCAACTGGCCAAGTAGCTGTCTTCCAAATGTTTTGGCATAGATGATTGAGGACTTCCAATGCTTCATCACCTTCTTGAAACATTTCAGTTGGTATTCCATCAATTCCTAGAACCGTGTTTTTGGCTAATGCTTTCAGTACAGCATGAACTTCTTCCTTGAGTACCATTGGTTCTTGCTCAGATGCACCTCTTGAACTGGTTGAATATTGACTGGTTCTTTTCGGTATAGTGGCTCTGTATTCTTTCCATCTTTTTTCTATGCTTCCTGTATCTTCAATATTGCACCTCAGGCTTACATTTTCTCTTGAGTTCTTTCAGTTTAAGATATGTTGAACTTGTTCTTCCTTTTTGGTGTTCTAATTCTGGGTCTTTGCACATTTCATTATAATATTTTACTTTGCCTTCTCGAGCTGCCTTTTGAAATTTTCTATTCAGTTCTTTGATTTCATCATTTCCTCCATTTGCCTTAGGTACTCTACAATTAAGAGCAAAGTTCAAAATTTCTTCTGACATCTACTTCCGATCTTTTCTTTCTTTCCTGTCTTTTTAATCACCTTTTGCTTTCTTCATGTATGATGTTCTTAACGTCAGCCCACAGCTCATTGGGTGTTCTTTCATTCGTGTTCAGTGTGTCAAATCTGTTCTTGAGATGTTCTCAAAATTTAGGTGAGATATGGTCAAGGTTGTATTTTAGCTCTCATGGACTTGTTTTAATTTTCTTCAGCTTCAGCCTAAACTTAAATATGAGCAATTGATGGTCCACAGTCACACCCTAGCCTGGTTTTAGCTGCCAATATTGAGTTTATCCAGCAACTCATCCCACAGATTTAGCCATGTTGATTTTGGTGTACTCCACCTGTAGAAGTTAATGTGTGTACTTGCCATTTGTGTTGTTGGAAAAAAGATATTTGCGATGAAGAAGTCATTGGTCTTGAAAATTCCATAATGCAGTCTCCAGGTTCATTTCTGTCACTAAGACTGTAGTTTCCACCTACTGTGCCTTCCTCTTTGTTTCCAAGTTTTGCATTCTAATCACCGGTAATTATCAATGTATCTTGATCATATGTTTGGTCCATTTCTTTCTGAAGTCATTAGTGGAATTCTTTCATTTCTGCATCTCCAGCTTTAGTGGTTGGTGCATAAATTTGAGTAATGATTGTATTGACTGGATTAAAAAAGTTTTCATTGGCATATAATCCACATTTAATACAATTTAATAGTTTAATCATATCAAGAAGAGTTGTACAGTCATTACCACAATCAGTTTTAGAATATTTTCTTCTTTCTTGTACATATCTTTATTAGCTCCCTATTTCTGCCCAGCTTCTCCTGCCATAGCCCCAAGAAACCATTAATCCAATTACTGTCCAGTTACTATAGAATTACTATCCTAGATTTCTTATACACAGAAAAACACACCACCCCCACCCCCAACTATAATAACAAAGTAAACCAGAGAAAAACCTCAATTAAAAAGAAAATAGAAAATAATAAACCTTGAACAAATTTAAAATGGGTCTAAAAGGAGATCAAATGATAAGATGTTAAATTTTAGCCAAACAATATCTACTATAATCGATTTTACAATGTTCTGTCTGATATCAAGTCTACACACATCCCTGATCACGGTCAGCGGGTAGTCACTGGAGACTTCATCCACATGTGGACACTGCACATGGACTCGCCACTGTCGTCCATAGCCTTTGGCAAACTGGATGTTCACAATTTCAGTTCTGTTACTGTTTCCTCTATCAGATTTGGATTTTATCATTTACAACTCTTGGATCACACAGGTTGGTGTGCTTCTTTCATGTGGAAGTCACCACAGTATGACAAACTGACAGACAAGTGGTGGGCTGTAGAAATTACAGCCCAGGAAACCCTATGGAGCAGTTCCTCTCTATAACGTGTTGGGTCATCATTAATTGGAATGAACTTGATGGCAGCAGTTTGGGTTTAGGCTAGCCCTGTGATCTACTGTGTGGTGTAAACAGTTAAGTACTTGGTTGCTAACCAAATGTTAGTGGTTCAATACCATGTAGAGATGCCTCAGAAGGAAGACCTGGTCGTCCTTTGAAAGGGCACAGCCGTGCAAATCCATGGCATGCAGTTCTACTGTGTGAGATAAGGCTTGCCATGCGTCTGAATTAACTTGAAGACCTACTAGCCCTACTCAACACTACCGTTATTTTTACCAGGGACTTAAAAGACCTCACTCTCCTACTGGGTTAAAATACCCAAAGTACCTGGCATGGTGCCAGGCATCTAGAAGTGGGGTTGGCAAACTTCCTCTGTAAAGGTCTAGATAGAAACTATTTTAGGTTTTCCTGGTCACATATGATGTCTGTTGTATATTCCTCTCTCTGTGTCTGTGTATACGTGCATGTGTGTGTTTGTTGTTGGGTGCCCTTGAGTTCGTTCCAACTCATAGCAATCCTGTGATCAACAGAACAAAACACTGTCCCATCCATGGCATATTCACTTTAAAGTCCTGTTCATCTTTATTATTCAATTGTTTATTTGGTAGCTATTATGTCTGGGAAGAAGTGTGGCCAGAGTGCTCCTTAGAGGC
Source organism: Echinops telfairi (assembly GCF_000313985.2). NCBI lineage: Eukaryota > Metazoa > Chordata > Mammalia > Afrosoricida > Tenrecidae > Echinops > Echinops telfairi. The sequence continues at coordinate 62,762,582 of NW_022104341.1, read as the reverse complement.
AAGCATAGCAAGACGACTTTGTCTCATGTATTTTGGACATGCTGTCAGGAAAGACTCGTCCTTGGAGAAGGACATCATGCGTGGCAAAACATAGGGCCAACGGAAGAGAGGAAGGCCCTCAATGAGATGGACTGACACCGTGGCTGCAACAATGGGCTCAGGCATAGGAACAATTGTGAGGGTGGCGCAGGACAAGGCAGTGTTTCGTTCTGTTGTGCATAGGGCTGCTATCGGTCAGAACTGACTCAATGATGTTGACCACCACCAACACTATATGTTGGACTGCTAACCAGAAGGTTGGCAGTTCCAAGCCACCAGCTGCTCTTCAGGAGGAAGATGAGACTTTCTACTCCTCTAAAGATTTATCATCTTGGAAACCCATAGGAGCAGTTTTACTCTGTCCTATGGGATCTCCATGAGTCAGAAGTGACTTGATGGCCAGAACAAAAAATCCTACCATAGTGAATGAGGGGGGGTGCGGAGTGGAGATCCAAAGCCCATCAGTGGGCCACTGGAGATCCCCTTGCAGAGGGGTCTCGGGGAGGAGGTGAGCCAGTCAGGGTGCGATGTAACAACGATGGAAAATACAACTTTCCTCTAGTTCCTAAATGTTTCCTCCCCGCTCCCACTACCATGACTCGAATTCGACCTTGCAAGTCTGGCTAGACCAGAGGATGTACACTGGTACAGATAGGAACTGAAAATCCAGGGAATCCAGGGTGGATGAGCCCTACAGGACCAGTGGTGTGAGTGGTGAAACAGGGGGGGTAAAGGGAAAATGGGTAGGAAAGAGGGAACCGATTACATGGAACTGTGTGTGACCTCCTCCCTGGGGGACAGACAACCGAAAAGTGGATGAAGGGAGACGTCGGACAGGGCAAGATATGACAAAATACCCATTTATAAACTATCAAGGGCTCATGCGGGAGGGGGGAGCGGGGAGGGAGGGGAAAAATGAGGACCTAATGTCGAGGGTTTAAGTGGAGAGAAAATGTTTTGAGAAATGATGTACAAATGCGCTTTACACAATTGATGTGTGTATGGATTGGGATAAGAGTTGTATGAGCCCCTAATAAAATGATTTAAAAAAAAAAAGGAAGTGACTTGATGGCAATGCGTTTGGAGTTTCTTTATGAGCAGGTAAGAATCCCTAGTGATGTAGAGGGTTACATGTTGGGCTACTAACCACAAGGTTGATGGTTCAAACCTGCCAACCATTCTCAGGGAGAAAGATGAGGCTGTCTATCCCTGTATAGCCTTAGAAACCCTAAGGTGTCTTGGTCCTATAGGGCCAATATAAGTCAGAATTTACTTGATGACAACAAGCGAATGTACCAGGCATCTTTAAGCTAAGCTCATTTTACACAAAAGCTTTAACATAGACGACTTTTGACACATCTCTTCAAGTGAACCAAGCACACAACTCCTGTCTTCCTGGGGCTTGTATTCTGGTGGGAAAACCTAGATGGGAAAACCAGGCCAAGAATATAGTGGGTTTGATGATCTGTGCTCAAGGGATAAATCCAGTAGGGAAGGGTGGTAAAGAAAGAGAGTTGCTAAGCAAAAATCTGAGCAAGCTGAGGGAGGTATCCGATAGAAGTAAGGCCATGGGGCAGCCCAGGCAGGGAGGTGAGCTTGTGCCCGTGGTGTATGGGGAGCAGTCAGAAGGCCAGTGTGCCTGTAGCAGAGTGAGCAAGGGGATAGCGGTAGAAATGGCAATCGTAGAGGTTGCAGAAGGACAGATCCTGTACGGCCTTGCAGGTGCTTTCATTTGAATGCATTTCCTATGTTCATTACTGTATCACCAGGACTTAATAGAGCTTGTGGACCGGTAAAACTCAAACCAAAAAAGTCTAGCCAGGTGCCAGCGACTCTGTATGTGTCAGGGTAGCACTGTGGTCCCTCGGGTTTTCTGGGTTGGATTTTTTAGAAGTGGATCATCATGCCTTTCTTCCAAGGCTCGAAATTGCAACCTTTCAGGCAGCAGCAGTTTGCACCACCCAGGGATGCTTTGCACGTAGACTTTTCAAACGAGTCATTGCTGTGGAGCTGACTCAGACAGAGAGCCTGTAGGACAGAGGAGAAGTGGTCCATTGACTGACCAGGCTGTAACTCTATGGGAGCAGACTGTCATCTTTCTCTTTGGCAGCACTTGGTGGGTTCAAACCTCAGATCTTTTGTTAGTAGCTGAGGGTGTAACTAGTGCACTGTCAGGGCTACTCTTGTCTTCCAGGGCTACTCTAGATTCTCAATAGACATCTGTTAAAAAACATTATATTTGGACCTTATAAAGAGTGTGGAATCTTGGCTAATTTAGATATAATGGCGGGAAGTCGCCCAATGAATCGATACTTTTTGTACACTTTTAAGCGTACCATTCAGAGGCATTCATTACATTTCCCACGTGGCACCACCACCCCCATTCTCTGTTTACAAACATGTTTGCTCACTGCCCTAAGCAGAAACTTGGTTCCCTTTCAGCAATAACTCCCACTACCCTTCCCCAAACCCTGGAAACAGAAACTTTGATAGGTATACATTTACCTGTACTTTTAAAATGTTACTTTCTCTTTGGGTTAGCGAGTCCTTCTTTTGGGTTTAATGCCTAGATTGTGCTTGGGGTGAGCTCCTTTCTGTTCTTTTCCTAGACTGGCCTCAAACCCTGCCTCCTCTGTGGTGTGTGACTAGTTCACACTCCTGTTCAGTTGGGTTCGCGTTATCATCTGCACCACAAGATGTGGTCCTCATCATTCCACATTCCCGCCGCTGGCTTCTTCTTTTACCATACAATAAGAAAGCGATTCTGTGAATACTGCCAATTGTATGGATAGACAAGTTGCATGTATATGTTCAGAAAAGATAATTTAGGCATATAACTGTCTCTGGAACCAAGAAAATAGAACATATCATTTTTAAAGTATCATCCGTTTCTCCAGGGGTCACTTTGTGTTCCATATCTGTGTGAGGCTGGGTTCTCTGGAGAAGCAAAACCAGGGACACTTATGTATGTATGTATATACATATGTATATACAAAGAAGTTGATACCAAGACACGACTCACGGCGTTGTGGAAGTGGGTAAGTCCCGTCTGGTTCAAGTCCGTGGATCAGACGTTGAGTTAGAGGCGTCTCCTGACTCGTGAGGCTCTGTGGGCTGAAAAGCCAGGAATCAGGATAATGCAGCAGAATGACTGCAGCTGGTGGATGCAAAGCTGAATGAATCAAAGGGAGTTCACTACTAGCTCCTGGGATCAGCAGGCAATATGGCAGGAGGTCAATGAACCAGGTGCAGGATTCAGACCCCGTAGAAATTACAAACTTTCCTACAGGGTCTACTTAAAAAGGAGCAGGCCACACCCCTAAGGAGTCCTTTTCTTCCAATTGCATAAGGGGCCTGTCCTGTCCAAGGTTGTTGTACACCATCACAACTGCTGGTTGCTCAGAACTAGTGATGTTATGTTAGATTCCCGTCATACAGTTGATTACATTGCATTAGATCACTTCATGGGGGATTACTGCCAAACTACTGAGGACAGTGGTCAACCCAAATAGACAAAAATCCAGCCATCACCATGTCTGAGAAGGTGTTTGCTCTCTTGGGGAAACAATGTAGTGTGGTAGATAAGGCACCAGCCTGGGATTCAGAAATCTGGAACTTGAATTCCAGTTCCCAACCCATTTAGTTATGCTATCTTGGATAAAATGTTTAACTTCTCTTCTGTGTCAGTTTTTTCATCTGTAAAATTGGGACAATATGTCTGAGGAATGCCATAAGAATTAAAACGGTAATGTACAAAGGGGTTTCAAAGAGTTCCTAAGAAAATGGAAGGTAAAGATAGTGGATTTTTGGCCACAAACTCTTTGAAGCCCACTCATATATAAGATAGTGCCTGCATTTTGTAGTATGCACAGTGTTGAAACCATGAAAAGTTTGAGAAATATATTAAGATGCTATTTTTGTACTTTGACACTCTAACTTCCTCTCACCCTCAAAAACCTTACTGCCATCAAGTGGATTCTGACTCAGAGCAACCCAAGGACAGACTAGAACTGCCCCTGTGGGTTTCCGAGACTGTAACTTTTCCCCTCCATTTATTATGATGTTTATTGGTCTTGGTGTGAGGAATTTTGTTTTCTTTGGTTTTTTTTCTTTTACATTTACTGGGAGCTCTTATAGATACTGCAACAATCCATATCTCAATTAGATCAAGCATGATTGTACAATTGCTCCCACAATCATTTTCAAACCATTTCTTTCTTCTTGAACTTTTTGATACCAGCTGCCCTTTGCCCTCCCTCCAAGACCCTGCCCCCAGGAACCCTTGTATTATATCATTATTATTATTTGGCTGTGCCTTACACTTTCCAACGTATCTGCTCACCTACCAAACTCTTATTCGTTCTCAAGTCGGGTCACTATTGTTGAAGGGTTTTTCTGTCTTGTATTTCATGCATCAAACGATCTTAATTATACAAATGAACATATGCAGGTTTCATCAGTGCTATTTTGCATCCTGGATATATCATTTCTTCCATGTGGCCCTTCTGTGAGGGACTGTCCAATTATCTTACAGGTGATTTGGATCTCCCCTTTGCTTCTACTCCTTTACATCAATTTGATTGCTTGTTTTTGAACTTCTGATACCTATTCCTATTGGCACCTCATGATCACATAGGCTAGTGTGCTTCTTCCATGTGGGCTTTGTTGCAAGATGGCTGCTTGTTTAATTTCAAGCCTTTAAGACCCCAGCCTTTCAAGCCTTTTAATAGCCCGGCACCATCAGCGTTCTTCACCACATTTACTTATGCACCCATTTTGTCTTTGGCAGTCGTGTTGGGAAGATATCATACATTGCCGCATTGCTAGAACAAACTGTTCTTGTACTGAGGTAAGATTTAAGTAGAGGCCCAATCGAGACTGTAACTCTTTTGTGAGTAAAAAGCCTCATCTTTCTTCAGTGCTCTATCATCCTATGAAGATAAAATTAGGAGTTAGGAGTAAGTGTCCAGAAATTTCTTTAGGTGAACTTTTGGAAGTCAGTGGGTAGGGTGGAGTATTTGAAGCAGACAAGTTGACCTGAGTAAAGCCCAGTGGACGGACACTGTGGATTTAACCACTCGTCGTTAAAGGACACTGACTTTTCTTGTGAAGGAGGCCTGCTCAGGGGTGAGCCTTCCTTGGAGGACTGGCCACTCACTGCCAGTCTGAAATGCCTGTCAGGAGATGGGTTTTTATCTCTAGTCAATGGGGAGGTATTAGGGTTGTGTGGTGGTGGCCTGCCCTTGTAACCTATGTAATCCAACTTCTCTTTCTGCCCTTTTCACCTTGCAATATTAAACTGTTTGAAATGATCACGTTTGGATAGTGGAACTGGGAACACTTACATGATACTGAGGGCTATTAACATGTTACACATAAGCAAGGGATTTTTAGTAATCACATCCTTGGGTATAAAGTTATATTTAAATTTCAATGCTAGAGATGAAAGGAGATTTAGCAGTGCCAGGACTTAATTTCAAGCCTTTGTTTTTGGTTGAGAGACTGGCTCAAGAAGTTCACCTTGCCCAAGGGAGGTGAACCGAAAGCCTAAGGACAGGCAGAAGCATTCAACTCTACTCTACTCTACTCTACTCTCTACTCTACTCTACTCTACTCTCTACTCATTGCCATTGAGCCAATCCCGGCCGACTCCTAGCGACCACCAGGAAGGGCAGAACTGCCTCTATGAGTTTCCAAGGCTGTAACTCTTTATGGGAAAAGAAAGCCTTGTTTTCTTCTGAGGAGCAGCTGGTGGTTTTGAACTGCTGACCTTGTGGTTAGAAGGCCAACTTGGGACTACTACACCACCCGAGTTGTCACATGTTCTGTCCCAGACATGGTGGTAGGCACACACCTCCTCTTTCCTTCCCACTCACAATACATCTGTACACCCGGGATGAAGGAATGAAGACACAGATATATCAGAGCATACAGCTAATGAAGTGCTGGGTTTTAAAATGTACTTTTATGCATCTTGACCCAAAGCCGGAGTTCTTATCACCACCCATGTGGTGGCAGAGCTGGGAGTGGGGCCTTTGGCTGGTGTTTCAGTTTCAGACCAGGCCAGCTATATCATGTCCCCCCCTGCACTGCCCTGTCCACCCCCCCAAGTGAATTGTTCATATGATCTTCCCCCTCGGTGGAATGCACTGCAAGTTTCTTCTGGGGGGCTCTCTGGCATAAAATACATCTATTTCTGCAGAGATCTTATTGGAACATTCTTTTTTTTTGGGGGGGGGATGCATTCTTTGTTATGCCAAAGAGGCCCTAAACTTGACTCACACTGGGAGGGGTTCCTGTCTGGGCGCATTTGGGATGAGCTGCTGGTCTGCTGAGTGTCTGACCTGTGGGCTAGTGGCGGCGGTGTGTAGTTCACTGTGTGGTTGTCGAGTTTCCATGTTCACACTGGTTGTCAGCATGCTCAGCTTCTCAGAAAACCAAACCCACTGCCGCCACGTGAATTCCAGCCGCAAGGAAAATCCCACCCATAGCGAGTCTGTGTGATCTAGTCTCATTTCTATCTCAGGTCTACCTTTTCTCGTGTGTTTACAGTTGATTTTTCCCTGGTGTAATTTACAGAATCTTACAAGAAGCTTGAGACCGTTTTCAGGACAGCAAGAGGTGTAAATAGCTAAGTAAAAAGAAACTGTAGGTCCTCGTTTAAGATCAAGATTTTTGCGAAGCCCAAGAATAGACTGAAGTTGGCATAGCATTTCGATCAGCCCTGGCACAAGGAGGAAGAAGCTTAGGAGTTATAAATTCAGTGACATAACAATTGCCCTGGGGACACTGAGGGGCCCAGGAGGGGACATCTAGGAGCTGGAACCATTCCCCACTGCCCCGTCCAAATGAACTAGGGCTGTATCTATCCTACCTAATTAAGGAGTGCTTGAAAGCTGGGCCCTTTTCTTGATTTACAAACCCTCCTCCTCATCATTTACAGTGCACTGATATGTGAAGGCAGGAAGGAGAGACTCTTAAGGGAAGATGGGTATTTCCTTAGATGACATTGGTGAGGGCAAGTGTCACCTTCACACAAGCACCTCTGCTCAGATGGCTTGTTAAGAGTTTGGCGGCAGGAGACAGAATGCACTGTACTTATTGACAATACGCTGAGCTATTATCCTTATTGGGACAGGAATTCAAGGACAGAACATAGATCAGGTGAGCCCAGTGCCCTGTCTTCCAAACTGACGAAAAAGCAGGTGTGCTGGTGGGTTCAATACATCTGACACTAAGAACCCCAACTTCCTGCATTCACGTATGCATTCATCAAGCCATTCATTTATTTTCCAAACATACATTGATAGAGCTTTTTGGCTGGACTGTCAGGACACAAGAACAAGCAAAATAGTCATGGCCTCTGCCTCATGTAGGTTGTTTGGGATAGATACAAGAACTGTGGCTATGGGAGGGTGGGGTGGGGGGACTCCTAGAAACAGAGGGAAGAGGATCATCTTGGTTTTAAAAAGGGACAGGGTAAAACTGTGAAATCTCACTGTCTCCCAGTGGTTCGAAGATTGCTTTAAAAAAATAAAAAAGGAGCATCTCTCTTCTCAGGGTGAACAATTTGAAGCAGAAACTGCCTTCCTCCAAAGAAGTCTCATGTTCCCTGGGATTAAAAAAAGAGAGAGAGAAGGGCATCCTTCTCCTAATTTCTAATATCATTTCCAGATAATTGAACATATTTGTAATTGGTCTGTACAGCCCTGTGTTAGGTAGGGCTCTCCAGAGAAGACCAATGACACTTCTATCTCTTGTAGATAGGAACATATTTCTATCAAGAAATGGCTTACAGAGTTGAGGAAGTAGGTAAGTCCAGTCTGGTTCAAGTCAGGCAGGAGAAAGCTCATGAACAGGAATCAGGATGATTAAACAGAGGCAGCAGGGAGCACAGGCTGGTGGATGCAGAAGTTCAAAGTCACCCGAATGAATCCCCTGCCGGCTCCTGGGATCTGCAGGCAATGCAAGAGGACACTGAGGAATCAGAGGCAAGCTTCAGCTCTGGCAGAAGGTGGAGGGTCAGAGAGAGGTCAACTTTGCTCAATGTCTCCCTTTTATACATAAAAGGCTTATGACACCAAAGAGGTGAGCTCTGCTCCTGCCCTTACCAGGAGTGCCTAGCTGATATAATTCCTCGCCATCACAAACCCTTAGCAATGACCTACAGAATACATTTCACAGAGATGTCCACAGCTGGTCACCCAGCTCCATTCCACACTGTCTGTCTTCCTTGCGGAAGCCAATGCCTCAGGTGGACCATCAAAATTCTTCACACCATGTTTCCTCAACCACCTTGACCTTCTTGACTACTCTGCACCCACATCCGCATAGGTAGACTCCGGTACACCTCTGCCTTTTTGTTCCACTTGAAATCTCAGACTCTTTTCCCTGTTTTAGCAGGTTAAACGGATGCCCCTCGAACCACATACCAAAGGCATCTCCATCCAGAACCTGGGAATGTGAGTTTATTTGGGAAAAGGCTCTTTGCCGGTGTAATTAGGTTAAGGGTTTTGCGAACGTCTGAATTGTTCAATGGCAAATCCAATGACAACCAACCTTAAACAGAATGAAAAGGGAAGATCTGAGACCCAGAGGAGAGCCAGTGTGAAGATGGAGACCAGGACTGGAATTAATATAGCCACAATTGAGGAATGCCTGGAGCTCTCCAAAACTGAGTGACAAGGAAAGATTTTCCCCGAAGGCCGTTAGAAGGAGTGGGGTCCTACTGACACCTTGATTTCCAACTTCTGGTCCCCAGAACTGTGACGGAACAAGCTTCTGTTGTTCTTAAGCTCTGGATGACTTGAGATATTGCACTATTCTGAATCACCTTTCTTCCCTCTCAACTCTGACAGTCCTCTCCGTTTTACTCCTCCTCCTCCTGCTTCCAAGGAGAAAGTTGCAATCTCCTTTCTCGTATTTCATTTTCACACAACTTTGCAGAAGCTTAGTATTTTTGTGTATTTTATTTAATCTTTTATTTAAATCATTTTATTGGGGGCTCGTACAGCTCTTATCACAAACCATCCATCCATCCATCCATTGTGCCAAGCACATTTATGCATCTGTTGCCATAATAATTTTCAAAACATTTTCTTTCTACTTGAGCCCTTGGTATCGGCTTCTCATTCCCCACCCCCCCCTTGAAACTCCTCCTCCTCCCTCTTGCACCCTTGATAATTTATATGTATTTTTTTCATGTCTTACACCAACCTCTGCCTTCCTTAACCCACTTTTCTGTTGTCCATCCCTCTGGGAGGGGGTTATATGTAGATCACTGTGATTGGCTTACCTCTCCCCCCCATCTTCACCGTACCCTCCTGGTATCGCTACTCTTATTATTGGTCCTGAGGGGCTTATCTGTCCTGGATTCGCTGTGTTTCCAACTCTGATCTGTACCAGTATACATGCTTTGGTCTAACCAGATTTGTAAAGTCGAATTGGGGTCATGATAGTAGGGGGAGGAAGCACTAAACAACTAGAGAAAGTTGTGTGTTTCATTGATGCTATGCTGGACCTTGGCTGGCTTGTCTCTTCCTTGTGACCCTTCTGTAAAAGGATGTCCAATTGTCTACAGATGGGCTTTGGGTCTCCATTACACACGCCCCCTCATTCTCATTGATAAGATTTTTTGTACTGGGTCTTTGAAGCCTGATACCTGATCCCATCGACACCTCATGATCACACGGGCTGGTGTGCTTCCTCCATGTAAGCTTTGTTGCTTCTCACCTAGATGTGAACTTACTATTTTTGTGATTGCAATTATTACAGCACTACTTGTTAGCTCTGGTGGTGCTGTGGGTTAAGTGCCAGAATACTAACTTCAAGGTCAGGGTTTCAAACCCACCAACTGCTTTGTGGGAGAAAGATGAGGCTTTCTGCTCCTGTGAAAATTTACAGCCTCATTTACATATGTAAATATATTTATATATGAGGATGTGGAAATAGATCTATGTGCATATATGTATAGGTTTAGTATTAAGGTAGCATATGGACATTGGGCCTCAACTCAAGTACTCCCTCAATGCAAGAATACTTTATTCTATTAAACTGACATTCCATGATGCTCACCTTCCCGACACAATTGCTGAAGACAAAGCGGGTGCATAAACAAATGTGGTGAAGAAAGCTGATGGTGCCCAGCTATCAAAAAATACAGTGTCTGGGGTCTTAAAGGCTTGAAGGTAAACAAGCGGCCATCTAGCTCAGAAGCAACAAAGCCCACATGGAAGAAG
>NW_022104341.1:62739112-62750732 GCF_000313985.2 Echinops telfairi | reverse complement strand
CCACACAGAGGCTCATTGGCTATGGCCTGACTGACAGGCTAGACTCCACCCCTTCACTCAAGTTGACAGGCGATTATGTAATTGCCACAGGAAGACCATATCCCATTCATTTTGGGTCTCAGGTTTCTAACACAGATGCAAACATACAGAGGCTTGGTAAATGCCTGTTGACTGGCTGAAGAAATGAGTAGATAAATTACTACCTCAGCCTCCCAACTATGTGTTCTTCCTTCAGACTGCCTAGTGATCCCCTGGATGACACATCTTTATTTATACACCTATATTCTTGTAACAAAGCTTTAATGCTCTGAGTTGAATTAGGTCTCCCAAAAAAGATATGTTGAAGTCTTAACCCCTCATCTCTGTCAATACTACCTTGTTTGGAAATAAGATCTTTGACAATGTTACCGGTTGGGTTAAGATCACACTAATCGGGCATGACTGATGTCCTTATGAACTTGGAGAAGACGCAGAGGCCAGGGAGACTAAAGAAGAAAGCTAGGAGATACTGTACCCCAGGGGCCCCTGGGGCCCCATTAGCTAGGGCAGGGGCATGGGACAGATTCTCCTCAAACCCTCAGAAGGCATCAACCCCCTGATCTCCCCAGAACTGTGACATAAAGCATTCTGTTCTACATGCTACTCAGCTGATGGCATTTTGTTACGGTAGCCTTGGGAACTAAAAACCAAAACCAAACTCATTGCCATCGAGTTGATGCCGACTCATAGTGACCTTATAGGACAGGGTGGACCTGCCCCCTGTGTTTTTGAAACTGTAACTCTTTACCAGAATAGAAAGCCCTGCCTTTCTCCCACAGAGGAGCTGTTGGTTTCAAACTGCTGGCCTTGGGATTAGCAGTCCAAGGCATAACCGCCATACTCTCAGGGCTCCTTAGTAACCAGGACACGTAGTTTTTATTCCTATTTTATAGTTGGGGGGGAAAAAAGCCCTGATACTCAGACAGGTTAAGGAACTCACTCAAGCTCACACAACACACGTGAGAAAATGGCAGAGAGAGGAATTCCGTGCGATCTCATCTGTTATGTACTGTTCCCTTTAGGGGCAATAGTGGGAAATGATGTTGGATTAGAAAAGGCCACATTATGCAGGACATTGAGAGCCAGGCGAAGAAGTTTGGACTTGACCCTGTTAGAAGGAGTTTTCGAGATACAGAGGATTTTAATAGTTCATACTTCATTGGGTTATTTTGAGAATCCAAAGGAAGAACATATATAAAGGACCTAAACGGAATCTTGGCTCACTGCATGGTCTCAAAAATGGTAACGGCTGGTATTCTTCTTTGCTCTCTGCTTGCACGCGCTTTTCCTCTCTGATCAATGACAAACTTCTTGAGCAGACAGCCCATGGTTGATACTGTTTTTCTATTCCTTCTTGCTATTTTCTTTAGAAAGATCCATGCTTTCGACTGTGGGTCTACGGGTGATCCTGGAAGCTGGCAGGCTGCGAGTAGGTGCCCTCTCTGCCACTCTGTAGACATGCCTTTCTGTGACTCACGTTCCTCATCAGCAACCTGAACTCAATCACAGCAACTACCCCACGGGATGGACAAACCCGTCTTAGAAGAAATACGGCCTGCAGGTTACTTGGAAGCCAGGGTAGGGAGACTTCGCACCACTTATCTTGGGCCTGTCATCAGAAAAGATCAATCACCGCAAAAGGGCATGTTGGGTCCGGAGTCAGCAAAAATGAGGGAAAACTTCGGTGAGATGGATTGGCAAATGGCTGCAACACTGCCTCAATGCACACACCATCTGTCGTAAGCATGCCCACCGTCTCAGCGCAGTACCGACCGTGACGATGGCTGAGGACCGCACGCTACTCCCTTCCTCACCCTGAGTCAGATCCACTTTGTTGGCAGCTAACAACAGGATGTCACCACATAGTACAGAAACCCGAACACTCATATCCCACAGGACTTTTGAATAAATGGTATATTATGCTTGCATTCTGTGGTTTACCTTGGAGACTTTTGCTTTGTGAGATCTTTTCAGAAACCTGTATGAAAACAGCTGCATTTCTCTCTAGCACTTATGCTTGGTCATAGCTATATGGATTATAGAAGTGATTAGTTTTTCTGATTGCCAGGAAATTCAAAATCAAACCTGAAGCTTCATCACAGTAGCTGCATATACCCTTCTCTTTCCTTCCTTCTTTCCTTCCTTTCTTCTTACTTCTCTCCCCCCCCCCCCGTTTCCTTTTGTAGTGGAGGTGAAATTCATAGAACATAAAACCAGCCATTTCACAGTGAACAATTCGGTGGCATTTAGTGTGGGCACACTGTGCAGCCAGCACTCCCAGGTAGTTCTAAAAACCTGGTGAGCATCTATGTTAGTCTGGGTACTTTAGAGAAACAAATCCATGGAAACTCACACGTATAAGAGAGAGTTTTATATAAAGGTTAAGTGTACATCAAGAAAACATCCCAACCCAGTGCTGTCCAAGCCCACAAGTCCAACATTAGTCCATATGTCTGACACCAATCCACTAAATCCTCCTCCATCTCACAAAACACACACTATGATGCCCACTGCAAGAGGAAAGCCGAATCAGTGAGCATGTAAGCATCTCAGTGCTGGCAGGGGTCTCCATGCAGCTTCTCCAGCACCCAGGGCTGCATTGGGGTAGGTCCATGTGGCTTCTCCTTGGGAATGTCTTGCAGGAAGTGAGCCTTGCCAGCTGAAGCAGGGAACTGGCTAAGGCAGCTGCACCCTGGTCCGACCATCAGAAAGCAAGAGACCCAAGAACTAGAAAGGTGAGGCTCACCTTTATCTCTCTGCCCTTCAATTAATCCCACATGTGTTTATCCACCAGGTTGCCACAATAAACATTAATTACCTCAGCAGCCCAAAAGGAAATCTCAGGCCCACGAAGCAGTTGGTCCCTCAGTGATCAATGTGCGTCCCAGTTCCCTGCTCAGCTGGCAAGGCTCACTTCCTGCAAGACATCGCCAAGGAGAAGCCACATGGACCTACCCCAGTGCAGCACTGGGTGCTGGAGCAGCTGTGTGGAGCAAATATTCACTTACTGGGAATATTTTGTAAACCGGAACCCTAGAAAATGTGACCCTTTGTGTTTGCCCTCTTTGCTTAGCATGTTTTCGAGGTCCGTCCTTATGGCAGCATGTATCTATCATAACTTAGTTCTTTTTCATGACTGAATTATGCCCCATTGTGTGTTAGCGAGCAGACCACAGGTGGTTAGGCATTCATCCTTTGATGGGCATTCAGGCTTCTTTCCATTTTTTGTCATTTTCAATGGTGCTGCTATGAACATGTGGATCATGTACAAGGGGTCTTCAAAAAGTTCATGGAAAAATAACATTATGTTTTCATTCCATTTTTCCACAAATATTTTGAAATCCCCTTATATATTTTTGGAGATCAGCTTTTAATTCTTTGGGGGCGTGTGTTAATATAAACCTATAAGTGAAATTGCTGGGTCTAATTCTATATTTAATATTTTGTGGAACCACCAAGCTCTTGGTGCTTTATTGATTTTTAAATGTTTTCTTTCTACTTTTTTCTTATTGTGTTCCCGTGTTCCACCTCTACGTCTCTGCTTCACTGATTTTGTAAGCATCTGTCATAAGCTGCCTCATAGGACTTCTCTTTAAATTGCTATCTTTCATCTTTTCCCTGACCAGGAACCACTTTTGAATTCTCTCTCTAGAGAATTGTACATACATGTCCAATTTCCACCCCCATACATAATTTGCAGACAAGCTTAGGACATTCTTGGACTTTCTAAAGTGCATTCCAACCAAGAGCCCCTGATTTCGATTTGTGGTCAGGTACGGACGTTGACTTTCTATTCCTTGAGACAGCACAAGACAAAAGATGGCCGCCCCCAGGGCTTTCTTGGGCTGGGCTCTTCACTGGAGCAGATCGCCTTGTTTCCTCTCATGGGAAACCACTGGGAGGGTTTGAACTGACAACCAATCAGTTAGCAGCTGATCATGACTAACCACCCGGACTCATTACTGATGATGATAATTAACAAACCAATGAAAAAGGAGGGCGTGGGATTGGAGTTGGAGTCATTACGATGAATTCTTTGGGCATTACGCGGCGAAACCCGTGAGGTCCTCTGAGGTGACCACCGCCCATTGCTGGAATCCTTGCTCCAACTAGATAGGGGCTTGGGATAATCCCTCACAGGGAACAGAGTCCTCAGTGCTGTTTGAGATATTTAATCCCAGGGCCCCATGTCTCATTGGAAGGAGGGTTTCCTGTGCAACATCCCAGCACACGCTGCAAGGCAAAAATCTTTACTTCTCTTAAAATTTCTCTTACTTATCAGTCCTGGACTTTTTGGGGTCATTGTTTCCAACTTCTTAATTCTCCCCTGGGAATTTCATGCCGTCTCTAAATTTTGTAATCCGCTCTCCTACCAGCACCTGCAGGTATGCCCGCTTTTTCTTCATCTCAGCAGTCGGCTGTCAGTTCTGTACTTGATGCCTCCAAGGTTGTCTTCAGCAGGATCTTGGCTGCCAGCTTCCTCCACCTTCTGTCCATTTAAAAGGCTGCAGAAAACCAAACCACACCAAACTCACTGCCGTCTAGTCCAACCCAATTCATAGCGATTCTATAGGAAAGAGCAGAATCGCCCCTATGGGCTTCTGAAACAAAATCTTTATGGGAGAAGAAAGCCTCATCTCTCTCCTGGGAGCCACTGATGGTTTCAAACTGCTGACCTCAGCCCAAGGCATGACCCACGATGCCACCAGGCCTTGATAATAAGACATTGCCAAACTGCATAAGCCCAATGAGGATCCTGTTTTCCATTAACATTCACTCAGTTATTGCCATATTAAGCTTCCCCACCAGTGTCTGCACCCTGTTGACATTTATTGGTAGAGATAGAGGGATAATCAATATATACTTCCCCGGTCAACCACCTTCAATGCCTCCCTATTAAATTCCTAACTCCTGACTTTCCATGTTCTGATCTCTCTCATATATATATATATATATATATATACACACACACACACGTATATACATGTATATACACACATATACATATATATATATATATATATATATATATCCTAACTCCCCTACCAGAACCCTCTGCTCATGCCAGACTGTCTGCTTAACTGTTTGCCAAACTCACTTTGGACTTCCCCACCTTTTTGCATTCATTCATTCAGCAGCACACCTTGGTTAACAGGCACCAGCGATAAAATAGTGAGCAAGAAAGATCTAGTCCGCTGCTGCATTTGCAGTGTTTTCTCTGTGTGGTCCCATCCCTTTAAATCAGTTGCCTCTGGGTTGCCTCTGATTCATAGCAACCTCATGTGTTTCAGAGGGTAACTGCGCTCCGCAGGGCTGTCAATGACTGGTTTTCAGAAAGAGATCAGGCCTCAAACCTGGATGGGCTTGAACCTCCAACCTCACAGTAAGCACCTGAGGGAGTTAGCCACTTGCATTACACAGGGGGTTTTCCTATTCCTTTGATATTATTATTGTGTGCCTTCAAGTAGATTCTGACTCATAGTGACCCTATAGGCCAGAGTAGAACTCTCCCATAAGGTTTCTTAGGCACTAGCTGCATAGTGGCTTAAAGCATTGGCTGTGGACATAAAGGTTGTTGGTTTGAACCGACAGGAAAAAGATATGCCAGGCTGCTTTCATAAAGATTACAGCCTTGGAAACCCACAGAGGCAGTTCTACTCTGGCCTACAGGGTTACAATGAGTCAGAATTGAACCAAGAGCAACGTGCTTGGACTTTTTTGTATTTTTGTTTTTAATCTTTACTGGAGTAGGAGAGTCCTGATGGCATAGAGTCCTGCTGCTTGGGGGAAAGAAGAGGCTTTCGGACTCCTATAAAGACTTACGATCTCATGACCCTACTTGATACCCTCATGAAGAGAACCTTGACGACATGCGTGCTACAGCCATGTGTGGGAAAGAAACCAGATGGTGCCCAGCTCTCAGAAAGAACAGTGTCTGGAATCTTGAAGGCTTATCTTAAAACAAGCAACCTTAAGTGACCAAACCAAAAACCCAATTCTCTGCCATTGAGTTGATGCCAACTCATACAGACCCTAAAATACAGGGTAGAACTGCTCCTGCAAATTTCTGAGACTATAACTCTTTTGGGGAGTAGAAAGCCCCATCTTCAACTAAGTCTACATGGAAAAAGCACACCAGCCTGTGTCATCTAAGGATTGTAAATAACAAAATCCAAATCCAGAGGAGGGAATGGTATCAGAGCTTAAATCCTAAACATCTGGTTTTCAGAAGGCTATGGATATGGACAACAGTGGAAGCCCAAAATCTATCTGCAGGGCCCTCACGAGGATTAAGCCTCTGGTGAATCCTCTCTGATCAGGGATGTGAATACTCTTGCTATCTGCCATAGTTGATTATGGCAGATGCAGTCAGGTTAAAATGTAACACTTTATTATTTGTTCTCCCTTTGACCCATTTTTAATTTGTTCCAGATTTTAGTATTTTCTGCTTTTTTTTTTGGATGAAGGGTTCTCTCTGTTTTATCTTGTTGCTCTTTTGCTTGTTTGTTTCTTATTTTATTTTTTCATATATTTATAAAAATATTCGCATGTTTTTCTGCATAGAGACTGTAACGTCTGTAGAGAGACAGTAACTTGATTAATAATTACCTAGGGGCATGGCAGAGAAGGTTGGGGGGAAATGGGTAGCTAAAACAATGGCTACAAGAAAGAAGACAATGTTCTGAAATTGATTGTGGTGATGATTGCGTGGCCTTTCTTACTATGATTGAACTATTGAATTGCATGATAGGTGAATTACATGCCAATAAAACGATTTAAAAAATTAGTCCCCAAACCTACAGGGCCAGTTCTACTCTGTCCTATAGGGTCGTTATGAGTCAGAACAGCTTGGTGGCAGTGAGTTTGTTTTGGGGTTTGGAATAGATTACCAGGTCTTTTTCCCTAAGGGGCCATCTGATGGATTTGAACTACCAACTTTTTGATTAGCAACTGAATGCTTCTCCAGTGCACATCAGAAAACCTTTCCTTCCTTTAGTGCTTTTAAATTCCCTCCACCCACTAAGGCCTCACTAAAATCTCCCTCATTCCTAATCACACCTGGCTGATGCAATCTCTCTGCCTTACATTCATGTTTGCTTTTTCAATGGTGCATGATGAGGTTACCTGTCACTAGGCATCTGGACTTGACCTGCACGTCTGGTCTCTGGGGCTGGATCTAAGCTCCTGCAAATGTGATGCTTTCTGCTACTTCTTTCACCCAATGGGCTGGCACACAAAGCATTAGCCCAATAAATGCACTGAATTTATTACTGTAGCTCAACTTTCCTTAAAACAACCACAAGTCACCATGTGTAACGGTTAATATGAGCCAGTTCCCAAGCTGCAGGGGTGTGTGGTCTGTTTCTTATCCTTCTCTGGGTACTTCTGACCACCATTACCGTTTTCAGACCACTGTGTGGTATTGTGGTTACACTGTTTCTCCGAAAATAAGACAGTGTCTTTTATTAATTTTTGCTCCCAACGATGCGCTAGGTTTTATTTTCAGGAGATGTCTTATTTTTCCATGAAGAAGAATACCGTACACATTTATTGTTTTATTAAAAGAGACCTCACACTTCCTGTCTGCTCCAGCTGCACTGCGACCAACAGTAAGCTGCGTGTTGGCTCCTGCCACTACGGTTCAGAGTCCAGAGTTACGGTAGCTTTGGGGGGCCTTATTTTCGGTGGGATGCCATTTTAGCAAGAGGCAAAACTGTAAGTAGTTCTTATTTTTGGGGGATGTCTTACTTTTGGGGAAACAGGGTAGCTGCCACCCAGTCAACCTCAACTCAGGGTCAGAGTAAAACTGAGCTCCATCGGACTTTCTTGACTAATTCTGACGGAGGTGGATCGCCAGGCATTTTTTCTGCGGCACCGCTGTGGGGTAGCCAATTACAGATCCTCTGTACTATCCCGGACCTCGGCTAACTATGGAGCTGAGGAGAAATACTGGCAAAATTGAATGATACTTCCTTGGAATTGAAAAGGAAAATTAAAAGGGGCATCTTTGACAGTGCTTTGAACACTTCTCACGTTTCACCTTGCAGCCACCTCTCCGGGATGTGTGTGGCGGGGTGGGGCTGTGTCAAGCCTCAAAGCCAACAGGAGGAGGCGTTTCCGGGCTCAGATGAAGAAATCTGCAAAATTAGGAAATAATGTTTGTGCCATTTCTGGAGGCCCTGGACAGGCTCGGTTCACCTCCAAGTGATTTACCTGTGGCTCTCGATGATTATTTACTTGGCGGTTCAGTTCAAGACAATCACAGGAATGTACGGCCCATAAATTAGAATAGCTATGAAACACAGGCTGCCTTTATGTCGAAACATAACTTTTGCAGGGATTTTTTTTTAAACAAAAGGGAGATGCATTTAATATACAGACTCAGAGTGATCACTCCTGCTCTTCCGGACTCCGTTTTAATATGAGAGCTCAGATCGGGCTCTTGGCTGCCCTAGGTCTTTGCCCTTGTGGAGAGAGAGCCTGGTGTGCTTCCTGGTGCTCCCACGCGGGGGAGCACTGACCCCCTTTGTTTTGCTGCCCTCATTTCCCTCCCCCAAGGCTTCTCACAGCAGGTGGACCGAAGTGGGGTGGACTGCGGTGTAGGGATAAGAGCATGCTCCTATAACTAGGGTGCACTGGTTCTGGTCCCATGTTCCACCCACACCAGCACTATCTGGGACTGGTGACCTCATGCAGCGTGTCTGTGAAAAGGGGCTGATGGCAGCTCCTTCACAGAAAGACGGAGAAGGATAGAGGCCGCGAAGAAGAGCTGACTTACCTTGACAGCGGGGTCACAGCGCCCCGGCTCTGGGGGAGTGAAGAAGCCTAAAGCTGCGCATGCAGGGTAAATCCGTCAAAGGGAGAGTTACGATGGGACACCAGAAGGTGGGGGTGATGGGGGTGGGGGTGGGGGGCATTGGACCAAGTTGGGAATTGGGAATTGGACCGTCAGAAGGACAACTCAAGGTGACCCAGAGCACCAGGTTTGTGTTCGGCTGCTGATCTGAAAGTTCAAGGCCTGTGGAAGAAAGGGGCTGGAGATGCGCTGCGGTCAAGATGACGGCCAATCAGGCCCTTGCGGGGCAGTTCTGCTTGCTTGCCCTGACGATCTCCCCACTCACAGATCAACCACAGAAACAAAATCAACAGCTACTAGCGCCCGTTGCTTGAGGGAAAGTTTGGGGGCGGGTCCAAAGAGCTGCCCGAGGTCTGCACCAAACTGAAGACTGGGAGTTGTGTTCTGGTGGCTGGCTGGAGCTGCCTCGACCCCACTACCTCTGTTCCCAACAGAGCCGGGGCCCTTTAGGGCAGTGACCCTCGACCTTCACTACTTGGGTTTGACTCCTCACTCTCCCTTTACTTTAATCATGGGCAAGGTACTTAACCTCTCTTTGTACTTCCTGCCCCCGCTGAAAAACTGACAAAAATAGCAGTACCCATCTCACCTGTAAGTGATTTGTAAATTAACTCGGGTCTGTAAAGCTCTAAGAACAGTTCCTGGCACCTAAACACAAAAACGCTGCCTAGCTGTTGATTCTGACTCAAGGCGTCCCTGTGTGTTACTGAGTATGAATGGTACCATAGGATTTACTTGGTTTTGATCCCTATGGAAGCAGATTGCCAGGACTTTATTCTGTGATGCAGCTCGCTGGCGGGGGGTGAGGGGGTGTGTTCAAATAGTCAACCTTTTGCTTTTTCTTCGGAGCTGAGAGGAAACCATTTGGACCACCCAGGGATCTCTTGGCACACAAGTATGGAAAAAGCCTTGGCTATTTTTCATATGACGCCCCATCATTCGTAGTCAGGGTTGGACACGGAGCTGGGCACTGGCAAAGCAGCTGGGACTGGCTGACGCAGTGACTGGTCTCCTGGGACTGGAAACCTAGCGCCCAAGTGTTTCCTCTGGTCAATTGCTCAGCCAACGAAAGACGCTCGTGTTGGTTTGCACGTTGGTGATGTGGACTCCAGCCTATTTCTCAGGCTTCCTTTCTTTCCTGCCATATCTGCTCCTCGAGACAGCAGGTAATTGAGGATTGTTGGGACATTCTATAAAAAGCTTAGAGAATCGAGGGTACTCAATCAATGCTGAATAATAACAGGAGAAATGTATAATGTATAAACAGATTATGTTGGGGTCTTAGCGTTCCTTCACCTCATTAATATAGACGGAGCTGGCTTTCCGGGCATTGCTTCCTGGTGCTGACTGTCCGCCAAGGAGGGCAGGCTCTGCAGAGTTTGCCCGTGGGCTGGCATGGCTGGGAAGGCAAGCAGATCTCATCTTCATGGTTTGAGCTGGCTTCCTTTCACATGACCCATGCTTAAGTACAAGTATGTTCATGTGCTATTTGGCTTCATCCTCATTACAGTCCTGTGCATTAGGTTTCATTGACCTCTCTTTAGATCTGAAGAAACTAAGCCATAGACGCTTCATGATTTGCTGTAGTCTATCTAGGACAGCTGGGATTTGAACTTGGTCCACAGCTACCGTGCCCCGTGTTGAAAAATCCCTCCCAACCTCCAATCAACACGTTCAATGGGGAGGCCACCATGTCTGCATGAAGACGCCATCCATTTCTAGGATGTCTCAAAGCCTTTCGGGCAGAATACCCTGTTTCCCACACTTGAGATGCTGACCACCCCTTCTAACGTTCTTACTTGTGTCCTGTTTACTCTCAGCGGCTCTTCAATTCTGGTCTTGCACCTCCGCACAGCGATTGGTTATGAAATAGATGCGCAATGAGTATTTGACCAATGAATGAACACATGAGTGTCACAATATCTGTGTACCCTTTATAGGATCCAAATGTTGTGATGATCATGTGTTTGTTCATTGGTCCATTATTGAACACATCATCACCACTAAATTTGGCTACTATAATATAGTATCGAAGAGCCCTGGTGGTGTAGTGGACACCTCAGGGTGCTATCTATGTGGTCAGCAGTTTAAAAACATCAGCTGCTCCATGGGAGAAAGACCAGGCTTTCTACTCCTGTCAAGAGTTAGGGTCTTGGAAACCCACAGGGGCAGTTCTACCTTCCTGTAGTGTCACCATGGGTTGGAATCAACTCTAGAGTAGTAAGTTGTTTTTGTTTGTTTTTAAAAAATAACATCTATTACAAAATGGATGCTTGATTCTTATTTGTTCAATGTATCTGCAGAATTAATGAAAGAGTCATCCTACTTGGCAGTGGGGATGTCGTCCTTCTTGATGATTTTACTGGGGGGAGAAAGAATTAATCATTTAGACAGTTAGCCATAGAGATTCTCTTTTTATCATGCTAATAAAAGAAAGAAAGAATGAGTGAATGGGGATACAAGCCTCTGTGGTCCTTCCTAGAACCGTCCTTAAGAGAACACCATCCCCAGCAGCCTTCGTCCCATCTGGATCAGTCATGTTCCTTCAGGTTATACTTGGTAAAATCTGGTTCAGGGTCCTTTTGCATACCACCGAGGGGGCGTGCCTTGAAACTAACTGCCTTTGAAGACATTGCAATGGGCCGCACGAAGGTAGCATTTAAAAGCACCTGAAGTGCTTTTGGCCTGGTAACACAAAACCCAAACACTTGCTAAATGGCTGCT
>NW_022104341.1:62735366-62736512 GCF_000313985.2 Echinops telfairi | reverse complement strand
AGGGACTGGGAGTTCACAGGTAAGTTTATGCGGCTTGCGGGCCTGGGTGTCAACAGCCTGGGCTCCTGCCTGGGCACACTCAGAGCGCCACAGGGTTCATTTTGCGGGCGGTGTGGACATCCTGCCCTCAGACCCGGAAACCAGCAAGTGGCTTTTCTGATGGCCCCAGGATGGTGTACACGCAGTATACATCTGTGAAGAGATCCTGAAATTGCTGCGGATATTAATATCATAAAATTCAACATTGTTTTCGGGAATCTGGGTTTCGATTTTATGTAGTAATTCTTTCAGCTAATTGTTTTCCTGCACCCTGATCCCATAATTAGGGCCTGACTAATTATCTAATTACTAAGTAGCAGAAGGGCAGGTTGATGGCGACATTTTCGCCATCTTTCAAAGCCTCGTTATCCTTGCTGAAAGTCACGGTTCCCTCTCTGGCTGCAGGCAGCTGCGGCAGACCCAACTGTCTGCTCACCTTCCACATTTGTCAACCTGTTCATTACACGGCTGAATTTGACACATCAGAAATGTCCCTGTGACAGGAAAGTTTATCCTGGAATGAAAACTGAAGCAAAAGAAAGAAAACCAAAGAAAGATGAAAGTGTAATTTATATTCTCGGATTTGCAATTGTAGTCTTGTCTTAAAGACAGGAAATATGTCAGCTCTTCAGGAGCTGGGGGATGCTTGCTCCGAAGCCTGGGGGGCTTGCCAGAGCCAGAGCCGGGCTCACAGGACCTGCTTCATTTCACAACCCAGTGGGGCTTCTAGACTCCCAGTCGCTGTCTCTCTGGGCTGGCAGACCACTGGAGAGTCTGCCCTGCGGCACAACGGAGTTCACACATCTTGGGAGAAATAGGCCCATAAACTCCAAGAGGCCACAAGACCCTTAGTATGTAGCGCCACAAACATCAGGTTACCAACACACTGGTTAATCAATAGCCCAATTTTGTTTAATCTCTGGGTCTTAACATTTAACACTTGACACCATTTGTCCCCTTTTCCATGTTCGCTGTGCATCTCTCTCTCTCAGGTAGCAGAGGATTGGGAGTGGGGGAAGGGAAGCAAGAGTATCTTTCTCTTGACCTGAAAAAGAGATGGGCGTCCCTGCTGGGTTTCCCTCAAATTCTCACCTGCTTCCCCCCCCC
>NW_022104341.1:62726307-62735266 GCF_000313985.2 Echinops telfairi | reverse complement strand
TCACCCCCCAGCTCTTCCTAGCCTCCAAAACACGAAAGCCTTAGAGCCACTCTGGCAAGCAACACATACCTAAATGGAGCCATAATTGTAGAATCATTATCAATTAGAACCCCAACCAAATATGATTGTCTGTTCAATTGGCTCAGCTGAGATAAATGTATGCTTTCACAATAAATGTATCTGTCAAGATTTTTTTAAAATGCTCTTAGCTGGATTTTCATTAATGAAGGAAGTATTAATTTAAATTAAGCACTTAGAGATCTTTATTAGTAAAGTCATCAGGAACAAATAAGCTGGTTAATCAGTTTATATCTCCATATCTATCTTTCAGAATCAATGTTTCCAATTGAGACCATTGCCAAGTGGTTAGAATAAGGCAGAAAGGACACTGGCATGAAATACATTTCATTTGCTTGGCGGAGGTCTGCCGGAGCCCCATTGGCGTCTCCGAATGCAGTCATTGATGCATCTAGAGGACTGTATAAAATGTGTTTAATTGGCATGAAAAGGCTCTCACGGAGAGCTGGTGGGGTTCCCATTATCTGGGTGGACATCTTACTTATTTCGTGGATCCTGGGAACTAGATGAAAGTGTATGAGAGCTGAGATGGGGGTGGGAGGGTGTTGGTATTTAAGCAGATGGGCTCTTTCTGTTGGTGGGGGCAGGGGGGGAGGTGTCTGGGAGGGAGCTTTACAATCATCTAAGCTATGCAAACGGGGGCTTTGGAATACCTCTCACTCACTCCCAAAGTAGGACCCACAAAACCTTTTTTTTTTTTAATTAGAATCTGCAGAATTATGCCCACCATTGCGAAACTGCAAGGACTGTGGGCATTTCTGATGGCTTTTCCATATAGCTCGTTCCTTCAGCGCAGCTCAACAAGCTGGGTGGAGGAGAAAGTGTCCATTTTAAATAACCTCAAGTTTGGAAAGCAGAAGGGGTGCCTTTCAAGGCATGGGGTGTTCTTTGGTCATTTGAATTGCTTCAGGATCCGATGGAATATTGTACATGGGGCCACACTGTCCTTTCTGGGCGGGATTTCCAGGGTGACTAGTTCCCTGCTGCGAGCACACTGAAGTCAGTATTTCTCTTTATTGTTACATCACCAGTTGTCCCCGTGGGCATCTCCCAGGTTGTTGGCAACACCTAGGCACCCTCTGAGGCCTCGCGTTCTGCAGGGTTTGCTTTCGGGGGATGTTCTTTAGAGTACTATTCTCATGCCACACTGGCACGAATCAAATAGAGACCACAGGGGATGCTAATAGATTTATTTTCATCCTTTCAGATCCTACATGGGGAGGGCTGATTAACATATTTAAAATGTTCTTGCGATTTGAATAGTCCAGGAGAGAAGGTGGCTGGGTCTCAGGAATGCCTTCAGGTGTTTATATTTGGTGCTGTGGGTTAGACATTGGGCTGCTCACTGCAAGGTTGGTGGTTCATACCCATCAGCCACTCTGAGAGAGAAAGATGAGGCTGTTTGCTCCTGTGCAGATTGACAGTCCTGGAAGCCTGATGTAGGGTCCCCATGAGTCAGAATCAACTCAATGGCAGTGAGTTTGGTGTTTGGGTCAGCTTACATTCCACTCCCTTTTCATCCCAGAGATCCCTTGGAGACCTGGTCTTAGATGTGAGCCATGTAGATAGTATGATCAAAATGCGAGACACAGACATCCAGAAAATACCATACGTTTCTTCAATTAAAACATAGACACACTTTTTTTCCACTTGTGTATGTCTTTGCTTTTGCATCTGGTGAAACACCTGGAGGCGAGACCCAGTTTCTATAGTAAGCATTGGAAGGTTTTCCGTAGCTGAATCGGAACCTGCAAAGTGGAAAGCGTCAGTAGGCTGGTGGCTTGGAGCTGTCCGCACCCACTTCCTGCAGGGCTCTGGCCGCGTGTGTTCTGGTGCACTGTGTACAACCCTTCCCTCCCTTTGCTTTTCCTGTCTGCTAAGGAATCATTCCAACCCTTGCCCTCCATGCGTTTCAGACAGGAACTGGGGTCCGTAGGGCTTTCTTTCAATGGCTGTGGACACCCAGAGGGAGATTTCCAGGTCTTTCTTACAAGAACAACTTGAGCCTTTGGGTGAGTTTGAACTGCCAACCTTTCAGTTAGTAGTCATGGCTTAATTGCGTTTCTCCTCCTTGAGGAACATGGAATTGCTAACGTCACTTGAGCACGGCCTCTCACCGCCAGTGGAATGCTCAGGATTTGTGAGAAAAATGACTGGCTCTTTGGAGAAAGGTGCTAATAATAAAATAAGCTTATTTAACCAAACTCATCATGGGAGGTTTCATTTAAAATGGAAATTTGGAGGGGAAATCCTATGGAACAATCCCACAGCATCCTCAGGGCTAACAATTGGGGGTGAAGACCACCCGATCTTGTGTTCGGGCCCATGGAACCTTGTGAAGAACTGAATGGTGTACAGGACTTCTGGCAATGGTGCCAGGAGGGTGGTGCTCATCCTGGCAAAGCGAATGGGGCCTTCTCTGCCTACTCCTGTCTTTTCCTTCCCACTGTCCTTGAAGACCCCAAAGTGCTACTGGCCAATACATCTTCTAGAACTGTTAAGGGATTTTTGTAATAGAATCTGTATAACCTCAGTACTTAGTAGGTACCAGGCATGGTAGCAAGTTATTTCCATGTGATTACCCATAGCTGTCAAGTCTTTATGCTTCCTAGAGACCATATAGAACAGAGGAAGGCTGCCTGAAAGGGTTTCCTAGGTTATAAATTTTAAGGGAGGAACCCTGGTAGTATAGTGGTGAAGGCACTAAGGTCAGCAGTTCAAACCTACCAGCTACTCTGTAGGAGGAAGATAAAAGGCAATCTGCCTTGGGGTGGTTCTATTGTGTCCTATAGCAGCGCTCAGAGTAGGAATTGGTGGAACAGTAGCGATTTGGGTTTTGTTTTGGTCAGTTTATGGGAGCATATTGCCACGTCAGGGCAGCTGAGCACTTAAATCCTGCATGAACCACTAGGGCTCCTTCCTTGTAACATATTATTTCATTGGATTCCCATAAGTACCCTATGGCATGGCGACTTTTGTCATCCTAGTTATGAAACTTGCCCAAGGTCACACCCACACTAGGTGGGAGCGGAGCCAGGCCACTGCCCTCTGTTGTTGTTGTCAGGTGCCATCACGTCAGTTCCAGCTCATCGCAACCCTATGTTCAACAGAAGGACACACTGCCTGGCCCTGCGCCATGCTCACAATTGTTCTGATGTTTGAGCCCGTGGTTGCAGCACTGGGCACTACCCTCTACACATACCTATTGTCAGCTCAGCAATTCCAACTCATAACGGTCCTGCATAGCAAAGGATAATTGCCCCCTAGGGTTCCCAAGGCTATACTCTGCACAGAGCAGATTGCCACATCTTTCATATGGTGGAGTGGCTGGTAGGTTTGATTAACTGTCGAGCAAGAATCACTGCACCTCTCTTGTCTCCCAAAGCCTGTTTGTTGAGTTTGGCCATGGCAAGTAAGGAGGTTGGGTGGCACAAGTGGTTTGTAGTCGGCTGCTAACCTCAAGCTTCATAGTTCAAACCTACTCAGCAGCTTCACAGAAGACAGATCTGATGAGCTGCTTCTAGAAAGATTCTCAGTGTCTCGAATCAACTCCAAATGTATAGAGACCCTCTAGGACAGAATTAAATTGCCCCTGTGGGAGTCAATAGCCTCATCTTGCTCCTGGGGCTTTCCAGCTCCTGACCTTTCAGTTAACAATCCAACACGTAATCCACTATGCCAGCAGAGCTTCTCCAACATAGATTACAGCCCAGAAAACCCTCGGGCCAGGGCTACTCTGCACTACCAGGAGACCTCAACATGTTCGAGAAAAAATGGGATGAAAAGATCGTGGCATTTCTCCACATCATTTTGGAAGTACCTTCCTCCAGGGGCTGCGCTGAGTTGGACAGCATGGGCTTTCATAATGTGCGTGCTACCGGCTCAAGGGCTATCTCTGGGCATCTCAGTGGTTCAGGATTTTCAAATATCACTTTCCTTGTCATCACCGACTTAGCTGAAAAGTAAGGTTCTGTGTACCAGTGCTCTGTGCCCTTTGTGAGTGCTTCTTACCAGGCAGATAGATCTCCAGACATGACTATGATTGTTCAAGTCCCCTGGAGGGGTGCTGTCAGACTGAGCAAGAGTCTACTTCTTTTCCAGGGACACCAGCAGGGGGCATAGGCCAGGGAAGACGTTCAGCTCTCCACCTGTCAGCTAGATACTGTGGGCGGTGACTCGACCTCCTCATACCTGTTTCCTCAAGCAGGAAACGGGAAAGAGAAAAACAAAAAACAAGCAACCACTCCACAGGGGTGTACGAGAGTTGAGTATTAGGCAGTTGGCATGTGGTCAGAGGTATAGAAACTCAGTTATGGATGTGATTTATTTCTTGTGTTATTCTCTAAGCAGACGTCTATACCATTTGTACAAACTTTCAGATGAAGACAATTAGCCATTTGGGGAACTCCCACCAGGACAGAATTGCTGTCCCCTTGTCATCGAGTTGATTCTGACTCATAGGGTTTGACAGGCTATCGGTGTTTATGGAAGCAGACTGCCCCCGCTCTACCCCTCTGAGTGGCTAGGGCGCTCCAACTACTGACTTTTCAGTTGGCAGTTGAGTGTTAAATCACTGTGCTACCTGGGTCTTTACACAACTGATCTGGACATACCCCAAATAGAAATGATTATTCATAGACTGTGAAAGTGTGACACTCATTGACAGAAAGAAAGCGCATTCATTCAACAACATGTCTTGTCTTCGCGCTCTGGGCCAGGGACCGGGGACACAAAGCCAAACGAGACTCCCCTCACCCAGGAGCACATCTTCACGATGGCAGCAGGTGACCTAACTGCAATAGCACGGCTAGAGCTGTAAGTATCCCAAGGTCAGCACGGGAAAGTAGGGTTTCAGTCATGCTGGGTCATGGACACTCATTGTAGGATTCTCAGAGCAGGGCCCATTTGAGCCGGGGCAGAAAGAATGAGTTAGAATTTGCCTGCTGGAGGGATGGAGGCATCTGAGTAGATGAAACACCTTGAAGAGATTCATGACTGTGTTTGGAGAGCATTCCAGGTAGGGCAGTGGTGGAGGTGCATAGTGGAGTGAGAGGGAGGAGAGTGGAGAGGCAGGATGGGACGGGAAGAAGCACTCATTCCTAGCATGAATGAGAAATACCACTTTGCTCTCTTGGTTGAAAGCAGCAGAAGTGGCCTCTGGTCATCCTTAGAGAAATTGGAACATGCAGGGGAGCAAAGGGAAGGCTGCGTTCTCCAGGCACTGCCTCATTTTCCCACCCTTGCTTCACTCTGTGCAACATCTCAGGAGAGAGATGCTAATGGGCTAAACTCAGGTTCTTGGCTGTACCATTGTGGTGGTTGTTGTTGTTGTTAGGTGCCATCAAATCGGCTCCAACCCATAGCGGTGACCCTGTGCAAAACGGAACGAGACAGGGTCTAGTCCTGCGCTGTCCTCACAATTGCTCCTATACGTGAGCCCATTGTTGCAGCCACTGTGCCAATGTGTTGAGAGCCTTCCTCTTTTTCACTGCCCCTCTACTTCACCAAGCACGATATCCTTCTCCGGGGACAGGAGCATGAGGTCCTTCTTCATGTCCTCTTCTGAACCTGGCCTGAGCTTCTGGTAGCTATGGCTGTACTAGGTGGCAAGAAAAAGAGATCCGGGGGACAGAGACTTCAGGGACCCCTTCAGCCACTATGGTGACTAGTCGGCTCACTAGAGGGCACCAAGGTGGCACCTAATCAGGAAATTCCTAAATTCCTATTGCCCCTCTGAGTTCCTGAAGTCAGAGTGCTGATAGGAAGGGGAACTATTGCATGGACATTTTCAAAATCACAGACGCCCATTATGATCAGTCAGAATAGCTGGAGTTTATTTACCATTTGTCTATTCTAAGCTGAGTACAGGCATTACACAGGTGTTTGTTTAATCCCCATGACAACTAGTAGTTATCACCCACTATTCAGTGCAAAACCACCAACCAACTAACCAACCAACCAACCAACCAACCAACCCATGCCAATGAGTATATTCCAATGCACAGGGACCCTGGATCAAGGTTCTGAGACTGTAAATCTTCACAGCCTCACCTTTCTCCCACAGAATGGCCAGTGGGTTTGAACTGCTGGCCTTGTGGTTAAAAAACCTAACCCAGCGCACCACCAGGGCTCTTTACAGCACAGAGATAGATATATCCCATTTGTACAAATGAACAAAAGGTTAAGCTCAGAGAGGTTAATTCACATGCTCAAGGTTACACAACTTGTAAACGAACAAGCCAGAACTCAGAGCCAGATGTCTCTGATGGCAGAGCCCTCCGGCACAGCACATTGGGCCTCCTAAGCTTTCTGGTGACATGAAAACACCTGTAGGTTGGCACGGACTCCCCACTGCCTCACCTTCACCATTCCCTTAGCCCTACCCTACCTGAAAGGACAGAGCCAACACAGGGGGCCCAGGGATCTAACTCAGTTTCCAACACATGTCAAAATCTCATGGGAGGAAGCGTGTACAAGCACCAGGCCTCTAAGTACCTCTGTCTTTAGAATGTGCAGGCCCGCCGGGCAGCACCCTCTCCACCTAAGTGCTCAAGCCCCTTTAGGTGTGATATGGAAAACGCCAAATCAAGTCATTCCAGGGCGATTTATAATGCTGCTTCCTTTCAAGTCCAGATAACGACACACCCGCAGGGCTTCAATGCATGTTGTTTTAATTAATGACCGGACGCAGCTTCTGCAATCCCTGCGGGCAGATCAGCCCTTATGTTTGAAAAATTCCACAAGAATTAAGCTTGCTCCAGAAGGCAGTGGGCCTAACTTGTTCATCCATCGGGTCGATCTTCAGCTCTAGAATCGCATAGTTAGTATGCATGGCATCCAGCCGCATGGTCTGTCAGTGAATCGATAAATCTCAATCCCGTCTTGGTTATCTATTGGGCTCTGGCTTATTTTGCTCACTACAATGGCCAAGGTAGGTATGAAACCTGTTGCCATTAAATCACTTCCAACTCACGATGGCCACCTGTGTGTCAGAGTACAACTACGACCCATAGAATCAGCACAGCCAGACTGTTCAGAGGGAGATTACCAGGCTTTTCTTCTGAGGTGCCTCTGGGTGCCTCTCCAATCTCTGAGTCAGCAGCCAAGTGTGTAAGCCCTTGGGACCACTAAGCTCATTAGGATTCCCATTTTGTAGTCAAGACACAGACGCCCAGGGAGGCCCAGCATCTAACAAGAGGCTACAGCAAGCAAGGGCTCTTCCAGGAGGCATGTGCACTCAGCAGACATTCACCGAACTGGATCTTGTTATACAGTATTTGAATAACAGTGACATTTTCTGCTTTAGCCCTTCATGGAGACCTAGCCCGAGCCATTTTTATGGGAGTAGAAAGCCTCATCTTTCTCCCAAAGAGTGGCTGGTGGTTTCAAACTGCTGACAAAGAGACTAGTGTCTAGTGTATTACTGAGAGAATTTGTCTGCGGCCACCCACTGATCACAGAGACGTGCTTAAGCCCACACATGTATGAACTGAAACCCTAATAGCGATACTTTTTTACTTAGCCTCGTATAGGACTCTTGAGAACAAAGGCCAAGTTTTGTTAATCTCTGTATCCCTCTATCTAGCACAGTGCCGGAAAAATTATTGAAAAAATTTTTAGAATTATAGTTGCTAAATGTTTTCTGAAGCTATGGTTATTCTGAGCAAAAGAAAGGTTCAGGTTTCGTAGGGTAAAGAGGAAAGACTATTTCTACCTGCTGGGGCTGTGTTTGGTCTATAAATTAGACCTTTTTAAAAGACATGCTTCTGTCTGCCAGGCTTTAGAAACAGTGATCTAAGAACCAGACATTTCCTATTAAAGTTTAAAAAACAGAGGGTTTAAGTCATACATTATATTAAATGCTTTCATATCTCATCTGATTCAGTAGGTTTTAAACCTCACAGAGGTCACATTTTGAAACAGTAGTCACTTTTTATAACATCTCCAAACATTAAATAAAAATAAAAGTTATTGTGAAGAATAGAGGTGTCTATAGAGACTACTAACAGGACACTTGAATATTATTATTATTAAGGACAATATTATTTGGAGTATGAAGGTTACTCTGGCTGAATCTTGTTGAAGTACCATTTATTTATTGAGTTGAAGAAGGGGGAGCAGATTCTTTCAATATCCACCTGTTAAAAATAAAATAAAACCCATTTTTAAGAATAGGGAT
Source organism: Echinops telfairi (assembly GCF_000313985.2). Classification (NCBI taxonomy): domain Eukaryota; kingdom Metazoa; phylum Chordata; class Mammalia; order Afrosoricida; family Tenrecidae; genus Echinops; species Echinops telfairi. The sequence continues at coordinate 62,727,009 of NW_022104341.1, read as the reverse complement.
TCTCCCAATAGTTGGCAACTGAAGACTATCATATTGGCTATTTTCATACTCAGTTTGCTTTTTTATGACATGTCTTAGTGCAGCAGTCATAGTTTTAGTTTTAGTCCATAAGTTCTATTGAAAGTTTGCCGTCTCCAAACCTTGTTGTTTATGTGAATAGTGTCCAGTTACTTAATATTTTAATATGTACAAGTTAGCTATCCATGTATGTTATCCTTAAAAGCTGCCCTATATATGTATACCTTCCTTTTCTTAACAGTATTTTAAATTCTGCACCATTGGCTAAATTAATGATACTAACAATAGAATTACCAAAAGTCCCAGGGGGATGATTTATAATATTTCTCAATAAAATGATAATGATGTCTCTAAAGAGTATCAGGGACATATATGGATGGATTTATGAATGAATTTTGAGCTCACACTTAATTGTAGCCCTAATTTAAGAACAATTAATTCTTATATGTGGCTTCACTCGATACTTACTCTCATGAAGAGATTGCTGAAAATAAGAGTGCTGTAGCAAAGTGTGGAGAAGAAATCAGATGGTGCCTGGCTAGCAGAAAGAATCATGTCTAGAGTTAGTAGGCCACTGGAGATCCCCTTGCAGAGGGGTTTCGGGGAGGAGATGAGCCAGTCAGGGTGCGATGTAACAATGATGAGAAATACAACTTTCCTCTAGTTCCTAAATGTTTCCTCCCT
>NW_022104341.1:62724101-62725941 GCF_000313985.2 Echinops telfairi | reverse complement strand
TGTTTTGAGAAACGATGTTCAAATGCGCTTTACACAATTGATGTGTGTATGGATTGGGATAACAGTTGTATGAGCCCCTAATAAAATGTTAAAAGGAAAAAACAACAAAAACAAACAAACAAACAAAAAAGAACTAAAAAAAAAAAAAGCACTCACACAAATTTGCTGTCAGCTCTATCCACATGGAAGAAGTCTGTGTGATCAAAAGATTGCAAATAATAAAACTAAGACCTGAGGAGGGAACTGTATTAGAGCTTAAATCCTGCGCACCAAGTTTGCAGAAGGATATGGATGACAATGAAAGCCCAAAATCCATGTGTAGAAATCTCACATATATTAAGCCTCTGGTCAATCCTTTCTGACCATTGACCAAACTCACTGCCATCTAATTGATCCCAACTCATAGTGACCACCCTGTGGGTTTCTGAGACTGAAACTGTTTACTGTCTTTCTCTCGCAGAGCAGCTGCTGGTTTTGAACTGACCACCGTTTGGACCACAGCCCACCTCATCACCACTTCGTCACTAGGGTTCCTGATAACCCTTGACCAGGGCTGTGCATAGCCTTGCTAACAAAGACAGTGCTGTGGAAAGTGAGTTATTGCAGGTGGAGCCAGGTTAAAATTTACCACTTTATCATTTGTTCTCACTTTTGACCTAGTTTAAATTTGTTGTTTTCTTTTGAATTTGGGTTTTTTCTGTGTTATATCTTGTTATTATCAATTTTAATGTATGAGTTTTTTAATGAGAAATTCAGAATAGGTAAATTCATAGTTTCTTAGGGTTATGGCAGGAGGGGTTGAGGAGCATGGGAAGCTAATAACAGTGAGTACAAGAATGGGGAACGTTCTAGAATTGCGTGTGGTGATGATTGCACAACTCTTTTCCACTCTACGTTAACCATTGAATTGAATATGTAATTTACCTGTCAAAAACACTGTTAAGTGTTTTTAAGGAGGGGGGTGCTCTAAGCCTGCAGCAACCTCAGGAATCCTTAAAATTCCTAAAATACATGGAAAATGCGGGTGTATCAAGTTTTCTCAAGAAAGGTATCACGTTTTCTTTGTTAAATTCTGAAAAGAGTCCTTGATCCACACACAAAAAGGGTTAAGAACCACAGGTATTGGATGGAAATTCCCTCAAGGCATTATTTGTCCCAATAACTGGGTTTCACATCAAGAAAAGTTACTCCCAGGGTCAGACAATTAGATCAGTCCCCTCCAGGAAATAGGGAAAATAGGACATTCCTGGGTTTCCCTGAGGATGTTTTTACTGAAAGACTTAGAGAGGCAGTGGGTCTGGACACGTGTGGGGCTCTGTAAATAGATACTGGCCAAGTGATTTCTGCTTCAGGCCACGCCCACCCTGTGCTTTCCATCCCTCTCCATTAAGTCCCATTCTGACTCTCAGACTCTCTAGCTACCACGTTACAGGGAGCCGAATCCTGATGGCGGAGTGGTTATGCGTTGGGCTGCGATCCAAACAGTGGGCATTTCAAAACCACCAGAAGCTCTCCGAAATAGAGTCTAGGAAGCCGACCAAGAGGTCACTAGGGGTCAGCATTGACTCGATGGCAGTGAGTTAGTTATTCATCATTTACTCAGCCAGTTTGGGTACTTACCCTCAGTTCATGCTTGTAAACAGACAAAACTAACAATTTATTGTTTCCCTCTAAAATCTAGTAATTTAGACAATCATCTCTTAAGCCAGGATGAATTAAAAAATGAAGCCCGGTGATAAAAAGAACCCACAAATTCGAGGGTGTGTGTGTGTGTGTGTTATGCACATGCCTTCCGGGGTTGGTTCTGAAAAGGCGTTGTTTAATTTCCCCCCTTCTATCT
>NW_022104341.1:62663555-62724001 GCF_000313985.2 Echinops telfairi | reverse complement strand
CCCCCCACATGGCATCCTTGTCAAAGAAGGAGGATTTGTGTTGTTAGTTCTCTGCTTTCTCTTTTTTTCCCTTGTTTCAGTGTTCGGTTGCCTTTTACCGTTCAGAACTTGAAGGCTGCATTCAAACTGATAGAGCATGGCATCTTAACGATCTATCACACCATGACTCACCTCCATCAACTTTCCTCCAAACTGTGCTCTTCGAAAGAGCCTCATCCCTGGGTTCTCCAGTGGGTAGAAGACCATAAAAGGCATTAAACGAGCCCAAGGCCCAGTAGCTGGTGAATAAGCTCACTCATTAGATCCTTATTGTCCTTCTAATGAGATGCTCTACTTTCGATGGGAACGTGTGGTACATCAGCAATGGCTTCTGCAGTGTATTGCTGAATGTTCACTATAAATCAGCAGAGGTTAAGTAACACGAAGAACCGACCCATCCCAAAGGAAAGTGGGGTGTGCTGAGTTCTCAGGGTTTGCAGATTCTGAACACTTTCTATTTGAAGTTTTTGTTCCCAAACTGTTCCTTTGCCCCTAATGATGTATTATTACCTGTAAGATGTATCAATCCCAAGACTCAATATGTGGTGCCTGGGATATATTTTACTGTCTCCAGTTGATTTCCATCTCAACTGAACTGTGGTGGTAAAAAATAAACTCCGTCTTCATTCACCCTGGGAGCCTCTGCTTCTTAGTGTAATGAATAGATAATGAGGTCATGAACAAATATTATTAACGCCTTTTATTATGTATACGGATGTTAATCTGTCCAAGTGAGACACAACTTTCTAGCTCTCCAGTCTAACAAGAGCGACCCTTGGCACCCCCTTCTCGTCCCTTCTCTAGTTTTCCATTCAGTCAGTGATACAGAGGGAAAATAATATATCACGAGCCATGACCCCTTGGCCTTTATGAATTATCTGTTTAGAAAGATGTGAAGCCACCTTTTATATCCCCCATAATAGATACTTAGACATTGTGGATCAATAGTGAACAAGTTTGCTGGCTATAGTTAATGGGTACCAAAGGGACTCTCTGACAGTGACCTCTGACATTGTGGCTGACAAGAAATCTATAGAGCAAAAAATAAGGAACACAACTGTTTTCAAAGTTATGAATGCAGATCTGTAACAAATCTGGGTCATTATGGCCTCTGGCCAGGGATATTTCCAACTTGCAGGTACGTCACTCATTTTGGCCAACCCCTTAATTTTGATCCGTGAAATAGGACCGGCAGCCCATTTGCTGTATTCTTTTGGGAACAGCTGGAATAGCTGGGTCTGACGCGAACCCGAGGAGAACAGCTGATTGTTTTCCGTCCAGGAGGACTTTGCTCTTTATGGAATGGGCTGTCATTTGTCCTCTTAAGCAGGCAGAGACTTGTTAAAAACAGCCACCCAGTAATGGGTTTCCATAAGAAGATCCACAGACCCATAGTTCTGGAAAGAAATTGAGCTTAAGAGATATTTTAAAACCTAATGGGACCGGAATATTTTGGATTTCTTGAAAAGATGGTTTCTGCCCTGCACATTGTCAAGGGAATTGAACAATAAATCCATTGTTGTGTGTCTGAATAGTCTGTTTGAGGTAATTATATTTTCATACATTCTACGGAGTTCATCTTAGGGAAAGGCTCAGGGCCCACCAAGCGCTCTTGGGCATGGCACCACTCCGTGGGGGACTCTCCCAGGGATGGTGAAAGGGGGCACACAGCGCTTTTGAAGAGTCAAGGAAACAGGGCTAATTTTGGAGTGGTCTTGTAGCGAGCAGACCGCAGCATTCTGCTTGGCAGAGAAATTAATATACACGGCATCCGATCCAAAAGAGAGGGCAGGAATGTGCGTGCTCAGTCCCTCTCACTCCGCTCCACAATGCACATTCCCTATTATGATGTCACACTCCGGTAGCGTGCCTCGGAAGTCTCAATGGTCTCCCCACTGCTAAGCACCGTTGAAAACACATTTGTTCTGACTGTGCCTTTCTTTGTATCCCCCTCTCATCTGTGCAAGATGAATCACTCCTGGATCCACACTGACTCCGAGGGCAGAGCCAGGTCCTGACGAGGTGGCCGGCCTCCTATGGCTTCCACATTTTAATTAATTTCAACCCTAATGCACAAATGAGAGTTAATCACTCCGCCGCAGTGCTTTCTAATTTACTAAGTTTATTCATTAAAACTTTCCTTACTGAACTTTGATTGAATGTCATGCTTTTTTGGAGGCCTTTCAAACTGCCTGAGGGGTTTGAAAGTGATAGCTTGGGCAGCCGCTGAAACCCTTCAGTGTTCGCTTCAAGGAAAGAGCTGGGGGAGTCGGAGCAGCCAGGAAGCTTCCCTGCACGGAACCAGGAGCCTTTTAGTGGGCAGGAGGCCCATGAAAATGGGTTCGTTTTTTAAACTGTAAGTCCATAGTTTAAACTCTATGTATAGTTTGAAAGCATCGCTTCTCAGATACCATGAATCAATATACAAGTGTCATATATATGTGTATATATATATGAAACTTAAATATCTAATGAAAGAAATAAAATCAATCCTCTTTAGTACTTGGCAAAACATGGAAGCACATTTCAGGGTACGGCTCGGCCATCCTTTAAAGAAGGCCGCCAAAAGGGTCCCAGCGATTTGTGTTAAGGTGCAGAGAGGTCTCGTCATGGGCTGGCCAACCTCATTATTTTGGAGTCAATATAATACCAATCTTAGGTACACAGTCTTTCCAAAGAATTGCCAGCCGCTGTATATTTGACCGAGAGCTGTTCCAGTGCAGCCTGCTGTTAGAAGGTAGCTCAAGCAACATGCAATCTTAATCTCTTTAATTAGCCATGTTCAATACCATGGGACCAAATTTCCCAGTTATGTGACGGCAGCCCACAGACTGACACACAAAATGCCCGTAGCTGCATTTTCAGCAAATTTGACAGCTATTTTCGGAACATGACTCCTCCCTATTCCCAGCCTCCATGCACTGTACTTCCCCCATCAGAAGAAGTCTTTAAAATGTAGGAAAAGTTCCAGTCGTTTGGGAGGAAAAATTCAAGCCAGAGTTATTAATGAAAGCACCACTTCTCAGACGCCATGAATCAAAATACAAGTTTTCATATTCATTTCCACATTCTATAAATACTGCTCAGTGTTATGCAACAAGACACGACAAACTCATTTTTAAAATGTATTTTTAACTTCAGAGAGCAAAAAAGGTTACCCTGAAAAATGAAGCTTGATTGGGAAGATCTTCCCTTCTCGCTTGTGGGGGGCAGGTCTTGCCATGAAATGGTCCCTTTTTCCAGACTCTTGAAAAATCCTTTTGAGTAAAGTTTTCTCTTCAGATATTTAATCCTTGGGTCCACTAGACCTCGCAGAGGGAAGGAGAGATGTCAGCCTGGAATGGATCGCTAGCATTAGGGCAGAGAGCCGCGCTCGCGGGTCAGGGTCCCGCTTGGAACCCTTGCTTTCTTTTCTGGGTAGCTCTGTGACCTTGGACAAGCTACCTAACCTCTCTCAGCATGGCTTCTTCAGCTACAGCACTAGAATGGTGATTAGTCATTGTTTCCTAGAACTCACGTAAACATGAGCAGCTTGTGCTACTAACTGAAAGGTTGGAGCTTTGAACCTACCCTGAGGGGCGTCAGCAGAAAGACCTGGCCATCTAATTCCAAAATATCAGCCACTGAAAACCCTAGAGAGCACAGTTTTAGTCACACTCTCAGGGTTTTCCTGAGTCCGAATTGATTCAACAACAACTCCTTTTTTGGCCTACAAAACAACCATTTCGCTTTTGACATCGGGTGGTGCCTTGTGGAGCTATTAAAAATTGGGTTGCCATGGCATTCTTGCCCCTCTTTGGCAAGCTCTTGCATTTCCGTTGGATTTTATCGAAAAGTACAACGGCTGAATTTAGGGTTCATGTAAATCCCACTAGATCAGACTATGCATGTTGCCAAAAAAGCACCTCAAGTGATTCCACTGAACAGCCAGGGATGAAACCATTGGCTAAGAGGCCCCATAACCAGGTTGACTGGTGTTCGTGGTGTTAAAGTGGAAAAGACATTTTCCAAACCCAATGTGCATGGGAGGTTTGGCATTGCTTGAAAACTGCCTCTGCCTGCATATTGCAAAGGAATTGCTGATGGTGGGGCTGGGTTGAGGAGCCCTGTTGGTGCATCGGTGAAGTGCTGAAAGCAACGTGCCAGCACCTCATCAGAAGAAGGGTTGGATCTGGGTCAGCTGGGGAATCAAAGCAGCATGGAGACGGAGCTGGCCCACATCTCAGATTCCAATTCTTATAACTGGCGTCGTCACAGCTGTTGTGGGCCATCAGACGTGCAGGGAACCTACAGAGCTGAGTAGCACTGCCCCCTAGGGATTCCAAGGTTGTCATCGAACCGAAGCAAATGACCAGATTTTAGTTCTTCAGAGGAGCTGGTGGGCTGAAATTGCCCACCTTTCAGAGAGCAACCAAGCGCTTTAACCGAGGCACCACCAGCACTCCTTGGAGAATGAGAATCCCTAGCATTCATTTCCTAAAATGTTTCCATAAATGTTCCTGGGTTTTCCTAAACCTTCAAAAGCGTTTTATGGCCAAATATTTGGTAATGTCTGGGTTACTGACTGTAAGTTGATTGTGACTCACAGCAAACCATTCGAGACATAAGAGAACTGCCTTAGAGCGGTGCTGTGGGGTAAGCTTTGGACAAGGTCAGTGGTTCAAATCCAGCAGATGCTCTTGGGAGAAAGGGCATTCTGCCTGGATGCTGCTCTCCGCTCCCTCCTTCCTCTTCATCTGCCCCCTGACCCTCTTCTTCTGAGACGTCTTCTTTGTCCCTCCCGTGGTAGCACTTGACTGGGAGATCCCGGAGAGCAGGGTGGTCTCCTCCTCCTCCCGTCTAACCAGACCCTGCAGTATATTTTCTATCAACGCTCAGGATCTTTTTAACCAGAGCTCTGAAAAACCATTTTCAGCATGGATAAAACAAGTGACTTCATTGCAAAACTATTTTTCACATATATACTTCTGAGTGGCTGCTCATTCAGCACCTTTCAAGTCAACCTAATAATAAACATGTGGGCAAGGCCCACTACCTTGACCAGGACACATGGAGGGGACAAAGGAGGACAGGACAAGCATTATGGGCACTAGTTAACTGATTAACCAATCCATTAATGATTAACATTATGGATAACCAGACGAGGCTTTACTTGGGACTTGTAAGGAATCAGGATTCAGCTCTGGGATAGATGTGATGGGTGAGGCAACTGGGACTTTTTGACCCCTCCATCCATGGCTATTATAAAGGCTGTTGGCAGGTTCTCATGGAATTTATAATCCAGGGAAGTATATAGACATTAAACAAATAAACAATAATTACAAATTTCAGTGACTACTCTAAGGGAATAAAAAAAAGTCATGAAAAAAGGTAGACTGAGAGGATGTACAATAAGGGATATGATTGCTGAAGTCAGATAGACCTTGGCTGAAGTCAGAGACTACCAGAAAGATGTTTACTTGTGTTTCATTGACTATGCCAGTCATTCAACTCTGTTGCTCATAATAAAGTATGGACAGCCTTGAGAAAAATGAAAATTCCAGAGCATTTGATTGTACTTATGCAGAACCTGTATATATGTATGTGGGAACAGAACGAAGGGACACTACATGGTTTAAATTCAGGAAAGGTTTGCATCAGGGCTGTATTCTCTCATCATACTTATTCAATATTCATGTATGCTTAGCAAATAATCAGAGAAGCTGAATTCCATGAAGAAGAATGTGGCATCGGGAACAGAGGAAGGCTTATTAGCAACCTGTGTACGCAGAAGACACAACCTTGATTGATGAACGTGAGGAGTAATTGAAACACTTGATGATAAAGATGAAGGATTGTCACCTTCAGTGTGGAGTGCAACTGTACATTTTCTTTACATATGTAAAGAAAACCCAAATCCTCACAACTGGCCCAGTAGGTAACATCATGGTAAATAGAGAAAAAAATGGAAATTGTCAAGGATTTCCTCTTGTTGGATCCACAGTCAGTGCTCATGGAAGCAGCAGTCAGACAGCACAAGATGCACTTCATGGAGTAAATCTGCGGCGCAAGACCTCTTTAAGATTTCGACAAGCAAATCATTACCTTGACCCCAGCCATGCTATTTTCAATGGCCTCATATGCATGTGAACATTGGACATTGAATAAGAAAGACAGAAGAAGAATGGATGCATTTGAATGATGGTGCTGGGGAAGAATATTGAAAGTACTGTGGACTGCCAAAAGAACAACCAAATCTATTTTGGAAGAAGTGCAGTTAGACTGCTTCTTCGAGACAAGGATGGTGAGACATCTGACATACTTTGGACATGTTATCAAGAGAGACTAGCCTGTGGAGGACATCATGCTTGGTAAAGTAGAGGGGCAGCGAAAGAGAGGAAGGCCGTCAACAAGAGAAAGGCCCTGTGAAGATGGCTGTGGACCAGGTGGTGTTTCATCCTATTGTACATGGGGTCGCTATGAATCTGAACCAACTCGATGGTACCTAACCACAGCAACTTTGGGAAAGCTAGGTTCAATTCCCAGCCAATGCCCCTCGTGTTCAACCAACACCATCTGACAGTGATGCTGAACAGGTCTCAGCAGACCCTCCAGACTAAGATAGACCAGGAAGGAAGATCTGGCATTGTCCTGAAAAATCAACCACTGAACCCCCCCTGGAACCCAATCAGATCAATCTCCAACCGATTTGGGGGATGGTGCCAAGACCCAGCTGCGCTTTGTCCTCCTGGGCTTGGGGGACAAACCTAAGGAGCTAGGTTGGGTTGGCAAGGACAGGGGGATCTCACTGAGACGTGACATGTAGGTTGACCCAAGGATGAATGTGAGCTCACTTGGCAATGACTGGGAAAAGACACAGCATGTGCAAGAGCATGGCTGGGACATGACAGTGAAGGGGATAGCAATGCCAGTTAAAGGCAGAGGTTCTGAATCCATGTTATTTCCTGTTCTCTTTCTTCACCTCCTGGAACTTATGCATCCCCTCCAGTCCCAGGACTCCAGCTGGTGAGTGATGCTGTCTGAAGAAGGGTTAAACTTCTGTGGTCTAATGATTTTTAAGAGGGCCTGCAGGCACAGCATCAACCCTGATAGAAGTAGTTATGCTTTGGGGGCCCCTATTCCCCACCTTCTGCCTCTTCTTTCTTTGCAGTATCTTCTTCAACCAATACCCAGGGTCATTGACCTAGGCTCCAAACATCCTCACTTGGACCCTGTGAAGATCTGTCCTGGGAGTATCCATACTTGAAACCCCCCCCATATTTCTTTCCTTCTTTCCATCAAACCTGATCTGTTCTATGTTGGATTCCCCCTAGGACTGGCTAAAGGACCAACTAGCTCATCTTGTACATTGGTAGTTGTTTTCAGTAGCCAGGCAAGACAGTGACTAATATGGAAATTTCAAGTGTGATGAAAGAGCAAAAGGTAATTGGCTGGGTGACTGAGGATTTCAATAAATGTCAAATCACGTCGTATTTGATTACATTGGAGACTGGAGTAAATGTAGTAGACAATAAGAAACTTCTAGCTAAGAGATCCAGGTCTTGACCGAATTCAGTTCAATACTCAGAAAAATACTTTGCTCTGCAAAGGGATTATATGCTTCTCATTTGCAGCAAAGATTCTGAGGGGTTAGGTGGAAAATGGAACAGTTGAAGAGCTATGCGTCTTGTGGATCCATTCCTTATATTTTAGAGGAATGCCCCAAGGGGACACCACATTCCTGAACCTCACACGTTCCCTTTCTGGCAAGGACTCTTTGGGCATTGTGTCCCATATTGAAACCTACAATTTAGATTTCTAGCCATCAGTTATTCCATTAGAACTTGAAGCACTTACTGATGACCACCAAAGGCTACCATACAGCCTTCAGTATGGATTCCACCTCAACATAAAGAAGGCAAAATTCTTCACAACTAGATCAATAAGCCACATCATGATAAGTAGAGAAAACAGTGAAGTTCTCAAAGATTTCATTTTCTTTGGATCCACAGTCAGCACTCACAGAAGCAGCAATCAAGAAATTAAATGACACATGTCACGGGTCCAGTGTGCTGCAGAAGACCTCTCTCAGGTGATAACAGCAAAGTTGTCATTTTGAGGCCTGAGGTGCACCTGACCCAAGCCAGGATATTGTCAGTCACCTCATATGCATGTGAAAGCCAGGCCGTGAATAAGGAAGACTGAGGGAGAATTGGTGAGTTTGGAGCATGGTTTTGGAGAAGAACATGAACTGTATCATGGTTTGCTAGAAGAACAAGGAAACCCGACTAGGGAGACGTACAACCAGAATGCGCCTGAGAAGTGAAGATGGTGGGACTTCGTTTCACATACTTTGAACATGTTATCTGGAGAGACCAGGACCTGGAAACTGTTTGGGAGCCGGTCAGTGAAAAAGAGAAAGCCGCAGTGAGATGGATTGGCACGGTGGGTGCAACCATGGACTCAACCAGAGCCATGGTTGCCAGGATGGTCCAGGTCCAGGCGTGTTTTGTTCTGTTGTACGGAGTGTCACTATGAGTCAGAACGGATTTGATGGCATCTAACAATGACAACAGTACATTAGAGAAGGAGGGCTGGTGTTCTCTATACATAGCAAATAGGCAATAAGGGAAGAAAAGTACCTGCAAAGCCCAATGACTTCTCATCTAAAAGGGGCAGTTAAATAGTACTTTACCTCACAGCTGTGAAAATGAAAGAAACTAACATGGGTAAAGTGCAGGATGCAATAGAGTGTTGCTCCCACTCTTTATGCAAACCTCTTGGGGCCAGATGTGTTTCAGAATTCAGACTTTGCCTGCTTTTAGAAAAGAAAGACATTACACATGCCATCTCTCATGTAATCCTCCCAGTAGGATTGAGAAATACATGAATACTTCTGTAAACAAGCACATTATTGTTTAATCAAGTGTATCAATATCCACACTAAGTGGAACAAGTAAAGACTATCTATGACTTTGCACTAGCTTAAGTCATGTTTTGTCACCAAATGAGTTTATATCAAACTTCTAAAGAAGCACTACCTTAGTTTTCAGATCTCAATGGATTTGGAATTTCAAATAAGAGAGGGCTATTATTTTAGTTTTAGAACACAGTCAGATCCCCCCACCTCCGCCCTTACTAGTCATTCAAATGATGCATTGCCCTGAGTAAATCAGCCGCACAAGACCTTTTACCAGGGTTGAAAGGCAAGGGTGCTACTTTGAGGATGAAGGTATTTTCAATTGCCTCATATGCATATGTATGTGAAAGTTGGACGTTGAATAAAGAAGACTGAAGAATTAATACATTTGCATTATGATGCTGGCAAAGACTACTGAAAGTACTATGGAATACCAAGGAACCAAGAAATCTGTCTTGGAAGAAGTACAGACAGAATGCTCCTTAGAGGGGAGGGTGGTGAGATTTCATCTCACACCCTTTGGATGTGTGATCAGGAGAGAGCAATCCTTGGAGAGGACATCATACCTGTGAAAGTAGAGGGCCAGCCAAATGGATTGACACAGTGGCTGCAACAATGGGCTCATACGCAAGACAAGTGTCTGAACAGCACAGGACAGGTGGTATTTCATTCTGTGAGACACGAATTTGCCATGAGTCTGACCCAACTGGGTGGCACCTAACAATAGTCTTTCAAGAACCACTTTGATGATTACAATTCGAAGATCAGAGATGGGAAATGAGTTGCACATGAATCAAGGGCATAAGGACTGGTATGTAGAAATAAGAGAGTGGTTTGTTCCAGGTTATTCTAGGACGGACAAGAGAAGCAGCGTGTAGCTCAACAGAATAAGAAACTCTACCGTGACCCAGAGGACAGTGCTGTCAGTTGCTCAACGTCCTGACATTTGGAGATTTCCAAGGAGATGGCAGCAGCATATTTATTATAGGTATTAAAGTGAATTCCTGCAAGGAGTTAAGATACATAATGTCCAAGATTCTTTCCAATCATAGAAAACCACTATCATCCAATATTTTTATTTATCGATCTAGTCACAATTTCCATCTCTACTATACTGAGATGGCAGGAGAATTGAGAAATAGCTTTTCCCATCATAACCATCTCACCTGAGCTGTATGCTAACAGGTATGTAAGGAAGCATATGGATGAAGTGGGCTCTTGGAATATTAGTCGAATTCTGTAATCAAGTAAAGTGGTAACTGTTGGGGTAAAGTAATTAGATTTTTATTTCTTATTTTTTTCTTTTTCCTACGAGAGGCTTCAAAGTGCTAATGCATACTGTAACTTTCCAAGAGGAGAAGGTAAAAGACAGTTTTCCCTCAAACTTATAAATCCACAGATTCTAATTTAGAAAGTCTGTGGCGAGATTCAACTTCCAGGGAACACACTTTGGGAACAGCAAGTCATGGCGTGGTAAAATAAATTTATTTAACGTGCATAATGCTACCACAGGCAAGAGGGAAACAATGACGATGACAGCCCATTCCCTTCCCTGAACCAGGAAGCCCCGACTCTGGTTTCTTAGTCAACTAAGTCTTCATTCAACATCGAATGCTTTCTCATTCATTCTTTTGAATTCTGCCTTCTTCTTACCTCTAATTGTCATGAGAATCATTTGCTCAAAAGGAGCCCAAGATATAGAGACAAGAGAGCAGAGGAATGAATAATCGTAGTCTCTGAGTTTGGGGACTTGTGCTAGGTCCATGAACCCACCCTGCTATTTGCTTGCCCCCATCTCCTAGAATACAGCTTCATTATGTTTTGTTGTTTCTGCACACTAATGAGCTACTTGAAGATGTTTAACGGTGGATGGAAGAGTGCAGATGAAGCCAAAGGTGCTGAGTACTAAAAATCCATTTATTATCAGTGTGATGAGCACTGGCAATGGGCTTATACTGTCAGATTATACACTTAATTTAATTAATAAAAAATTAAGATCGTCACCATTAACCTGCATTTGCTCAGAATACCACAGGGGTGATTAGTTAGAATGGCACTGAAGGTTTTATAGTCCACTCTAGTAGGATTGACTTTGGTACCAATTAGGATTTTTCATAATATCACCCCGTGTAATATCCCTATTACATTACACATTTTCTACAAGTGATTGAGTTCTATACAATGCAGACAGGATGTCACAAGACTCTCCCCTCCGAGAATGCAAGGGAACTCCCACAAATGTTAACACAGTCACTAAATGGAGAGGAGACCCTGATTTTGTTATATTACCCAAGCCTATTTCAAGGGTAATGATTCTCTGCCACAGTTTCTCGGAGCATTGGGAAATTAGACTCGCACATCCTTCCAGAGGCTTAGGCAGACAGAGGCGCTCCCTTGAACATCTCAGGTCTAAAATGTTCCTTACTCGATAGGGGGATTCTTAATATTTCAAGTCTATTTGACTTTCAATAGCTCTTTCAGAGCCAAAGAGGAGTACGGCATTCCGACAACTTTATTGCTAAGTTTAAAAAGTACATTAACTTTAACCCTTCTATGACTAGATTTTTTTCTACTTGGAATCTTTTGTTAATACCATGGGTTTACAGTAATGAAAGGCATGTGAAAATCAAGGGAGAACATTTTGAGGTAATATGGATTTTGATAAGATTATGTGGGACACATATGCCCCAAGTGGACCCTGGTAGTAGAATTTGTGAGGCTCGTCCCATTTATTCAGATTCATGCAGTTACACAGGTCCCCACCAGGCAGCAGCACATACTGTAACTGGGAAAGCCGTTTCCTAAGAAACCTGAGGGGCTAAAAATGCTGTTGGGTTATATATGTCCCACGGGTCATGAAAGCGTTAATAGAATGATCACACAAGTAATTTCTGTTTATTATAGGAAAATCATATGGGAAAGTACAGATACAAAAAAAAGAATATAAAATTACCTCTCATTCAATCACCCTGACAAATTCACTTATTTAGTTATACACCTTTACAGATATTTTTCTATAAAAATAAAATCTCCCAATTTTTAATATATATGAAACCATATTATACAAGCTGATTCCCTGAATAGCAATATATTTTCAGGTCAATAATTATTTTTAAATCACTTTTTAAAGTTCTACTATAGATTTTTTTACTTGTATTCACTCAACTAATTCCTTAACATGATAAACATCCACTGTGGTGAAGACCTTAGTGAGTAAATCTTTGAGCACATTTTAAATTACTCCCATCGAGTAAATTCCTAGCATTAGAGTTCCTGGACCAGAAGTTATACGCATCGTAGGACTTTTAATATCATTTGCCAAATGGCCTCTCCAAAAGATTTTTTACCAATTTTTGTTCCCATCAGCATCCTCACTAAAATAGGCTTTTAATCTTCTCATTCTCTTCTGTCTTTGTTGATTAGATAGACGGAAATGGTATGTGTCAGAGAAATCTTCATAGTTTGTGTCAAAAGGATGAGTATGATTAGAGTAGGCAGAGAGTGAGGAGGGTCAGGAAGGTAGTGCGTGATATTAAATGTCATTTGAATGTCTTGAGATTCCAATCGTTCAATGGGCAACCTAGGTAGCATTCACTGTCTTAGAAGCGGTCTTGTCTCTGCTCAGCGGAGCTTCACCGTGGGGTAGGGGAGTCTCTCATGACAACAGCAACATATGGTGTGGGGACGTAGAGGGGAGACATGTGCCGGATTTTATAGGAGTTACTTGCCCTCAGGAATGGCTTCTTAGAGGAGGCAACCTAGAACTGAACCGGGCAGGAGGACGGATCTGGTAGTAGGAAAGAAAGGAGTCTGGGTGGGACGTTGGTTAGGAACTCAGCTGCTAATGAAAGCGCGGTGCTTTGAACCCACTCAGCAGGAGAAAGACATCATGATATGCTTCCAGGACTTACAGACAACAGCCAAGATGATCCAAAGGGTCAGTTGTACAGTCACATGTGGTCATTACGAGTCAAAAATCCCCTTGCTGGCACCCAGCAACAGCAGTCAGACAGACTCCGGCCGAGTCCAGCACGGTCAAGGTAAGGACTGGATGAACCCGCCCCTTTCTTCCTCCACGCTTTGACTTTGTACTGATGGCTTGTGGTGTGTCCAGCGCTCTTCTAGTTGCTGAGGGCAGGGTGATGAAAACCTTGCGGGGGTGGGGGGTGGGGGGGTGGAGGGGGCACTGGAGAGGGCACTAGACATAAAACGGAAGAAAAGGAGGCTTGCTTGCCCTCAGTGAACATCTGGGGCATTCTTGTTGCTGGTCGTCGTGGGACCTCAGGGGCTCACCGGCCCACTCCAGGCCATTGCTGTAGCCCCAGGGGCTTCGGAGTGCCTTCCTCTGGGGCTCGACTTCCATAAAGGACACTGTTTTCTTGCCGTGATTTATGGTTTAGGGTTTGGAAGTCGACCACGAAGCCTTTCTTTCTAGTCTGTCTTACTCTGGAAACGGTACCATGGTGACCCTTCGGGCATTTTAACTAGTGCTGCCATCGCTTTCAGTACCACCCCCTCACTCACGCTCACTGCCCTCCAGTCAAGTCCAACTCACAGCGACCCGAGGGGACAGGGGAGAGCTGCCCTTGTGGGTTTCCAAGCCTAACTTGTTCCGGGAATGGAAAGTCTCATCTTTGGTCCACGGATTGTCTGGTGGGTTCAAATGGCTGGCCTTGTGGTGAGCAGCCCAACAAGTCACTCACGCCGCCCCCCCCCTCCCCCGGGGGGCTCCTCTGAGCCTCACAGCAATCAGCAGACTGAGAGCTGGGTAGGAAGTTACACTATTAGGGATAAGGACAGAGGAAGGGAAGAATCACCGCGAGAGATGGGTTGTGAGGATTCGAGTCGAAGGCAAAGAAAAGCCGAGCAGGTGAGGGAGAAAGGGGATGTTGGGGTGGGGAGAAGTCAGGGATGCTGAGGGGTGCCTTTCAGGTGTGGTGCCTCCAACCCTCCTGCTGCGGAGACTTCCGTTACTGCTCATCCCCCATCCTACGATGATGAGCTCAGACAAGGAGAACAGAGGGCCACCCCCAGAGGGCACAGAGAACCATTTCCCTTGCTCAAATATTTATGTGCACGGAGGCAGCTGCAGCCCGGTGACTGAGCTGACATCCAAGCACTTCCACTTCTGAGGACTTCCTCTGCAGGCTCATGTCCTCCTCGGTGCTGTGGCCTAACCAAATTGGACTTTTCATTTCTTAAAAGTATACCCGCTCCTCCCCAAATGTTTTTCCCTCGCTGCTTTTCAAAAATAAATAATGAAAACCTACAGCTTTCATCCTGTCTCTTTTCCCGGACAAGTCCTATGAGGGGTCACATCTACTTAAGCTCTCCTGTAGCCTTGGATTAGACAACGTGTGTCTGACTTACCTGGCCTGACAACTTGTAAAAGAAAAAGATGAGATGAGGAAGTCGAGCTGAAATGGAAAAAGCAAAGTCGTCCTGGGCTTGCTTTCTTTGGTTTCCTATCTATCTATATCTATCTATCTATCTATCTATCTATCTATCTATCTATCTATCTATCTATCTATCATTTATCTATCATCTATCTATCCATCTATCACCTATCTATCAATCACCTATCTATCATCTATCTATCCATCTATCATCTATCTACCTGTATATCTATCTATTATCTATCTATCTTTCTATCTATCTATCTATCTATCTATCTATCTATCTATCTATCTATCATCTATCTATATATCTATATCTATATCTATCATTTATCTATCTATCTATCTCTCGTACCCAGCACAACTTTACAAATACTTTTACATTTTGTTTAATTTTCCCCCCTCCCTCCTAAAGCCGGCTGTCCATAAAAAATTCAGGACGGAAGTTCATTCCCTAAATGTCTTGGGTAATTGGATGGAATTTCTAGCAAGTGTCAAGTATTTAGGATAAAAAAATATCTCCTGACTTCAGCAGTACAACCCAAAAGCTCTCATTAGTTACTCTACTTTATTTAAATATATATATACATTTTCTTCAATGTTTTAGGTGATGAAGAAGATTAAAAATGATCCCATAACAGGCAGAACAGTATTTTACATTCACTGACCTTTTGTGTAATTTGATATGCTTCTTTAGGAAGTCAGCTGTAGCTGTGTTAGATGAAAGTTGATTTATAAATATCATTCAAAGGTGTGTGGTGGGGGAGTTGGGTGTGTATGTGTTTTGTTCCTATCCCAAGTTTTACTTTTTTTGAATCGCTCACACCTCTTAGTCGCTCATTAATATATTGTTAATATATTCTTCCTTTCTAAATTACTGCCATCATTTCTTTATGAATGCTCAGTTCCCCAGGAGAACTGGGCCAACTTGAGATAGGAAGTCTGAGGGCTGAAGTATAGAGGCTTTCGTGCCTCAATGGCGGAATGCTTGCCTTTCAGGTGGGACACCCGCGGTCAGTTCCTGGCCCAGGTCCCTCTGGGCAGCCTCAGTCTTGGCAGCTCGTGAGTAGCTATAATGATGAACAGGCTGCCGTGGTGCTTCCACACTAAGACAGACCTAGTGATCTCCATGTCTGCAAATCAAACAGTGACGACCCTATGAATCACAACCTTCTGGTCAACGGGCAGGACTTGGTGGCTGCATGTTGCGCCATCATGCATGAGCTCTCCATGCGCCTGAGCCAGACCCAGGGACAGTGTAAAACCACAGAGGGAGAGTCGCTTGGAGGGAATACAAATCAGCTTGGAGGAGGAGAGAAAAAGTGTGGCTGGGGAGACAGAGCATCAAATCTGAAAGGGATAAAGGCTTAGGACCATCGTCTCATGGGACAAGTCAGTCAATTGGCATAATATGGTACATAAAGTTGATGATCTACATCCTAGTTTGGCAAGTAGCATCTGGAATCTGAAAAGGTTGCAAGTGGTCATCCAAGATACAGCTATTGGCCTCTCTGCATCTGGAGTAAAGGAGAATGAAGGAAACCAAAGACTGAGAAGAAACAAAATATAATAAGCCATAATTTATTATAAATGAGTTACAATAACTATAATAATTATAATATTCATAGAAAATAATAGTTTATATAAACCAGAACCCCATCTACCCTGAGACCAGAAAAGCTTGATTGCCTGGCTAACGTGATCCAACGTCCTGATCAGGGACACAGTAGGTGGATCCTGATAGAATGGGAACAAAACATGGAACAAAACCCCGATTCTTAAAGAATCCAGATTTACTGGCCTACTTAAGTCTTCAGGACTCCCCGATTATCACCCCTAAGAGACTCCTAAAGCCTCGAACCAAAGCAATTTCATGAGGTCATCTTTAAGGTAAATAACAGATTGGCTCATACAATAAACAATATTATCTGTGGGTACTGTGTGCGATCATTAAAAAAATCGTCTCTATGAGATCCACTGGTTAACATTTATTCTAGAGTAAAGATTAGAAGGCAAAGGGCAGGGAAACTAGATCCCAGAAACGGAGCCATCTGAACAGAAATAATGAGAAGGTTTACACAGTGTGAAAATGTAACCGACTCCGCTGAATTAATTGTGTAGAAATTAAATGGAAACCTGATTTACTGTGTTCATCCCCAAAATAATAAAAATAAGATTTTTTTTTTTTTATCTGAAAGGAAATTTTCAGCGAGAGTAGAACCCATTTCGGGGGTGCCTAGAACATGACTGGGAGTTGGATGAAGAGATGCTGATGTTGTTCCGTGAGTTGGTTGGACTTATACGACGCTCTGCAGAAGGCCCCCGTCCTGTGCCCTTCCCACACTTTGTTCTGTTGGAGCCCGCCAGGGAGCCGTTGCGTCAATCCATCTCCCGAAGGCGCTTCCCCCCTTTCACTATCCTTCTTCTCAACCCAGCCTGGTGTCGGATTTTCAAGGACTGATGACACATCTGAAGTGCATGAGACAAAGTCTCACCATTTTTGAGTCCAAGGAACATTCAAGTGGTACTTTTGCCAAGACACATCTGTTTGTTCTTCTGTTAGTCCATGGCACACTCAAGATTCTTCACCAACTCTATCAAAGAGATCATTCTGAGGACTAATTTGGACTTGACCCAAGCCCAGAGTGGGTAAATAAGACCTGAATATTGTCATAGTAGATCAGGTATACATAATCTAGAACCTTTATATGTCCCCAAATCTAACTAATGCATTATTCATTACTTAATAATTTGCTTATTTGTGAGAAATGTCTGATTAGGTATATTTCTCAAATTAGTAATGTTGCTCCCAGAGACCCTCAAGTTGTTATTTGCACAATGTTACAAAGTTTACAAAGTATTTTAACTACACTATCTCATTTAATTCTCACAGAGACTCTCTGAATGTTGTACTCTCATTTTGCCAATTATGAAGTGCAGTCTTAGAGAGTTTGTGTCTTGCCCACTGAGATGGATGATGTACTCTAAGCACCAAGCAGCATAATTAAAAGTAAATCTCCACTTAGGCACATCATTGAGAAACTAAGAGTAAAAACTAGCAAAAAGAAAAACCTTGAAGTTACCACAAAGAAGAGGCTGATTATCTTCCAAACATTGGCAAATAGCAGATTTTTGTGGTGCATCAAAGTGGAATATTATCTTTAAACTGCTGAAAGGAAAAGGGAATGAGAGAATATAGAATCTTATACCCATATAAATATCTGTCTTCAGCTGGGTTCTCTAGAGAACCAAGAAAAATGAAGTGTGTATGCAGAGAAATTCACATCAAGGACATGGCTCGCACAGTTGTAGGGGCAGGCAAGTTCCAAGTGGGTGGGTCAGGTGTCAGACTGGAGGCTTCTTCTGACTCATGTAGCTGCAGTAGCTGATGACCCCAAGATAGCAGCTCAAATGGCAGACCGCTGGCTGCAGAGTTGAATGAATCTAAGTTTAGATAAGTAAGATGGCAAGCTGCTGGTGATTCCCAGGGTTACCAGGCAATAAGACGGGCCACTGGCTCAAGTCTAAAGATGTCAGATGAAGGGCCAGATGTAGAATCTAAACTCAGTAAAAAGCAAGTAGACTTTTCCACAGGGCCCATTATATTGGAAGCAGGCCACCCCCCCAAAGAAATTCCCTTTTAATTGATTAGCTGCTCTTATCAGATCTCATCATGGAGTTGATTATATTAGATTAGATTTCATCATGGGGGATTACCAGGTCTTAACTGTCAAACTAGTGAGAATTTTGGTCCAGGCAAGTTGACATAAAACTTTAACTATCACAGCCGTCATTCAAGAATCAAGCCATTTATGTTGGTTTATAGACAAACTATGGTGAATACGCAATTTGGATATTTAATTGCGGACATTCTTCAGGTTATGAACAAGATTTGTTCCGGTGTCTTTAAGTCGAATTTTTAAACCCTTCAAAACATTTACATATAATTGTTTTTTAAAAATCATTTTATTGAGGGCTTGTACAACTCCTATCACAATCCATACATCCATCCATTGCGTCAAGCACATTTGTACATTTGTTACCATCATCATTCTTAAACGTTTGCTTTCTGCTTGAGCCCTTAGTATCAGCTCCTCATTTGTTTCCTTACATATAATTCTTAGTTAGTTTAAGTTTACTGCAAGAAGGAGCCCTGGTAGCACAATGGGTTATGCACTGTGGTGTTAACTTCAAGGTCAGCAGTTCAAATCTGTCAGCTGCTCAGCAGGAGAAAGAGGAGGCTTTCTGTGCCCCCCGAAAATATACAGCCTCAGAAACCCTCACGAGCAATTCTATTCTATCCTGTAGGGTCACTATGAATTAGAATGAACTTGATGGCAGTGGGATTTTTAGTGTAAGAAAAGGCTCAAAGCTTCTTCAGTGCTTTAAAAATTGCACATGCAGCAAGTGAAGGGTCATGAAAAATTTGATGGGAATAGAGTTTGATTCAATGGGCTCAAAGGGAGGGCAAATTTACATAACATTAAATTGGGACTGTGCCACTTTGAATGGTGTGGCTTTCCATAGCCCAGCCAATACTCCAATCTCATGCAAAGTCTCACTACCCCTCTTCTGAGGCTTCAAACCACAATTTCCCCTATTCTGATTACAAAGATGAATCACCCAAATTGTAAAATTCAGGTCTGCCCCTGTTTCACTTCGTTGGCCATGACAGACAAGTTAGAAGTTCTGCATTAAGGGCCAGTGGGGAGCAGATCATAAATTGGTCATCTGTAGGCCAGGTACTGCTTGCAATTTGCTTCTTTTTTTTTTTTTAAGTCTAACATAATATATAAAAAAAGTGAAATGAACTATCTACAAAATGATAAGTGACCAGGAAATATGAGAAATGGTTAGTGCTACATGCCTGTCTTTTTCAGACAGAAGAAAACAATATGGAATAACTTTAGTTTTGGTTAGAAAAAAAATTTAATTTAGTATGCAGGTTAATAAGAAAGACTTGAGTAGATCAGCCTTTTTATTTAAAAGATCTCAACGAAATAAGACTAAATTTTAAGAATGGCTCAGTCTGGTTGATGGGCACGCATTGTTGTGAGGTACTGTTGGGTGGCGTCTACTCTTAGGGACACTATGTACATACAACACATCTAATCACTGCCTGGCCCTGTGAAATCTTCACAATTGTTGCTATGTGTGAGTCTATGGTTGCAGCTACGATATCACTCATCTTCTGGGCAGACCTACTCTTTTGCTCTGAGCCTCTGTGTCATGCAGCATGATGCTCTTCTCCAAGCACGGGCTCCTTCTGATAACATGGCCAAAGTACGTGAGATAAAGTCCTGCCGTCCTGGCTTCCAAACAGCACAAACCATATGCTACCTCCCGAAACAGTGGAACATCAATGAGTTATTTTTGGTCCAGTGATTCTGGATTTTCCTTCTTCCAACTTTTGGTGCTGCCTGCCTCATTCTGAATCTCTTTTTGTCCATGCGGTTGTGTTGCCGTTAGGTGCCATCAAGTTGGTTCCCACCCATCATGGCCTTACATACAATCATGGGCAACTTTTGCCCATAGAATTCTTTAATATTGCAACTCAAAAGTTAAAAATGTCCTTCAGTCTTACAGTTTGAGAAATGCTGAGTGTGTTCTTTGCTTTTGATTTTCTAATTCCAGGCCTTTGCACAATTTTAAAATTTATTATTATTATTATTGTGTGTGATAACTCCTTTCAATAGCCTCATTTAGGGAAACATCCCAACTAGGGTATGATTTTTTAATTACAAGATCATTTTATTGGAGGCTCTTACAGCTCTTATAACAATCCATACATCAATTGTATCCAGCATATTTATACATATGTTGTCATCATTATTTTCTAGACATTTACTTTCTATTGAGCTCTTGGTGTCAGCTCCTCCCCCTCACCCCCCATGACTGCTTGATAAATTATAAATTATTATTTTTATATCTTACACCGACCACTGTCTCCCTTCCCCCATGGTTTCTGTTGTTTATGCCCCTGGAGAGTGTAGGTGTGTGTTTATGTGTCAATCATTGCAATTGGTTCCCTCTTCCTCCCTAACTTTCCTCACCTTCCCCCTACCCTTCTGGTAGCATTACTCCCAATCCTGTTCCTGGATTCCGTGTGTTGTGAACTCTTATCTCTTATCTGTACCTGTGCACATGCTCTGGTCTAGCCTGCAGTGAAAGGCAGTACTGGGGTCCTGATAGTGGGGTGGTGGTGGTGGTGAGGAAAGCCTCAAGGGACCAGAGGAGTATTGACTCATCCCTTCCCTGTGACCCCTCTGGGAGGGGATGTCCCATTGTTGACAGAGGGGTTTGGAGTCTCTGCTCAGAACCCCCTCATTCTCAACAATATGTCTTTGTTTTTTTGTTTTGGGTCTGCTGATGCCTGTTACCTGGTCCTGGCAACACCTCAGGATCACACAGGCTGGTGTGCTTCTTCCATGTGGGCTTGCTAGATAGCTGCTAGATAGCTGCTTATTTAACTTCAAACCTTTAAGACCCAAGATGCAATATCTTTTGATTGCTGGGCACCATCTGCTTTCTTCACCACATTTGCTTATGCACCCATTTTATCTTCAGCGATTGTGCCGGGAGGGTGACCATTACAGAATGCCAGCTTGTTAGAAGAAAGTGTTCTTGCATTGAGGGAGGCATGAGCAGAGGTCCGAAGTCCATTCACTACCTCAGTGTATCGCCTTATAAATATATGTACCTAGGCCAATACCTCTATTTTTACAAATTAATGTATTTACACATGGACACACCTATGCTGATACCTCTATCCATAGCTTTGCTTCCTCGATCATTCCTCTGTTTCCATTTACCTTCCTCCTGCCCCACCATCATGCTCACCCTACTTTCGCCTCTTAGTAATTCATCTCAGCTAGATTGCACAATTTATTATAATACTTTGTCTTCTCATATAATACTTTGTGTTCTCATAATATAATACTTTGTCTTCTCATATAATACTTTTTCTGCTTATAAGAAAGACAAAAGTCCTCATAACTGGGCCAATCAACAACATCATGATACGTAATTTTATTTGGGTCCACTTCAACACTCGTAGAAGAAGAAAAATATAACAAATCAAACTCACTGCCATTATTGCGTCAGTGCCTACTCATAGCAAACCCGACTCATAGACCTTCCCCTGTGAGTTTCTGAGACTGTACAGTTTACAGGAATGGAAATCCCCATCTTTCTCCCAAAACTCAAAAACAACAGTGAAGAAATCAAACTGTGTATTGCACAAGGCAGATCTGCCCGGCTATCAAAGGATATAGTGTCTGGGGTCTTAAAAGCTTGAAGGTAAGCAAGTGGCCATCTAGCTCAGAAGCAACAAAGCCCACATGGAAGAACACATCAGCCTGTGTGATCACAAGGTGCTGAAGGGATCAGTTATCTGGTGTCAAAGAACAAAAAATCATATCATTGTGTGCTCATCTCCATGATACAATTGCTGAAGACAAATGGGTGCATAAGCAAATGTGGCAAAGAAAGCTAATGGTGCCCAGCTATCAAAAGGTATAGCATCTGGGATCTTAAAGGCTTGAAGGCAAACAAGTGGCCATCTAGCTCAGAAGCAACAAAGCCCACATGGAAGAGGCACACCAGCCTGTGCGATCACAAAGTGTTGAAGGGATCAGGTATCAGGCATCATCAGAACAAAAAATCTTACCATAGCGAATGAAAGGAGGAGTGCAGAGTGGAGATCCAAAGCCCATTTGTAGGCCACTGGAGATTCCCTTGCAGAGGGGTCTCAGGGAGGAGATGAGTCAGACAGGGTGTGATGTAGCAACGAAGAAAAATACAACTTTCCTCTAGTTCCTAAATGCTTCCTCCCCCCGCCCCCCCCCCACTACTATGATCCGAATTCTACCTTGCAAGTCTCCCTTCACCCACTTTTCTATTGTCCATCCCCCATGGAGGAGGTCACATATAGATCCTTGTAATTGGTTCCCCCTTTCCAACCCACTCTCCCTCTACCCTCCCAATATCGCCACTCTCAGAGTTTTCTGGCTCAATGGGAAGATAAAAAATATATACATCTTGAACTTATAGCAATGAAAAACATAAGTTTATTTAATGTCAGATGGCTATCCAGGCAATAGATCTAAAGATAGTTGTTGATGAAGAAAATCAGCCCAGGCCAGTGGTGTCTGTGATGCCAGGTGAAGAGCAGGCATTTGACCTGAGACTCACAGAAAGAGACGGATGGATTGCCAGATAGATGGAGACCTACTATCGAGAGGGTGACTATATATAGTTTATATTGAATGACTATATAAAGTTACGATCCATGTTAACTATGTATATTAACCACACATAGTTGATATGTAATCTATATATAGCATATCTATAGCTTATATACAATTTTAATATAGGTATATATCATTGTTAACTTCTGATGGTGAAAATAATGCAAATGCATTAAAACGTCCTGTGTTGGGAGTAATGGAAAACCCAACTGAAATTTGTTTCAATAATAAAGAGACTGTGCTGACTCCTGTGATGCAGGTGTCCAGAGACGGGGCAGATGTAAGGTGTGTTTTGATTCAGTGACAATGATGTCCCTGGGAACACAGTTTCGTTCTTTCTGTGCTCTGTCTTCAAAGGTATCCACTTCCTCCTAAGGCAGGCTCTCCAAGATGGCTTTTGACAGCTCCTAAAACAAGAAGTCTTTTTGGAAGATACCAAATGTATCTTAACTCATAGAAAGCAATAGGATGCTCTCCTGCGTTCCCGAATTCCAAGCAAGAATGCAGAGACTCACTCCAGTTGAGCTGGTTTAGGTCACAGGCCCACTCCAGAAATAATCTCCTGGGCCTACCAGAAACGGAGCGAGTTGAGTGGGTCAGTTTCTGTTCTGAAGTCGACAGCCATGGGTGGTAGCAGTGCCTCAATGGAAGCCGGCACAGCTGGGAATGGAGGCATAATATAATGAAGGCAATCACAACTATCCTCTATAATATATTAATGCTGGACATTTCTGTAAATTCAGAGAATTAAAGAAACTGAAAATCAGCCACAGCACCAGCAAATATACCAATCATGACCATTCTGGAGTTTCCTTCCAGTTTTTTCTTCTGAAAGAGCTTCGACTGCACTAAGTGCTGACATCTGCCTTAACGTTTACTTCTAACCTAAGAACCCAAGAGGTAGGCATTGTTCCCCATTTCACAGATTAAAAAGCCGAGGTTCAAATAAGCACTACAATTTGTTCAGTGCCACACAGTAATTGGTAGAGCTCATATTAGAACGTTTTACCTTTCAGTGCTGGGTTGCTAACCACTTGTGGCAGTTCAAACCCAACAGCTTCTCCATGAATGAATAATGAAGCTGTTTGCTCCCGTAAATATTTACTGTCTCAGGAACTAAAGAGCAGTTTTACTGTCTCATAAGGCCGCTATGAGTCAGAGTGGACTCGATGGCCATGGATTTGGTATTTGAACCCACGTTTGTCTCTACCCAGAACTCAAGCTCTTTACCACTGTGTGGTGCTCTTCGATACAGAATTAGCGTCACAATACATAGCTGGATTCTTGCTATTTTTTTAAAACTTACAGTTACATTGTGAGCTGCCAGAGTTTTTAAATGATCGTTTTTATCTAGGGACTTGGCATTAAGTTTCCTAGATTCTGAGCAGATTCTGAGATGGAGATTTGCATATGGAGGATTTGTCAGGGAACAATTTCTTTGAGGAAATGACAACAAGGCTGGGAGAGGAGAAGAGATGCTTCTGCCAACAATAATGAAACAGGAGTTCTACAGGGGTCTTGGCCCTTCAGTATGGTCTTACTCTGAGACAAGGGGGATGGGTTTTTATGCCCAGCATGCTCCAGGGGGTAAGGACATGGGGCTGGGTGGTTCTCTTCAGCTGAGAACAATCCTGAGAGAAAGACCTAGCAACTGAGAGCATGCTTGTCCACACACTGATAAAGGGTCCAGACACGTCAGCACCCCTTACACCGTTTAGAGAGATGAGTGTATCCCTAGGAAGACAGGGAAATATTAAGCTTTCCCAGCTCTCCTCCTTATATGGGTCCTAGTGGTAATGCATTAGGCTTGCTAACGACAGGGTTATTCAAAACAACCAGCTATTCTGCAGGACAAAGAGAAGGCTTTCTATTTCTGTAAAGACTTAGTCTCAGAACTCAACAGGGTCACTTCTACCCTGTCCTATAGGGTCACTTTGAGTCAGAATCAACTTGATGGAACTGGAAATTAAAAAAAATTTTTTTAATCTCTCTTCACTATAGTCCCCCTTCTGTATAGTTGCTAGAAATATTTTGTCCACATACCACTTCAAGCATTTCTTCTTCCCCTAAACTTCAATGGTGACTACCTGTCTTATATTAAAATGAAAAAGAGGTTAGTGTGTAGAGTCGGAAGGAAGCATGTTCGGCAGAGGCAGGTCTGAGTTTGAGTCTTGGCTCCATAACATACCAGCAGTGTGACCTTGAGGAAATATCTTCATCTCTCTAAGCCTCAGCTTTCTCTCCTAGCCTAGTTTATCAACTGCTGAACTATTGACATTTGGGGCAGGGCCTTCTTGATTAGGGAGCAGGGAGAGGACTCTCTTGCGCAGAATCCCTCTTGTTGTTAGTTTCCCTCAAGTCAGTCCTCACTCAGGACAAACCCATGTCCACAGAGTAGAACTGCTCCATTGCGTTTTCAAGTCTGGGACCTTCGGAAGCAGATTGCCAGAGCTGTATCCTGAGGAGCCTTTGGGAGGGTTCGAACCACCAACCTGTCAACTAGGTATCGAGTTGGAAGCATTAGTCCCTTAAGCATCAGTCTATATCACCAGCAAAATGTCCCTAGACGTTGCCAAATGTCTCTGGTGGGCAAACTCAGACCCAGTTGAGAACCACTCGTCTAGAATCTAAATCCTACCATTGTCATATTTCAGAGGTTTGAACAGGATAACTGTGAATAAGCAAAGTCTAAGCCATTTAATTCATAAGTCCATGGAGCAGTGGTGATGAGTTGGGCTGCTAAGTGAGAGGTCAGCGTTTCGAAAGCACCAGTGGCTCTGAGGAGAAAGACGGGCTGTCTACTCCTGTGAAGCATCACAGTCTCAGAAACTGGCAGGGGCAGCTCTCCCTTGCCCCATAGGGTCGCTGCGGGTCACAATTGACCATAAAACTCCATGGCGGTGAGTTTGGAGATGGCTCTCCAACGCTTTGTCTTGTCATCATCACTGCCCCCTCCTCAAGAGCAAGTCTGAGCCCAGGCCAGTCATACATGGGCTTTATGATTCACTTGTTCATTCACCAGGGCTGCTTTTAGGGATCGCCAGTGTGATGGAGGAGAGAATGAACCTTGTAGGCAGCCAGGGGTGGGTAGACGCCATTATTTCCCTTTTGTGTAAACATGGACATTAATGCAAGCTTTGGTCCCCACAAAGCGTAGCTTTGAGAATAATCTGAGTGCCTATGTGTGAAGCCCTTGGTACATAGTAGGCTCTCTAAGTTACTTCCCCGCACTCTTGTCAGCCATCCTGTAAACTAGTATATATGTTCATACCTTGTGCAGTGTCCCAGTGCACAGAATGGGAGTTCAATAAATTTGGTTCAACAGAGAGTAAACTGAGACTGTGAGGTTAAACAATTCATTCACCCTCTCATAGCAAGCCAGAGACACATTTCCTTCATGCGTGGAAGAAAGAAAAAGTTGCGTAGCATCAGACCGCCAGGGGTCAAATACTGCTCTCAAAATATTGTCTCAGGGATCTTAGGACAGCTTCGTAATACCTCAGAGGTTCTGTTTTCTTTCATTATACAAGGAAAATAATAATAATATCCGCCCCCATAGAGGTATAACCCAAACCCTTCTTCTGGCACTTTAATTCAGACACCTAGCAATGCTAGGGAGAGCGCAGCACTGCCCCACAGGGTTCTAACGCTATAAGCCTTTAGAGAAGCAGACCCACATCGCTCTCCTGTGGAGTGACTGCAGGTTTCCAATGGCCCACCTCCCAGTTAGCAGCTGAGTGCTTCACCGCGGCGCCAGCAGGACCCCTCCCATAGGATGGTTGTTGTTACTGGGTGCCACTGACTTGGTTCAGACTCTACAACAAAACAAAACACAACCTGCTCCTGTACCCTCCGCAGGACTGTTGCTATGTCTGAGCCCATTGTTGCAGCCACTGTCTCAACCGATATCCTCGAAAGCCTTCTTTTGTTCACTACCCACCGCCGTACCCTGCGGGGCATCCTTTTACAGAGACTCGTCTCCCTTGATAACATGTCCACAGGATGTGAAAGGAAGGGTTATACTGCGTAGTACCTGTAAAACGCTACACATAGAATACTCACAATACTCAACACATGTTAATTATTAGTAGTATGGTTAGTCATGGAAGCTATAATGGGTCCCTTCCAAGTACCAGGCAATGCGCAGGGTGGAAGATACAAAGAAGAATCAGATACAGGATGCACAGTCGAGTGGAACCACAGGCGTACATAAAGAACATGAAGAATGACGCTCCTTAAGGTCTTTGCAGCGAGATCCATTTCCTAGCTCAGTAAGACATTTGTTGATTCGAATGGCATCTGGGGGTCAAAACAGACATCTTGGCTGCCAGCAGAGAGTGAAGGAAGATCCCTGTTCTGAGAAAAGAAGGCTTCCCTTTGCCTGGCTTCTTTATATCGTCGAGGGGGAAAAAAATGTCCAAGTGTCATGGTCAAACACTACTCTGATTTCTTGTGCAAAGTTTAAGGTGACCTTTACCCTTAGTAATACATCATTTTCATGGAGCCAAAATTTTCGGAGATTCTCCAGACTGGCAGAAAAATAACTTCCGAAACGGGTCCCAGATTGGTAACTGAAGATAAGTTGGATGGCGGCCCCTTCTTCAAGTGTTGCCGTATATCTCCCTTCATTGCATGTTGATAGTGTATTAAAATGGAAATAAAAATAAAATATTCTCTGTGCCGTTAAACCTACCCAATTCTCACGTCACTAATCTCCCAACCCTGGATGCTCACTCAAAGACGGACAGCCTCAACCTGCTCTTGGAAAGATGAACCGCAGAGGAGAGTCCGAAGAGGTGGAACCTTCATCTCTCAGGGAAAAAAGCTCCTGTCGCTGCGCAATATTGATGGGGCACGGAGGCACGCTCTGGGAAGCATTGCATCACAGCGTGCCCTTTGCTGCCAGAGAGGACATGGGGGACAGGGAGACAGGAAATTGACTGGAGACTTCATGAGGACAGAGCGTTTTTGGGGGGTGGGGGGACAATTCAGTCAGGATTCGGGTAGTGGAGGCTATCCCCACACCCACAGGTCCGCCCCGGAAGCACGGTGGTGGGGGTCCTGCTTGCGACCTTCCAGCCTGGAGGCTCTTCCACCGCTGAGTTCCTCGCTGGAGACGGTGTCGGGGAGAGGGGTTCCCAAGGAGGGCGAGGAGCAGGAGCAGGAAGAGCAGTGATCTGCTAGCAGGCAGGCCTGGTGGGTGCCTCTGCTTCTGCTCAGAGGACAGGGCCGCCACGTTCAAGGCCCCCTCGGGGACCTTGGGGACTGAGTGTGCCCTGGCATCAAAGAACACATGAAAGCCCACTTGGAACAAACCTGTATTTCAGTGTTAATCCTGCCACTTATTCCCCTCATAACTCTCAAGTCACGTGGCTTCTCTCAGCCTCGGTTCCCTCCTCTGTTCAGCAATGGTAACATCCACCCTGCCTGTCTCAGTATTTAAAATGGTGCATACGAAATACCTCTTTGCCATCTCGGAAGCACCTCGCACCCACCGCCTTCTCCATAAGCGCGCTTGTCAGTCTTTCCTACTCACGTGGACCTCAGCTGGTGCGATGCCATCACTCCAATGCTCACTCAGAGTGTTCATGGGCAGGATTTCCCATTTGACAAGTCCGTCTTCCAGAGAAGGCTCTAGTAGTTTGTACTGAACACTTAAGACCGTGCGTTGGCCCCACCAGCCATCCTGCGGCTCCTGAGCCGGGATCATTCCAAGCCGAAGCGATGGTGCGTGTGAAGACAGCGTAAGGAGGTGATATCTGCTTTGGGAACGGTGGGAGGCTCCTTGCGGCAGGGTAGACAGTCCCAAGGGACAAGCTGGAGAAGAGAGTGCGCCTTGCGAGAAGGGGTGCCCCTTGGGACCTGGAGAGGAGAGTGCACGTTGCGGCCAACCTAAGAAGAGCCCAGAATGTGATGCCAAGAAGCATGAAGTTGATTCTGCAGGTGCTGAGGCCCCATCTCAGGTTCGTCAAAGTGGATGATACCATCTGGGGGCCCTGGGGAGTGGAAATTGGGATGCGAGAGGGAGGAAGGGCCCATGAGTAGAAACAAGAGGTTGTTCAGCCGAGAGGGAACTTGAGTCCCAGTGGTCCCAAGTGGTGACCTCAAACATAGGTTCCGGAGGGAGGCTGTCTGGGCATAAGTCCTGGCTTTACTGTTCCCCACTCTCATGGCTTTGAGCGTATTACTTATCGCAAGGTGCTTCCGTGTCTCCATCTATATGTGGAGGGTCACAGATGTACTCGCTTCTCATGTGAGTGTTAAAAGGATTCAGTGAAATGGTGCAAGCTAAGCCCTCAGGACCTTTTTCAGCACAGACCTGTGTTGTTGTGAGTGAACTCGCCACTCCCAGAGTTGCTGTGGAACGGAGTAGAACCACCCCCATGAGGTTTTCTAGGCCATGATCTTTATAGGAGCAGACCACCAGCTCTTTCTCCTGTGGAGCCATTGGTAGGTTCAAACCACCAATCTCTCCATTGGTAGCTTAAGCTTTGACCAGCAGGGCTCCTTAACACAGACTTAAGCACTTTATAAATGCGATCTCTTATTAGGAAGCAGACTGATAGGATTTGGTGCTGGGTCAGAGGTGGGGAAAGAAAGTCAGCCCAGTGCATCCAGTACTCTCTTCTGTATCAGTCCAGGTAGAGTAGAGAAACAAATCCATAGAAACCCCTATGTGTATAAGAGAGAATTTTATGTAAAAGGTAATTGTACATTAAGAAAGCATCCCAACCTAGTCCAGTCCAAGCCCTTAAGTCTGATATTAGCTCATAGGTCCAATACCAGTCTATAAAGTCCTCTTCAGACTCAGGAAACACATGCAATGATGCCGCATGCAGGACGATCCGAGGCCAGTGGGTAGAAAGTCTTTGGATCCAGTGGTGTTGTAAGCATCTCAGCGCTGGCAGGGGTCTCCACATGGCTTCTCCAGCTTCCTGGCTGCATCAGGGCAGGTCCATGTGACTTCTCCTCAGGGATGTCTCGCAGAGAGTCTGCCTTCTCAGTTGAGCATCTCCAAGGGAGTGAGAGGAGAGTGTCTCCCGCCTCCAAGGAGGAAATACCAGGAATTCCCAGAATTCTCAGGAGAAGGCCATGCCCACACAGGCCTCATTGGCTATACAATGAGTGACAGGCTAGACTCCACCCTTTCACTTGTAATCCTCTCAAGTCCCAAATTGATACCAGATTATATAACTACCACATCTTCCTCCTCCTCTTCTTGCTCAGTTTCCTCCAGCTGTTCTTCCCCTTCCCCTTTCTGAGTGCAGGTTGATAAAATATTCAACATCTTAAAGTTCTGGAGTTAGATTCACTGGCTATCTGCTTGATCTTGGGCCAACCTCCCTGCCCCTCCCCACCCCCCTGCCCCCCAAAAAAACCTCACTGCCATGGGGTTAATGCCAAGTCACAGTGACCCGATAGAACAGAGAACTGCCCCTGTGGGTTTCTCAGGCTGTCAACTTTTATGGGTGTAGAAAACTTATTTTTCTAAGAGGAGCAGCTGGTGGTTTTGAACTGCTGACCTTGCAGTTAGCAGCCCAATACATAATTCACTACACTGCCAGGCCTAAATTTCCACTCAGTCTTAGACTTCATATCTGTGAAATTGAATAATACTAATACTTACCTCAAAGGTTTCCACTTGTCTGTCAGTTTATTGTATTGTGGTGGCTTTCATATTGCTGGGATGTTGGAAGCCATGTCACCAATACTTCAACTACCATCAGCATCTTTGTGATTGTTAGGGATTGGGTCAACTAGACAATCCTGGGTAAGGGTAGGAGTGGAGCCCAACCTGTCAATCTGGTCACAGCCTGATGACACCTCATTGGGCTGTGGCCTTTTGTATAAGAGAGAGAGGTCCATCAGGGTCTAAGTTCTCTTTGGTCCTGCACCTTTGGCTGGAGCTGGATTTTGCATGTGGTTCCATGATCTCCTGTTGTGTCAACTGCCAATCCTAGGAGCCATCAGAGAACTACTGATGGTGAAGTCATTCGTTCAACTTTGGATTCATTTACCTCTGCATCTGCCAGCCTGTGCCCCACTACCATCACTCCTTCACCATCTTGCTCCTTGTTTGTCAGCTTCCATAAGTCAGGAGAAGCCTGATTTGAACTAGACTGGACTAAACTAATCATTTAACTGTGTAAGCCATTTCTTTATAGAAATCTCTTTCTAAATACAAGCACATACAAACATCCCCTAACCTAACTCAGTTACCTATAGTGAAGAGAATTCTGTAGAGCTTTGAGACTAAATGGACTAGGAAGAAGGACGAGATGGTCCACTTCTGTAAAACTCCCACTGGAAACCTTATGACTAGCAGTATAATCTTGTCGGATATGGTGCCAGAAGATGACCCTTAGACTTGAAAGGTACTCAAAATACAACTAGGAAAGAAAGGACTCCTCAAGGAAGAAAACTTACTGCCATCGAGTAGATTCCAACTCCTAGCAACCCTACAAGACAGAGTAGACTTGCCCCTGGGGGAATGGGAGTCTGTAAATCTTGATGAGAGCAGGAAGTCTCATCTTTCTCTTACAGACCAACTGGTAAGTTCGAACCACTGGCCCTGTGGTTAGCAGCTCAGTGCATATCCCATTACATCACCAGGACTCCTTCCTCAAAGTAGAGTCAATGACGTTCATGCATCAGAGTTTGGGAGCCCTTCATTTGTTGATAGAAACAACTCAAAATGAGAACAAATGGCTGCAAACATCCATTAAAAATTAGAGAGTGGAATGCACAGAGGATGGATGTAAGAAAATTAAAGGCATCACAAGTGAAATGGAATGCATTAGACATTAATGGACTGGTATTGCCTTTTTGAAATCGATAATCATGCAGTTTACTATGCCATGAATAACAAATTCCAGAGTAAAGGCATTGTATTCATCATCAAAAAGAACATTTCAAAATCTATCGTGAAGTACAATGCTGTTTGTTATTAGATAATATTTGTACACCTACAAGGAAGCACAGTTAATACAATGATGATTCAAATACACGCACTAACCTTAAAGCTGGTAATGAAGAAATTGAAGAATTCTACCAAGTTCTTCCATCTGAAATGATTGAACATGCAATCAAGATGCATTGATAATTACTGGTGACAGTAATGCAAAAGAGGAAGGACTGGTATTTATAAAATATAGCCTTGGTGATAGACTGCTAATTTTTCACTATCATAAACACTGGGCAGGAAGCATGACTATGTATAAACTTTTGGATACCTTTTGGATGCTTTCCTTACATTAAGATTCTAAAGTGGAATTTCTTCCTACAAGTGAATGTTGCTGTTTGTTAGGTTCTACTAAGTCAGTTCCAACTTATAGCGAGTTTATATGCACCAAAATGAAACTTCCTGGTTCTGGGATACCCTCACAATTGTTGCTATCTCTGATCCTATTGTTACAGCTACCATGGCAACTGATCTCATTGAGCACCTTCCTCTTTGTTGGTCATTCTCTCCTTTAGCAAACATGTTGTCCTTCTCCAGGGACTAGTGTCTTCTGATACTATGTCCAAAGTAAGAGAGACAACATCTCATCATCCTCTATTCTAAGCAGCCTTCTGACTGTACTTCCTCTAAGAAGTTTTGTTCTGTCTTCTGGCAGTCCGTGGTATAGTCTATATTCTTCACCAACCCCATAATTCTAAGGCATCGATTCTTCTGTATCCATTGTCCAGCTTTCCAATGTAATTGAGGAGATGGAAAATACCATGGCTTGGGTTAGGTGCATCTTAGCCCTCTGAGTGATATCTTTGTTTTTGAACACTTTAAAGAGGTTTTTAAAATTTATTACTCATTTTATTAGGGGCTCATACAACTCTTATCACAATCCATACATACATCAATTGTGTACAGCACATTTGTACATTCATTGCCCTCATCATTCTCAAAACATTTGCTCTCCACTTAAGCCCCCCGGCATCAGGTCCTCATTTTTCCCCTCCCTCCCCCATCCCCCATCCCTCATGAGCCCTTGATAATTTATAAATTATTTTGTCATATCTTGCCCTGTCCCATATTACATTGTCATAATTCCCAGTAGGCAATTCTCATAAGTCCTATGTCATCACTTTTCCACGCCTGACATTATGAAAAGCCTCAGTTTAGACCCTTGAACGTTACCTCAAAAGAGGCTAAACCACCTCTTTTGTGTATCAGCCACCCAGCCGGTTCCCAGGCACCGTGGTCTTATACACAACAGAATGAAGCACCCAGTTCTAGACGGTCTTCACGATCACTGGTATGTTTGAGTCCCTTGTTGAACCCTTTATTCAACGCAGTCATTTATCTGTAAACACACTGCCTTGTCACTAAATTACTGAAATACACAGTACTAGTCATGCTCCAATTTTGATGATTTCTTCGTTTTACATATGTACTTAGGAACCTCCAAAGATCGAGGCGATTCTTTGAGATGGCCTTGGTGGCAGGCATAGGGCTGAGGACAGCAGTTATAAAGTCCCTGAGCTTGCAGAGCATGAAGGAGAACAGTGGAATCCTTCCACTCTCCAGCCGAGGCCCACACAGCCAGAGGGGCTTGTCCAAGCTGCACTGCCCTTGGCAGAGCCAAGGTTTGAACTAGGCCTTCAGCTTACCCGCTTAATACCCATTGGGCTCACTGTAATCAGCGCAAGAGAATTAGCTACAAAGTGTTGGGCAAATTCACCTTGTCAGGTGGCCCATAAATGCTTCCATAAGACTCTTAGAGTCAAAGTTGCTAACTCATTTTTCAGCTTGTCCATGGCCCCATAAGATAGAGAGCACGAGGCTGAGGTAGGAAGGGATTTTTCTCCACCAGTCAGCCGGGTGGCTTATTTCAGCCCCCAAAGTGGCTGTTAATCAGGTTTCAATGGGCTTCAGCGTTTCACTCAGAACCTGTTGGCAATCCTAAAAGTCTCCGGATGCTGTCATCTCTGCAAAATGAGCTCTGGCTGTGGCGCCATCTATTTTCTATTTTATTGAGGGATCCCTTCAGAACGGTTCCTGCTGTCGCATTAATACGGACCTCAGCAGGGACCCCTTCTTCACCTAGAGCTGCTCTCTCAGGGTACAAAATGATGTGTCCCAGTGTCCAGAGATTTAATAGCATCAAGGCAAGTTTTTAATGCACTCTTCGTCTGGTGCAAGTTCCTCCCGGCGCCAGTGCAGTCCTTCCCATGCGCAGAGTAGTGCCATTTGGACCCACCGGTACTCTTCTGTCACACTGTCCAATTTCCCCCTGGCAACTTTGCAAAGGATCCTCTTGCCCTGCTTCTTGATTCTCCACACACACACACACACACACACACACACACACACACACACACATACACCCCGCCCCCGACCTGTGGAATCACTTTTGTGACACTTCTACTGACTCCTATTTCCGCCTCCTTACCCAGACAGACTTAACACAAACAACATCGACACGCTGAGCACATGGCCCATGTCAAGCCCGGATCTGACCAGATGGTTTCATTAAAATGCCCAATCCCTTTATGATAGGTTTTAAGGCCAACCCTTGTTAGTTGAGGAAACCGAGACTTCAGGAAGCTTAACTAACGGACTGGTGCAAACCAGAGGGATTGGTGTTCCCTTTAGGCCTGCAACTCAATTTCCCCCATGGTTAACTTTAGTCAAATGACAGGCAGGCTTCTAAGGTGAATGAAAAGACCAGGGACCTTTGCCCTCCTTAGGGCAATAGACCTTACATGACTGAAAGGACAGCATATGCTCAGAAGGCAGAAAGGGATAAGAAATAAGCAGACTGGAAATAGGAAAACACAGGAGGAAGGGGTAAGGGCTGTTCTATTTTGGGGACAGGAATCCGAGTCCCTAAAGAAAACGTGAATGAATGGTGGAATGGAAAATCATCTTCTTCTGCCAACTTTTACCCAAATTACAGTCAGAAGTGAAAAACAATGCAATCATGAACCAGGTCGTTCAATTCTAGGGTCAAGATGCTTGATTACTGTACTACACTAAGAAAGCCCCCAACTGCATTGCTGTCAAGTAACTTCTGCCTTATGGTGAGCCCATGGGTTACAGCCCAGAACTGCTCCACAGGATTCCCTTGGCTACAATCTTTACGGAAACAGATCAGCAGGACTTTCTTCCGTGGTGGATTCACACCACCAACCTTTTGGTGAGTCACCCAGCACAAACCACTTCCATCTCCCAGGAGAGCACACTAATCCCCACTGAGATCATGGGCGTATCACTTTCATCCATATACAATCAACCTTACATCATTGCCAAAGCAGTTTTATTTATTAGGCACTCGTGTCTCGGTGCTGAAGACTCCTGACTTTCTGTGTGTTTAAGATCTTGGAAAAAGAAGAGACTCCTCAAAATATAAAAAGAAATCGCAAAATCCAATAGGAAGGGTTCTTGTGCTGTTAATCGGGGGTTAGGATGCTGGCACATGAAAGAGGTGGTAAAGTGGTATAGAAAGTAACACACGCCCACATGCAAGTAAACCTGGGAAAATTTGAATCAGATTAGCCACTGTGCCAACGTCAACAGTCTCACTGTGATTTTATAGGATTGTTTGGGGAAGTATGACTACGGGAGGCATCCAGGTAAGGAGTGGGAACGCTTTCTTCGTATTACGTTTTAAAACTGCACATGAGTCTACAATTAACTTCCGTTCCTAAAACGAGAGGGGAAAATTGAACATTGAAAAATAAATATTAGCCTATGCTTAATCAAATGTTTACATAATGTACTGTTATTTCAATTATTCATTATAAGTCAATGACTACCATGAAAAATATTTAAAGCACAAGAAAAATAGGGCAATTCTGAATACATTTACTATTATAAAAGTCCTTTTAAATTTTATATGGCCCCCCCCAAAATTATACATGATATTGGATGTGAATGCATGGTACGTGTTTCTATGATGGTGTTGGAGCCTCCAAAAGCAAGGTCTACAGAGGCCTGGAAACGCGCTTGCTCCCCAGCCCAGATTTCGTCTCCTTCCTGTTGCAGTGCGCACACTGGAAACGGACTCCACAGCAGCTCTCTCTCGAGCTGAGCTCCTGGTGCCGCACACCGCCATTGCTCCGCATGCTCGGACCCGGGGAGGATCCCCCCATGGCACTTTCTATTCTGAAGGCAATTTTGACAGCATGCATCAAACAGTCTAAACATGCCTGCAATCTTTGACCCACGTAATGGCAATTTTCATTTTTGGAACACTCAGCATTGGAAGGCTTGAGGTCATTTTAAAATTGTCTTTCATATTTTGTCTGCATTGTCTAATCTAATTTCTAATAGAATTTTTAAAGACGGCTCAAATAATGCGAGGCATGAGGGGGCTCCTTCATCTCGAGTTTAGCATTCTTAGTATGACACATAAAAATCACAAAACACAAGAAGTATGAGCATGAAGGGGAAAAAATTCAAATAGGTATTAAAGTTTAACTCCTCAGGGTCAAAGGATGTAGATGAAACTATGGGTAATCATATTTGACCCCCCAAATTGGCAATGATAAGAGATAATTATTATACATGGGGTTTGGTGAGAATGCAGGTAGTCGGGCCCTGCAGGTGGAAGTGTGCTTTAAAACAGGTGAGATGGACCAAGACCTTAAAAATGCTCTTACTTTTGAATCAAAAATTTACCTGAGGAAAGAATTGTGAATGTTCACAAAATAGTTAAATAAAGATTCTACATAATTGTATAGAAGAATACTGTGGAGCTCTTCATAACAGAAAAATGGAACTCATCTAAAAGATCCAATAGCAGAGGAATGGCTAAATTAACTATCATGTATGAATACCATGAATCCAGCATGGTATGTTCAATAGGATAAATTAGAGAAATATTTAAAGACATAAAAAGGTAGTTCTATTATTTGCTTAAAAGGGCTGGGCAGGTTACAAAACAAGAACAACCTGACCCCCTTTATATATGTATTCTGTTCACTTATATAGACACGTATACATCAATGAACATAGGAAACAGACATTTTGGTTAAATAGTAAGAACGATAAAGGCAATTTTTTTGAGTGGTAGAATTTGGGGGGATTGTTCTGCTTTGGTTTGGCGTATTTCTGGGAAAAGATGTGGGTAGTTTTTAAAATGGAAAGAAAACAACAACAACAAACTTTCAAGTAAATGTAAGTGTCTTCTCAATAGCCAGAACTTACCTTAGGGCAGCAGCTGTAGTGAGATCAAAAGAAGTCTACATGTGCAATATATAAAATCGAGCCAGTAATACCATTTCTGTGTACCTCATAGCCTCGTCTACATGTTTGAGGATGAGAAGAGAGTGGCTGTGACAGAGGCATTCTGGAAAGGCGTCTTTATTATCATTGCTTCCTTTGTCATTGAAAATCTGCAGTCTTTTGTGTGGAGACACCGTGTCTCCAAGGAAGAGCTTTAACTCGTTTCTGTTTAATAGAGCCAGTCTTCTTTTCTTTCTTTACACTTCGTTGCACAAGACGAGCCTCACTATCAAATAGTCGTCTTGTAATAGATGCAGAAAAGACATTGAACAAAATCCAACACTTCAAAGATGTCACTTGGAAGATGGTGTACTCACGCAAGCCACAGTAGGCTCAATTGCCTACTATGCATGTGAAAGTTGGACAATGAATAAAGAAAGCCAAAGCATAATTGATACATTTGAATTATGGCACTGGTGAAGAATACTGAAAGGATTGTGAACCGCCAGACAAACAAATAGATCTGTCTTGAAAGAAGTGCAGCCAGTATGCTCCTTAGAAGATAGATTTTATTTCACCTGCTTTGGACTTTTCATCAGGAGAGATCAGTCCCTGAAAAAGGACGTCATCCTTGGTAAAGTAGGAGGGCAGGCAGAAAGAGGAAGCCTATCAAGGAGATGGGTTGACAGTGTGGCTGCAACAAGGGGCTTAAACATAATGGCACGATCTGGGCAATGTGTCGCCTCGTAGTACACAGGCTCACTCTGAGTCAGCCATGAATTGACGGGCCCCACCTACATCTATTCATGATAAAAGCACTCCATAAAGCAGGGCTAGCATGGAACTCCATTATCCTGTAAAGGACATCTATGAAAAATCTACTGCTGACATGATACTTAATGGTGAGAAGTTCCCACTAGTGGCAGGGAGGTCAAGGATGTCCATTTTGATTTAATATTGTACTAGTTTAACTTCTGCTGTCTCTGTGTTTTGGGTTATGTTTGATAGTCTGTTTTCGCTATGAATTACGGCTCCTGAGTTTACTACTATTTTGTCTTTGATGATCTTTGCAGTTTTATATTTCACATCGAGGTTTTTGTGCCATCTTCAATTCATGTTTGTATATGGTGTGAGGTATGGACCCTGTTTCATTTCCTGCAAATGGCTATCCAGTTGAATGATGTATATTTAGAATGGACCAAGAACCTTAAAAACTCTTGATTATTACAATGTACTCTTGATTGTACATTATCTCTTGATTAATAAACGGAGGGAGAGAAAGAAAAAGGGGAGGAGGGTGCTTCGGGCAACGTACTAATCTCAGCTGGACCAGGCTCCATATGATGATTTGGAGGTTATAGTTGTATTAGAAGCCGCAGTTCCAACCAGCTAAAAGCAGGACCAGCAGCAACCTGTGTAACTGCTCACAAATCCCAGAACACGGCAGTTGCCTTTCTGATATAAAGGGCGAGGCCTTTGTGCATGACAGTGAGAGTCCAAAGTCCATTGGCAGGCTCGCCATGTGGATTAAGCCTCCTGTGAATTCCCTCTGACCAGAGATATGAATAACCTTGCTATTAGGCTTAGTGCTGTGGAAAATGGATTAATGCAGATGCAATTAGGTGAAAATTTAGCACCTTATCATCTGTTCTCCCTTTTGGTCCATCTTAAATTTGTTCTAGCTTTTCTTATTTTCTGCTTGCTTTTCTATTGAGGCCCTTCTGTTTTATTGAGTTATTGTTGTTTTTGGTTTTGTGCTTTTCTGCCTATGAAATCCCAAACAGGTAAATCTATAGAGACCATAACTGGATGAATACTTTCTTGCCGTTAGGGGCGAGGAGGTTGGAGGGAAATTTGGGAGCTCATAACAATGAGTACAAGAAGGGAGAAAAAGTTCTAAAATTGATTGTGGTGGTAATTGCACAACTCTTTTAAATATGCTTAAGCCATTGAATTGTATGATATGTAAATTATAGTCAATAAAACCGTCAACACTTTAAAATAGATAAGATAAAGGGGCAGACTAGCCCAGAGAACAAGGGAGAGGTGTTACCCTAACCACCTCTGGGTTCTTTTTCCACATGCAGCAGTGCCCTCTTGCCTTCCCATGTGCTATACGCGTTCCCTCCTGGCCATTATTTGACTTCCTGAGAATGTGCTCGGGCTGATTCTCACCTGGGTTTGCTCCTCACCGACATCACCAACCAGCCATTGATATTGACTTACGCAATGCTTCCCCTTCTAATTAGATTTTTACTACTAATAGAAACAGAGGTTTTAAAGATTTCATTTTTAAATTTAGCCAATAAAGTTAAGTGCTTCTCAGGGAAATCAGTACTAGAGTGCTATCATCCTCTCCTTCCCAGCGTTTTGTCAATACTTTATCTTCATTAAAGATGCTCTAGATTTTCATATTTCCCAAACTGAGCCATCTCCCAGTTCTCTTGATGGCGACTCCTACTAGCTTCTGTCTGGGTGAACACGAGGCCAGAGCTGGAGCTCCATTTCCCAGCATGGGTTAAGGATCACCTGTGTTACTAATCATTGTTGTCTTTGGTGACTTCGACTTGAACAGTAACAAAAAGTATAAATCACCCCCAAGGCTCTTAATTACTCCCATTAACAGTTGCTTTGTTATCCCGGATGCAGAGCGTTTTCGCTGCACTGTGAGTACACACAGCAAGAGTACGGAGGTACAAGCCTGGCTTCACGCCAAGAGTTAAAATAAGTTATGCTAAATGAATGGTTCAATTGTTCCCCTGGATTCTCGCTAGGTTTGGGCCATGTGGGTCTCAGCGAACACTATAGGAGGCTGGGGTCTCTGCGTCTTCTAGGACTTCCTCCGGGGGTTCTGCTGCCTCTTGCCACTCTCGTTTTATGTTTCTGAAGCTCTCTCATTGCTCCTAGCATCAGTGCTGCCTCCCTCCCGCCCGCCCGTGCTCGCTCCCTCTCCTATCCTGCCGGGTGCCACGAGGAATTTTCCTTCCTTCTCTGCCATGCAGTCCGTAATTGGTAAAAACTAGAGTTGTAAAATTTAAGGGGGAAATCTATCAAGAAATCAAGCCACTCAACTGGGTCTTCTGAGCAGGGAGTTTGAAGAGCATTTCAGCTTTTCGACCTCCTACCGTGTCCAGGTTACCTCCAACCTCAAATCCCAACTCCCAGGTGGGGC
This sequence comes from Echinops telfairi, assembly GCF_000313985.2. NCBI lineage: Eukaryota > Metazoa > Chordata > Mammalia > Afrosoricida > Tenrecidae > Echinops > Echinops telfairi. The sequence goes on along the minus strand of NW_022104341.1, from coordinate 62,684,079 downwards.
ATGAAGGAGTTAATACACTGTACACTGAGACGGGTGTGGACATACCGACTAGAGAGTCAAAGTTCCGTTAAGGCATCTAGTAAAGACTAGACAGCTGCAGGGAGATGCCAGGAGCACAGAGGCTCTTCAACTTACAAAGTAAAATATTTCTGTAGAGCTGTCGTCTTCGTCGAGAGCAGTATGTGTTTCTTGGGGCCGGGTTTCTGGTTTCGATTGTTTGGGTACTCATATGGTTCTTACAACTCTTTTCTGGTCCCATTTTTTGGTGGGTGCTGGCAGGGCTGGGCCAAGTTGGAGTCCGAAAAATCACGATGGAGTCTCTAGCAAGGGCAACTTGGATACTTAGTGTGTTAGGGCAGGTTAGCCGGAGAAACAAATCCAGAGACACTCATCTATGTATAAGAAAGAGCGTTATATCAAGAAGTAATTATATATCAATAAAACATCCCAGCTCCGTCCAACTCAAGTCCATGAGTCCAATTCCAGTCCACAAGTCCCTCTTCAGACTCAGCCACATGCAACGATGCAGAACCAGGAAGATCACAGGCGGTGGATGCAGAGTCATGTGGATCCAATGGTAGGAAACACATAGCAGCAACCAGGGTCAGCCTGCAGGAAAGTGGAGGCAGAAAGGGAGGCTCCCAGGGACCTCCTGATGGAAGGCCACGCCCACAAGGAGGCACCATCAGGCTGTGACCTGATTGACAGCTGATTGACACCCCTACACTTTTATACATCTTCAAGTTGACATGAATTCATGTAACTGCCACACAGCATAAGTAGTTGGGCATGTGCACAACTCCTTTATTCTTAGTGCAAATCCTGAGTTCGTGCTGGAAGCCCAAGGTCATGAGTGTCTTTGCTGTGCACATCTCTTACACCAGTGGAACGCAGTCTTTGAGGAGGAGGAAGTCTGTAATCTGAAAGACACCTTGATAGAGATTTTATAGCTTTCAGCGTAACCTGACAATGTCACATTGTCCAACTCCTGTTATAACGTCTGCTAATCCACTTAGCGTGATCCTTTCAAGACGCACTCGTGTCATAGCATGTATCACAGTCTCATTTCTCTTGATGGTGGAGTAGTATTCTATTGCATGTATATGCCACCTTTTGTTTATCCGTTCATCTGCTGAGGAACACTTGGCTTGTTTCCAGTTGGGGCTCTTGTTAATACCACTGCAGTGAACATTGGTGTACGAATATCTGAGTCTCTGCCTTCGAGCCTTTGGGGTGTATACCTAGGAAGGGAATATCTGGGTCCTGTGGCAATGCTATGGTTAGCTTTTTGAGGAAGGCAACCTCTTGATCAGGAGCAGGAGCCATCTCTGCCTGAGATCAAAGCATCTCCAGCTGACGTAATCTAGCTCAGGGGGAAAAAGTCCAGGTCTGCTATGAGAGAAGTGCTTCTGGGTAGGCGCTAGAGTGTCGACACAAATGAAATATTCAAAAGAACACATATCAGGACGGGAAAAAAATCTCTTTCTCACTCAGTCTCGCTGTACACACACACACACACACACACATATGAAAGTCAATAGAATCTTAACAGGCCTTATTTCTGGATCGTGAGATTCAGGATGCTATTAATTTTCTTTTCTTTCTATTTTTGTCATTTCCAAGGTTTCGACAGTGAGTATTTATTACTTTTATACTTTAGAAAATGAAGTTTACAGGAAAGAGTCCTTTGGGAAGAAAATGGAGATTCCTTGGATTCAAACACACACACACACACACACACACACACACACACACACACGCCATAAGCCTAGATTCTCTGGAACAGTTCTAATTTAGAATGCTTGATTCTCCTGACCCGTAAATACATTACAGCCAGCTGTGTTGCTTCAGTGGAGGCCACACGGTCCTCTGCAGCCTCCCCAGACTGACCTGTGGAAAAGCATGCCCTAAGGGGTCCACGAGTTGTGGTGCGGTCATGGTCTGCAGAAATCGCTTACCTACCAGCAGCCCATGTGTGTGTTGCAGCTCAGATTGTACTGGGACATTGAAACGATGCTCTACTTAGGAAGAGTAGTGATGGACAGAGCTAAGCTAAGCAAGATTCAAGATCTTCTCTTCACCGGTCGTCATCATTGTCACCTCCACGAAATTCATGGAACTCTTTCTGCAGCCCAGAAATAATGCTCAAAGTCGACACTTCCTCATTCACCCTCACATCAGTCCTGAGGCAGAGAACCCTCCTTGACACTCTCCCAGCTGACACCCACCTCCCTCTCCCCACCTTGGAGCTGAGAAGGAAACAGAGCTTAGAAAAGGTCATCACCAGGGCAAATATTCACTTCACCATATTCTACTTTAAAGCCATTCATGAAAGAAAGATAAAGGTAATAGGGTTAAGACACTGCCCCATACAATCAAATGCTAATAATGCAGAGCAATGAAATGCCATCAAGATTAAAAAAAAAAACTGTCAAACTCAAGCAAGGCAGAAGTCAGAATGGCTCTGAGACCTGGCAATGAGCATGAGGATGATGGGATAAAAATGTGTGCACTTAGAGGTCGCAATTTCCAAAACTCGTGACTGGATGGGGCTGGGATTCTGCACAAACTGGGTAGAGACTGGCCCCATGGAAGTCCACACGGTGTCCTCATACTCCGACAGCCATTTGCCGCACTCAGTTAGTGTAGATTCTGTAAAGAGACAGCATCCATGCGGTCTTCTGTGGTCCTTCAATCGCCTTACTTTTAGTTGGTGTTTATTTTTATTTCACTGCTAAGGCTAAGACAAAATTGTAATTCAGTTTAAAGACTGTAGGTTCCAGCCAAGCAGCTTACGATATATGGTCTCAGGAATTTTTGGAAACTTGTCTTTAAGTGTTATTGGCACAAAATAACAGCCTATGGTTTGGCCCTCTGAGTGTAAAAGACAAATAAAGCTTCGTGTGGCTTGACAACTTATAAAAGTTAACTCTGCCACCAAAAAATGTGGGAAAAGAGGCGCTGAGATCTTTTCCTAACCCTGGAATAGGGATACCAGGGAAGGCTATAGGAAGATAGAGGCCCCAATTAAATGATTTAATAATAATAATAATAAAGAAGATAGAAGTTACAAGACGATGATCAGGAAAAAATAAAGACTGCTAATTTAAAGAAATAAAGAAAAAAACCTATGCTCATTTATAATATGTATATAAGGTAAGCCTGAGTAAGATGAGGCTTCCTCCTCCCATGAAGAGTCAGTCTTTGAAACCCACCAGAACCGGTCTGCCCCGCCCGGTCGTTCTGAGTCAGAATTAACTCAATGGCAGTGAGTTTGTTTAATTTTTATTTGTGGTGTGTCTTTATTATATGGAACTGTGAGAGTGCTGGGGGATAATCAGGGACTGCTAACCACAAGGCTGGTGATTCAAACCCACCAGCTGTTCCTTGGGAGAAAGATAGGCTGTCAGTGCCCATGAAGATTTACAACCTCAGAAACCCTAAACAGGGTTTCATGAGTCAGAATCCATTATATACCAATGGATTTTTGTTTGGTATTATACATTGTATTATATATTTTATAGATTATCATTATCTTCTCTTACAAGACTAATTAGACACACAATTGTGAAACTGGATCAATTCTGGGTTTCCCAGGCTCCACATTAGGCCTCTATTCCTTGGACCAAGCTCCTTGGGCCTTCTCCATCATGGGCTAAGCATGGTGTTACGATCAATGGGTTAGATATGAGCCAGTCCCTGCCCTCAAGAAGTTCATGATCGAAGCCATTGGGGGAATATTAACCGTACATTTACAGTCGTTGTACAGATAACTGACTGCATTTTGGGGAGTGTCTCAAAAGCCTGTGACAAGGCAATCAAACCAAGTCAACAGAGCTGGGAAAGGTGTCCCTGGAGAAAGGAGTTGAATTTGAAACTATAAGGATGAGTAGGAGTTAGGCAGGAGAGCTATGTTATCAGTGTGTGTGAGTGTGTGTGTATGGGGGGTGTGTGTGATAGAAGAAAGTTAGGCACAGGACACACCACAGGTGAAGACTCAGAGTCCAAATATCAAAGAGGACCCAATGGCCTGTGAAAGACCAGGACTGGCAGGCATAAGGGTAAAGGAGAGGAAAGGAGCGCTGTGAAAGAGGTGGGCAGATGCATCAGCCCTGTCAGTGAGTGTGCTCAGCCTCGTGCTGACCCATGTGCTAGAGCAGCACCGGGCCACCGTTTTCTAGGCTATGATCTCGGTGGAAGCAGATCACCAAGTCTTCTCTTCCTCTGTACTGCTGTGTGGGTTCCAACCACCAGCCTAGGTTTGTGAGGGAGCTTAAACAAATCGAGGTGCTTGGCATATGGTGAGGCTTCTGCCCCAGCTGCAGCCTGTTTACTGTGTATTCTTTCCTCCCCCAGAGGGCCTTCAGGAAGGCTACCCACTCAGGCTACCCTTACCCAAAATGTACACAGCTTAACAAGACTTTTGAACTGGCTACTCACCCTTTCGGATGGACAGAACAATGCCCATGGGATCTTGGGAATTTTCTGATGTCTGTCAAAGCATGCATTTCACCCAATCAGAATTTTTCCTGTTCTCCTGAGTTTCTGTCTTTTTTTGTTCTTGAACTGATGAGGATCCCTCCCCCTGGAGCACTCTTGTGTCCTCATGAAGTCCTGCCTGATCTAGGCCATTCTATTTCTTCAATGAGATGCCTTGCTTCAATTTGAAGAGACTCCTAGTTGGTTATTTGACAAGTTGGCAGTCAAATCCTCCGTAAGGACCCAGTGGACCTCCTGTTGGTGCTGGTAGGTGCCCACAAGGTGGTTCTCACACATAGCGACCTTACATGCAGCAGAGCAGAGTATTGCTCAGTCCTGCAGTGTGCTCCCAGTATGTGTTATGTCTGAGGCCATTGTTGCAACCACTGTGCTAACCTATCTTGTCAAGGTTCTTCCTCGTTACCATTCACCCTCTACTTTATTACACCTGATGCTCTTTTCCAGGGACCGGGCTCACCTGAGAGCATGAGACAAAGTAAGCCTCGTCATTCTCGCTTCTACGGAGCATTCCGGCTGTACTTCCTCCAAGACAGATCCATTTGTTCTGCTGGTTCTGCCAACCATTTTCACCGACACCGTGATTCAAATGCCTCAGTTCTTTGGCAGTGTTCTTCCTTATACAAACAGAAATGCTATGTCCCACAGTTCTGAGAGGTAGCAATAACTCCAGCTATCCACAACAATAGTCCCTCTCACGGAAAGAGAAGATCCTTTTATTTGTTTGTTTATTTAAGATCCTTTTTTGTCTCTCCCAGCTTCTGGTAACCCAGGTATTCATTGATTTGCAGCTGCTGTACACCTCTACATCCCTTGTTCTTCCCTCTGTCCCTCTTTCTCAGTTCTTCTTTATTAGAACATTGGCCTTCCTGGATTGGGGCAATGTTAGCTACCTGTGGTAGTTACATAATTTGGTGTCAATTTGAGAGGATTATGAGTGAAGGGGTGGAGTCTGGCCTGTCAATCAAGATATAACCAATGAAGTCTCTGTGTGGGCACGGCCTTCTCCTGAGAATTCTGGGAGATCCGGTATTTCCTCCTGGGAGGCTAGAGATACCTCTCTCTCTCTGTTCACTCCCTGGGAGACATTGCAACTGACAAGGCACATGGTACTGCACTCTGGGAGCTGGAGAAGTCACATGGACCTACCCCGATGCAACCAGACCTCTGAAGCCAGAGAAGCCATGTAGAGACCCCTGCCAGTGCTGAGATGCTTACACCGCCACTGGAGCCAAAGACTGTCTGCTCACTGGCCTGTGATTGTCCTGCATTCAGCATCATTGAATGTGTTTCCTGAGTCTGAAGAGGACTTTATAGATTGGTATCGGACATATGGGCTAATATCCGACTTATGGGCTTGGGCTGGACTGGGTTGGGATGCTTTCTTAATGTACAATTGCCCTTTATATAACAAGTACCCTTTATATAAAACTCTCTCATACGCACATGAGTTTCTATGGATTTGTTTTTCTAGTTTACCTAGACTAACACACTACCTTATGTTACCTTGCCTGATAACATCTCCAAAGACCTTCTTTTCAAATCAGGTTACCTTCACCAGTACCAGAGGTTAGGACTTCAATATATTTCAGTAGAGGACAGCAGAGGACAAATTATATTCAAAGCTATGGGCAGCCACGGAAAGATTTTAAGCAGAAAGCTCACAGTGTCTTGTCTCTAATTTTATCTCCCAGAAACCAGCTCCGTGCTTGAATCATCAGGGGTAGCTCAATAAACTTTTGAAAATGGAAGAAAGCAGAAAAAAGGATAAATGTGGAAAACTTGTGATGCCCCCCAAAGCCGAAGCACAAGTCAGCTCCAGCAGCTTCTGACTGTCACAGGTCTCACTGTATTATGTGACAAATAGAACTCCATTTGTCTGAAATTGGCAATATATGCTTTGATTAATGAATTCATTTTCTGATTGAGAACATCTTTGTGATCATCATTTTAGTCCTCTATCATTATTCAAATGGTTATTTTCTCCTTAAAATAGTAAAATATATCTGTTCTTAGGAAATGTAATATTATTTCAAATCAGGACATTTTCTTTCTCAAATTTCTCTTTCCAGGATTTGTAGTGATTTGTAGTGATTACAAACTGCATGGTCAGCAGTTAGAAGCCACCAGCAGCTCCATGGGAGAAAGCTTGGGCTTTCTACTCCCGTAAACAGTTACAGTCTCAGAAACCCACAGGGGGTAGCTATTATTCAGCATTGGCTCGATGGCAGTGAGTTTGGCTTTTTGGTTTTGGAGGGATAGTGGTTATGCATTGGGCTGCTAACCAAAAGGTCAGCAGTTTGAAACCACCAGCCGCTCTATGGGGGAAGGATGGGGCTTTCTACTCCTGTAAAGAGTCACAGTCTCGGAAACTCACAGGAGCATTTCTACCCTGTCCTGTAATGTCGCTAAGAGTTGGAACCCCTTTATGTCAGTGAGTGTGATTTGGGGTTTCTCTTCGTGTTTGCCGTATCTGGAAATGTATGTGGATCTCCTCATAAGAGAAGTTTCTCAAATGATGCTGTGTGTTAAGCAATGAACTGTAAGCTGCAAGGGCTGCAGTTCAAACCCACTGGCCTCATCACAGAAGAAAGATGAGGCTGTCTGCTCCCACAGTGATTTAGTCTTGGAAACCCTATACAGGATCACTATGAGTCAGAATCAACATGATGGCAGTGGATTTGGTTTGGCCCCTGATTAGAGATGTAAAATTCAACAGCAACTTTACTACTAATGATGGGAGGTATTGGGTTTTATTTGTTTCCATTGCTTTTTAATGACCTGAATAGCCTTAGCACTTTGCCTAACGTAGACAAAGGAATATTGATTTTTTCCCCCTTTATTTATTAAATCTTCCTCCTGAAGAAGTGACTCAGCTCAGTGACCTGGCTGTGTCGGCATTTCCCACCACAATTCAGCTGTGATTCCAGATGAGTATGATGTGGAAATTCCAAGAATGTAGTGTTCTCCTTGTGCGCAAGGCTATCCCAATGGCAATTTACTTCTGTTCACAGTGTAAGAGAGGTCCCTTTCTTTTGTTTTGTTCAATGACCTTTTTGGACAGGAAGAATATGGGGATTGGGTCTCCTATCTCAAAAAGAAGAACATATGTCTTCAAATGAAAAGAACTAGGCCAGTGGTAGAGACAGTAGCCATACTTACAATGTGAATGAAGAAACAATGAGAAGACAGATGCTTCTCACGACACTGGACAGATATTGAAAAAGAAGAGGAGAAAACCAGATTGGCAAACCAAGGAGGCCTTGTCCGGCTCTCACCAAGGCTGCCCAGGTGCCCGCCGCAGCACTGAGCGGGGTTCCCCACCAGACTGGGGTCAACACAGCCTTCTCAGATTCCCAGAACTCAAAGGTTTTTTTTTCTCCCCCTAAGCTAGGTAATTAGTAAATATATATAAACCGAACAAATACATGTTGTCTGTTACATATTAGAAAGGGTTAAGATAACCACCATCTTGAAATCACGTGACAATAGGCAATTGTCATCAGAGCTGGTCAGGATGTAGCAGGACCTTTGGGAAGAGATGGACAGGTAGGGAGGGAGAGGAGAAGTGGAAGGGTCACGAAAATATTTTAGGTCCGGCGCTGACAAACTCTAGCCCACAGTCACCTGTTTTTGTAAATAATGTTTACTGGAGCATGGCCACACCTCTTCATTTGTGGGTGTGCGTCCATGACTGCTTTGCTAGGGAGGCAGATGAGGCTGTCTACTCCAGGACAAATGGGAAACCCTACGGAGCAGTTCTACGCTGTCCTGTGCCAAACGGGCCTCACTGCCACCAAGTCACTTCCAACTCATAGCGACCCTGTAGGACAGAGTAGGACTGCACCTGTAGATTTCTGAGACTGTAACTCTTTATGGGATTAGAAAGCCTTGCCTTTCTCTCGTGGAGATGCTAGTGGTTTCGAACTGTTGCCCTGGTGGTTAGCAACCCAACACATAACCCCTAGGCCACTGGGACCGGGCTCCTTCCCTCTGTCTCGTGTAGGATCACTGAAAGTTGGAATCGACCTAATGGCAGTAGGTTTAGCTGGGCTGTGACCGTATTCGGCTACAATGGCAGAGTTGAGTTCTGACGGTGCCCTATTATCACAAGCCTGAGCTATTTACTATCTGGGCCTTTACACAAGCTTGTCCACTCCTGCTTTATGTCAAAGGCAGAAGAGGATCGAATTCAAGGAGGTCTAAGCAGATAAGACCCAGACTCACAGAGGCCTCAGAAGAGTCTGAAGCCCAATGCTGGATGTCAGACACAGGAAATGAGAACTGGAAAGGACCTCGGACTTCCCTTGACCAACCCGCTCAGCTTTAGAAGTGGAGACTTTGGTCCAGAGAGGGAAAACCAGGTGCTCGAGCTCCGACCGTCAGTGAGTGGAAAGTCCAGGCCTAACAGAGGTCAGACCCTGGGCAAGCAGAACCCCTAAGATCACCTCACATTTGGGGACCCAGGGTCAACTGACTACTTTTCTTCTTTAAGAAAAAAATACTATCTGGGTGAAGAAAGGTGAGGATGACTTCTTTCTCCAAAAGAAATTTTTTTTTTTTTTTTTTTGGTCTTCCTCCTTGTGGTGGATTGTCTCATGAAATGTGTAAGGGCCAGCGCTCTCCAACTTTAAATTAGCTTTGCAAGAGGGTGGAGGTGGCTTAGAACAACACCTGGCACGTGGAAGTCATTGTTCTCTCCCCATCCAAGGAGACTCACGGAGGAGCAGCTGGGGCAGGCTCCCCTTCACCATTCCCAAGACAATTCCAGAACATAGCATTCTGGATAAATAAATAAAGGCAAATGCCTGCTACGCCTTGGAGCCAGTCCAACACCGCACACACTGAAGAAAATCAACCGTTTCTCAACTCCAGAGAGGCTTCAAGTTCTGAAAGGTTAAATAAACCCTGGAAGCAGAGAGCAAAGCTTTACTGGTCTAGAAAAACATTCCTCCGTGGCGAGAGCGCACCAAACCTTGTTGGTGTTTACAAGCAGCCTCCTGGCCACCAAACTCCAAGGCCAGGAGATCACTGATGGACGGGGCTGCGGTCCCCAGGTGACAGGAGGTTAGAACCCATCCCTTGGAGAAGGTTGTGGAAGACCCGAAGAGCTCGTGTGAGCCAAGGTGCTCATTCTGTAGGTAAGGGGACCAAAGCCAAGGCAGGTGCGATTCCAGAATCTCGGCGTCTTTCCAATGCACCCCACCTGCAGAAGTCTGGCACAAAGTGAGTGCCCAACAAATATTTGCAGAATGAAGGCATTCATGACTTAGTAAAAGTAACAACCACACTTTCTGAATACCGTATGTGTTCCTGAGATCAATCTAGATGCTGGGGACACAGTGTTGACAAGAGCAGCAAAGTCTCTACTGGCATTCATGTGTCTGCGCATGCGCAGAGGAATCACAACAAACCAGTTTCCATCTAATTGATATTAATGGGCACTCACTCCACAGGGGCTGCAATGATGGGCCCGATCCTACCATCAATCGTGAGGATGGTGAGGACCAGGAAGTGCTTTGTTCTGTTGTACATTGGTTCACTAGGGGTCGTGACTGACTAGACAGCACCAACAGCACTGCATGTCAGACCCTGCTCTAGGCACTATGTATGAGTCGTTAGGCCCCTAATAACTACTCCTATCTGCCCTTCTTTCCGGACAAGGAAACTGAAGCACAGACAGGTGGCATCCGTAACTTGTCTGAGATCAGACATACGGAGCTCAGTCAGGACTCAAATGTAGGCAGTGTGTCCTCGGAGTCTAGGCTCTTATCTGAATGGCAAGAGAGTGAAGGAGTGGTTGAGCTAGTGAGTAAAGAGATTACGTGAATAAATGCAAGTCTTCAATTGTGAAGATTTCATGTGAAAACAAAGCCTGTCATAAAATTGTTCTTTGGTAGCTACTTGTTTGTATGCAAATAATAAGAAATTTGGGGCCTAGAAATTGTTTCTAAATCTTTTTTTTTTTCTTTTCTTTTCTAAATCTTATTTGAAAAAAAAAAGTTACAGGGACAAGGGTTCTTTGAGTTTGTGTGTGTTGGTTTCTTTCCTTAGGTGACAATCTCTAGTTTATAAATCGAGACTACAACAAAGCTGATGTTTAGTGAACCTTACATTACCGTTCCATGGGCCAGCAGCTTCATACGCAGTAACTCATTTAATCCTTATGCGCACCACAGGAAGCAGGTGCTATTTTTGGCCTGATTTTACAGATTAGACAATGGAGGCACAGAAAAATGACTTCTTTTCCCCACAGTCAATAAACCAGTAACTGACCGTTAGGATATCAACAAGACAAACCAGTCTAGAGACTGCCCTGACCTTTGTGTTTTCACTTTTAGGGCTGTGGGTCTCAGCCTGGCTGCCCACTGACTTCACCTGGGGAGCTTTAAAAAGGGCTTATGCTCATCTCCTCCCCGAGACCCCTCTGCAAGGGGGTCTCCAGTGGCCTACTAATGGGTGCGATGTAACAACGAAGAAAAACACAACTTTCCTCTAGTTCCTAAATGTTTCCTCCCCCTCCCACTACCATGACTCGAATTTGACCTTGCAATTCTGGCTATACCAGAGGATGTACACTGGTACAGATAGGAACTGGAAACACAGGGAATCCAGGGCGGATGATCCCTTCAGGACCAGTGGTGTGAGTGGCGAAACAGGGAGGGTAGAGGGAGAGTGGGTAGGAAAGAGGGAACCGATTACAAGGAACTATATGTGACCTCCTCCCTGGGGGACGGACAACCGAAAAGTGGGTGAAGGGAGACGTCGGACAGGGCAAGATATGACAAAAATAACAATTTATAAACTATCAAGGGCTCATGAGGGAGGGGGGAGGGGGGAGGGAGGGGAAAAATGAGGACCTAATGCCAGGGGTTTAAGTGGAGAGGAAATGTTTTGAGAATGATGAGGGCAATGAATGTACAGATGCGCTTTACAGAATTGATGTGTGTATGGATTGTGATAAGAGTTGTATGAGCCCCTAATAAAATGATTTTTAAAAAAAATAAAAAAGGCTTATGCTTGTGCCCCATCCCAATTAAGTATCTAAGAATAGGGCTAATAACGATGAGTCCAAGAGCAAAGACGATGTTCTAAAATGGATTGTGGTGATGATTACATAACTTGTCTTATTTTGATTTGTGAATTACAAGCCAATGAAACTGTTTTAAGGAAAGAGTGTCAAACCGCTGACTTAGGAAGCCTGCATTTGGTTTGGACCTCTGTTTACTTTTGAGTGTTCTACCCAAAAGTCAACATCATGACAACCTCCACTCTCCCGTTGATTTCTTATCTCATGCTTCCAGTGATTTTTTTTTAACAGGTTTCTAACAGACGATGGAGCTGCCAGATTTTCTGAATCGCTGAGTCCTCTGACTGGCATCTTAAGGAAGAATAAATGAAATGAAACATGTTACAGGCTTATTGTTGCTGTATGTCATGGAGTCAGTTTTGATTCAGAGAGACCCGCTTCTTATATGTGGGGCTGCTAGCTGAAAGGTCAGCAGATCGAACCCACCAGCCACTCCAAGGGAGAAAGATGAAGTTATAAGGAGGCCTGGTGATGTAGTGGTTTTACGTTGGGCTGAGATTCCCAAGATCAGCAATTCAAAACCACCAGCAGCTCCGTGGGAGAAAGACTGGGCTTTCTACTCCATAACCAGTTATAGGCTCAGAAACCCACGAGGGGTCGCTATGAGTCAGTATTGACTCAATGGCAGTGAGTTTGGTTTGGGTGGCTATAATTAATTGGTGGAAGATGACAGGTGGGTGTGCGACAACAACAGCCTTCTCGAGGTGACGTCATACACTCGGACTTAGTGCAGACATCTCACAGGTGGACAGATGTAAGCAAACCTGGAAGCAAGGCTCTGCTGATGCGGTAATGCATGTTTATAAAGCACTACATCCCTGTAAAGTACTACTACAAAAATAGAAACCGCACAATGACCACTTTATTCAATGCAGGCACCACGCTTGATTATTATTAGGGCAACTACATTACAATACGTGAAGGCATTTACAATTTTCCCTCGATTTACATATATCCACTTTTTGCAATGTTTCCCCACACCAATCCCCCAGAAAAGTGAAAGAAAAGAGGTTTTTATTGTATTTCCATCTTTTATACTGTACTTATGGGCGCCATATGCAAGACACATGTGATAGGTAGAGCCCCAGCACACCCCACATGGGTATTACAAGCCATCTGTGTTCGGTTTTCTTGTTGCCGTAGCTGCAGGCACGGAAATGCTTATTACCGTTACAATGCCATCACCTTCATTCTGCACGTACCTGCCGCGGAGCATCTGGCCATGTGTCGAAAAGAATGGGAGCATGGTGATGTTTTCTGTGGGACTCGGGTTTTTCCACTTTTGTCACAGGCTCGTCCTGGCTACCTTCCCACTGTCTCCAGGTCAGTCCCAGAGGCTAGAGCCACTCTGGCATCAGCTGGACAAAAAGACATCATGGCCAAGCAGGCCTTTCCAATTCTCTCTGCAAAGGGAAGTCCACGGAGTTTGCCCCCAATGGCGTGCACCCCAAGCAAGCCGCTCTACGTATCAGTCAGCTTCACTTTTGTCAATCATCGGATGTCTCACCTCGTGGCTGCTTTCAGAGACCTCAAAATGGGGAGACAATCTTATTGCTAGTTCGTAGCATCCAGTCCATTCCCATTCATAGCAACCCCATTGAGCAGAGGATTTCTCACGCTGTCATCTTAATGGGAGCAGATTACGAATCTCTCTTTCCTCACAGCTGCTGCTAGATTCCAAGTAAGCCTTGAGCTACATTCATTTCAGTTCATGTTCTACTGAATCCAAATGTACTTTTTAACAAGATCCAGAACGAACTGTGTGAAAGCCTGCTTTTGAACTTTGACCTTCCAGCTAGGTTGTGTCATGGAGAGTCCTTGGACAACTCCAGGTGCTGGGTTAAATAACGAGGCAGAATTCAAATATATTAATGGGGGATGGTGTAAGTTCCAGCTGGACTCCTAGCACTTGACTTCTTCCTGCTGTGCTGTCAAGTGGGCTGGGAAGAGGGGTGGGGAAAAGGTGAGACTCAGAGTCAAGCAAACGTGTGTGACCTCAGCTCTCTTATTTATCAGCCCTGTGATTTGGGGCCACTTACTTCAGCATTTCATGTCACCATTTCTTCATCTGCAAAAGAGGAGGACTACCTCCTGACGGTGAGGATTCGACATGGTGTTTAGCCAGCAGTCAGCAGAGGGCCAAGCCACCGCAGGTGTTCCATAAGAAGTAGCTATCAATACTATTGAGAAAACCTTTGTGTAACCACCGGTAAACTATGCTGATTGTGTAATCAATTGCTAAATGAGTGTCGCTGATCATTGGTAATTTATGAAAACGTGAATCATTTCTTTTAGAAGGATCAGCGCTGAGCTAGTTCCTATAAAGCGGAGATTAAAGATGTCACAAATGTCCAACTTTCCCAGGGTGCTATACCACTCCATCATCAACTCTCCTCCTCCCCTCGTACTCTCTCTGATCTCTGAGTGCTACAGTTCACTGCAATGCCTCCCAGGATTCCTGAACCCTCAAGGAAATGGCTGTGGAGTTCATTCCAACTCATGGCAGCCCCATAGGGCAGAGTAGAACTGCCCATCGGAGATCCCAGGCTGGAGTCTTCCCAGGGCCAGATTGGGGTCAGGTGTTCGCTCCCACAGAGATGCCCCTCAGTTCAAACATTGACCTTCCAGTTACCAGGCAAGCCCTTAACTATTGTACCACCAAGACTCCTTTAGAGGCCTTCCCCATGGTTTAAACAAACAAGGAATAATAGAGAAGTGAATACATAAATAAATACCTTTCCTGGCTGTTGCTCACCACTTAGTAGATCAGTAAATTTTGAGTATAAAGAACTACACAAAAGTTAGCTGTAGCAATATTTAATTAGCAGCTGAGCACTAAACCACTGCACCAGCAGGGCTCTTCGTTGTGGTTGGTCCTCCATTGAATGGTCCCAGATAGCAACAGCAGGCAGGGTCCTAGTGATCGGAAAGGGGAGGCCAGCAAAAGTGGAACTCGTTGGTGCTGAAGCCTAAGTCACGGTCCTTCTCATACTGTTCACCTGATCCTCACACTGACTCAGCGTGGGCAACGGAAGCGGGATATTGCTGCCTCACACTGGGAACACTGAGTTGCAGAGGGAGAGGCTCAGTGATGTCTCCGAGCCGTACGACTAGCACCCCACGGGGCTGGGATTCTCAGCCAGGACTCTCAGGACAGATACACGAATACAGAGCTATTGCAAAAAGGTGCATCAGCGTAGTGTTCAAAATACAAAATCTGAGGTTTCAATCCAAGCACTACTGTGGTATTAAATGTCCACCAACCTGGGTGTTCCCATTTGTGAAAACATGGATCCTGTATTGATGTGGGATTAGCTGAAATGAGGGAGAGAGAGGTCAGCACATGTATACCAGATCCTCTGCTTCCCGAGGAGAAGTCATTTATACAGAGGGCCTGGTTAAGCATGCCGCGTGTGCCAGGAACTGCGCGAGGTAGCAGAGAAACAAAGATAACTGTCCTTAGTCATCTTTGACGTATTAGTGCGAAGCACTGTGCCAGACAATGATAAGAACCCAGTAAATGTGATGTGAATAGAGGGATAAAAGTGGATGGGTGAATAAATTAAACATGGATAAGAAAAATGAATTTTTTAAAATAAATCATTTTATTGGGGGCTCTTACAGCTCTTATAACAATTCATACATCAATTGTATAAGGCACATTTGTACATAGGTTGCTATCATCATTTTCAAACATTTTTTTTTACCCTTGAGCCTTTGATATGAGCTTCTTTTCCCTTTCCACCCCCCAACCTCTCACTCTCATGAATCCTTGCTAAATTATAAATTATTATCCTTTTCATATCTTACACCATCTGCTGTTTTCCTTCACCCACGTTTCTGCTGTTTATCTCCCTGGGGTGGGAGGGTTATACGTCCATCGTTGCGATCGGCTCCCCCTTTCCCTCCCCACCTTCCTCCTACCCTCGTGGCATCGCTACTCCCATTACTGTTCCTGAGGGGCTTATTGTCCTGGACTCTGTGCTGAGAGTGCTTATCTGTACCAGTGCACATGCTCTGGTCTGGCCAGATTTTTAAGGTAGCACTGGGGTCATGATAGTGTAGGAGAGTAAGCAATCAGGAACTAGAGGAATGTTGTATGTTTTGTTGGTGCTATAGTGCACCCTGGCTGGCTCATCCCTTCCTTGTGACCCTTTTCCGAGGGGATGTCCAATTGTCTACAGATGGGCTTTGGGTCTCCACCTCAGTCCCCCTCATTCGCTTCAATATGATTGCTTGTTTTGGTCTTTTGATGCCTGATACCTGATCCTGTCAACACCTCATGATCACATAGGCTGGTGTGCTTCTTCCATGTGGGCTTTGCTGCTTCTCTACTAAATGGCGGCTTGTTTAACTTCAAGCCTTTAAGACCCCAGATGCTATATCTTTTAATAGCCAGCACCATCAGCTTTCTTCACTGCATTAGCTTATGTACCACTTTTGTCTTCAGCGATCGTGTCAGGAAGGTGAGCATCACAGAATGGCAGGTTGCTAAAACAAAGTGTTCTTGTGTTGAGGGAGTATCTGAGTAGAGGCCCAACGTCTGTCTGTCACCTTAATACTTAACATATAAATGTATGTACATAGACCTATATCCTTATCATTACATACAAATATAGTTACATATGTACGTGCCTGTATTTATACCTCTATAAAGGTCTTTGGCCTCCCAGTCCTTTCCTCTATTTCCTAAGAGATGGGA
This sequence comes from Echinops telfairi, assembly GCF_000313985.2. Classification (NCBI taxonomy): domain Eukaryota; kingdom Metazoa; phylum Chordata; class Mammalia; order Afrosoricida; family Tenrecidae; genus Echinops; species Echinops telfairi. The sequence continues at coordinate 62,667,790 of NW_022104341.1, read as the reverse complement.
ATGTTTAACCTCGTAGAGCTGCACCCATCTCAACAGTGGCGAGGACGGCACACAGGGAATGCTTCCTTCTGCTCTACCTAGGTCTGCCACGAGTCAGAGCCACATCAGCACCCATTTATGCCAGAAGTATATGGAGTCTCCACCGTGCACGGTACTCTACACAAATAAACGAAACACGCTTCCTGGCCCTGGAAAACCACGCGGTGCATTGGTAAGAACATGGGATTTGGCCCCAGGCGATCTGCCTCGAAGATTCGGATTGCTTTAATCCCTCCCTTTGCTTGGGCTGTGGAGACTCGGCTGAAGGTTGGCAATAAAGGGATGAATATGATTGTGAATCTCGTCCTTTGCCCTCTTCTTCCTCGGAATCCATTCAGGATAATTATAGAAGCTATCATGCTAAAGGACTTTGAAAGTACAAAGGTATGTGTTCACAAATCAAATGTATGTACATAGCAGTAACAAATGGGTGTATATTGCTTAGGCGATACGTTATAAGTTGGTTATTTGCTTTAAGTCACCTTACATTACAGCACATCCATGCCTTTTGCCTTCCGATTCAGGACTAAGTCAGGCCAACTAGTCACCCACCATGTGGCAGGCTAGAGGGTACTCACTTGAGGAAACCATCATCTCCCCTTCAAGGAACATAGCTGGGAATTATTTTACAATAGAAGCATGAACAAGTCATAAGAGTAAAAAAGGCATGACTAATCAGCTTTGCCAAGGGAAACAGGAAAGGTTGTGCAGAGGAGGGAACACTTAAATGGAGGTTATTATACGAAAAAGAATTCACCACCGTGTGGAGGGAGTAGGGTACCCTGATTCCACAAAAACAGAACAGCACAAGGCAAAACAAAAGAGAGAGAATGCGCAGGCATGGAATGTTTGAAGAGCGGAGACAATGTTATTATGGTTGAGATCTAAATTTTATGACCCAAAAAGGTAGTTCAAGATGAGGTTGGAAAGCAGGTAAGGATCAAATTATGGTAAGTCTTGGAAGTCATGCTGAGTCTGCGGCTCTAGCTTTTGGGTCCTGTAGCACCAGCAGCTGGAAGAGTCAATGGGATAAAGTGTGGTTGTTGTTGTTGCTATTGTTGTGTTGTTAGGTGCCTTCAAGTTGGTTCCAACTCGCAGTGACCCTGTGTGTAACAGAACAAAACACTGCCCGCTCCCGCATCATCCTCACAATTGTTCTTGTGCCTGGGACACAAAAGAGCCTCAATAAATCATTGCTGAATGATGGACCAATCTCCAGGTATTTCCAGTGTCTGGAATGATTTCCCCTTTATTCAACTACCCTCACTCTCCAGCCCTTTAGACTTTGAAAGACAGGGAAGTGTGTTGGAGAAAGAGACGTAGGTGAGTAAATAGGGACGAAGGGCACAAGGGAGTGCAGAAATGAAGCCCCAGAAAGTGCGCCATGGGCCTTTTGCTAGACACTTAGATTTAAAGCCCTGCCTTGTCATTCGTCAGCTATGAAACTTTTGCCAAGTCAAGCAACTCCCTGTGCCTCAGTTTCTGCATTGGCCAATGGGAGTAAGAGCAATACTGGCCAACCCACAGCACGACGACGACGTGAAGGATCAAACCAGAGTGTATGAATCTCTTTTGAAGTGGCAAAAACAATACAGTTAGGCCAAACCTGAAGTCATTCGAATGAGGTGGAGGGTCTCTGGAGAGTGGGGGGCTGGGTATAGAATTAAACCACGGAGGAGACTCAGAACCTGACAGCGCAGGATGACTGATTCCAGTTTTCAAGAACACCAAGAGCCCTGCTAGCACTAGCAAATGATTGCCATTTCCCTTGTCAGGCAGTGACAGGAGTTAGTTGACCTGAAAATTCACTAATAGTTCCATTAGAGAGGCCTTGGAAGTAGCCATCTTTTTACTCATCCTGGTCAATTAACAATGAATTAATGCCAGACATATTTTCAATTGGGCTGAATGCTGATTCCTACCCAGCCACCCCCCTCCATTGCGCTAAAAATATCCCTTTCTGGAAGGACAGCCAGCCAGGAACTATCCTGCTTCTCTTCACATGGCTGCTTCATAGCATGTCCGAAGCCATGTCAGCTCAGCATTGATGAGCTAGCAGGTCAAACCCTGGATTTGAGTTGCAAGCCTGGGTTCAAGTACAGCTTCTCCACACTAGCTGTGTGTTATACGATAAATAACCAAAACATTCTGAAGTCCAGTATTGCATGTGTGAATTGAAAAGTTTAAAGATGAGATTCCTTTCAGCTGTAAAATGAAATTAAAATACTTCAAGAGAGGGTTCAGCGACATTGACACTGAGTTTCTTCTCTTTACTTTGTATTCAAAGACATGACATCTGGATGCAAGTCTTCAATCTTCCTCTAGTTCACTGGTTTTCATCCTGGCAGTTTTTCCCCGCGGGGACATTTGACAATGTCTGCAGACGTGTTTGCATTGTAACCAGTGCGTGGTGCGACGGGATAAAGTCTAGTGGGTAGGATGCTGCTAAACGTCCTAGGGAGCATTGGTGGCTCAATGGTAGACTGTTGCCTTCTCTGTGGAGGACCCAAGGAACCGGGGGTGCTGTGCTGTAAGTGTTGGACTGCTAGCTGCAAGGTGGGTTCAAACCCACAAGCTGCTCCCCAAGAGAAAGATGAGGTTGTCTAGTCCCATAAAGATCCAATATATGGGTCACTATGAGCCAGAATCAATTCTATGGTAGTGGGCTTGCTTTTTTTCTGACTTACCTGAGAGTCCTAGGTTCAATTTCCAGTCAATGTACCTCATATGTTGGAGGCACATATGTTGCTCTGAACAGGTTTCAGTAGTATTTCCGGACTAAGGTGGACTAGGGCTGAATAGTGTTTGGTTCCACTGTGCATGAGGTTGTCATGGGTCAAAGGCTGACTTGGTAGCAGTTGACAACAGCTAACACCCTACAATACACAGAACAGCCCCCCCACCCCCAAATTATCTGACCCAAAATATCAGCCATGCCAAGGTTGGGAAACCTTGCTCTAGTTTATTGGTTTTGACTACATCACCCATTGTTGAGGTGGGTGCCTTGTTTGTAAAACAAGAATGGTAACCATCTTTATCTTCTCACAAAATTGACATGATCAAGCCAGGTACCTAATCCAAAAGTGCCTTAAAACGTAAAATTCACTCAAGGGAGAAATACCACCTTCGTAATTCACCCACTTTCGCTGCTCCTGGAGCCACTTCCTGGGGTCTGCCGTTTTGTTCCTCTCTGGGACGTGGCCTCTAGGATGCTTCTCTAGTTTGTGGCCAGGACTTCCAAGGTGTGACCTGTAGGCATCAAGAATCTTAGCTCCCAAACCTGATTTTTGTCTTTCTTACTTGCCCTTTCCTCACAATCCTAACTCGTAGACATTTCTCTTTCTTCCAAAGTCTACGATCGGGAAGGAGAATTGGATAAACAAGGGACACTCTTTATGTTTGTAATAGTGAAATATTCCTACCATAAGTCCCTGGCAGGGGTCAAACTCTTCATGCAAGATCCCCCCTCCTCCTTGGACCTTTGTTCCAGGGGGTTAGGGAGGGCCATGGTCCTGGGCAGGGGAAGGACTGACACCCCTCCAGGCATTCCCAGGCATGTCACTACTTTGTCAGGCCACTTCAGTGAGCTGACTCCCTTGGGCACACAGAGCACTCCACTGGTCGCCCTCTGCTCTGCTGAGGAGCACTCTCTGTGGTGAGCTTCCCTCCATCCACTTAGATGCCCTTTGGTCATGAGGAGTATCCTGAGGCTCTACTGACAAACTGGGCACAGGTCATCCCTGCTCTTGAATTCCTGCAAGCCTACCTGGGGTTCCTGCTCTCCCACCTGTATTTCTGCACGGAGGAACAAGTGGGGACAGAGGTCCCTTCCGAGGACACACGCCCCTGCTGAATGTTCTTGCTCTCCCTTCTGCAACTTTCCCACCTTTGGCCCACGCACTCTGCCTCACTTAGCTCTAGTTTAATTACCTTGAACACCCACTCCCCAAGAGTTTGCTACTCCGGGAGTGTATTTTTGATATGAAAAAGACCCTCCCCCCGCCCCCCTTTTCTTCTGCAGCAAGGCCACAGACTATGAAGATGGCCTTGAGAGCAAACAAACAAAGACATCAATTAGCATATGAAAATATCCACCACCCCTTAAGCCCTGCTGACTAGTTTGGGTGTGGAGTCGTCAGTGTAAGACGTGAACAAATAATAGTAATTTATAAATCATCAAGAGTTCCTGAGGGAGG
>NW_022104341.1:62629095-62663430 GCF_000313985.2 Echinops telfairi | reverse complement strand
GGATGGATGGATGGATGGATGGATGGATGGATGGATGGATGGATGGATGGATGGATGGATTGTGATAAGAGCTGTATGAGCCACCAATAAGATGATTTTTTTTAAAAAGAAAGAAAAGTAGAATTAAAAGCAGACTTAAGAGCTTGATGGTCCCTGGGGAAAGAAGGGTGATACTGAGCAGAGTCAAGCAAGATCCAAGCTGCTTCTTGTGTGCATGGCCGTCAGTGGATTCCGACTCATGGTGACCTACATGTGCAGAGCAGGACTGCTCCACAGGGTTTGCCAGACCTGTCTTCCGAGGCATCTCTGCCTGGGTTTGGCGTGCCCACCTTCTGCCTGTCAGTCAAGTGCTGGACCTTGTATGTCGCCCAGGGACTCCTATCTTCATTCCAGCTCTCCAGTCTAAATTCAGATTCCTGGCCAAATCACTCAATTGTTCTCTTTCTCTTTCCTTTTCTCTTTCTCTCTCAATTTCCCACATTAGGAACAACAAATTGATAGTGGCCACTCTTTTTCAGGTTTTTGAGTACATCATTAGTAGAGCAATATACATGGGTTCCAGATAGTTTAACAAGTGATGTTGGGACAATTGGCTTTAAAAGGTGAATTGGATCCATTATACATCTTGCATTTAACACACACACACACACACACACACACACACACACACACACACAGATGTAGCAATCGTTTCTGTTACAATTACAGCTTTGGAGACCCTATAGGCAGTTCTACTTTTTCCTGTGGGTTTTTATAAATTGGAACGGTCTCCATGGCAACAAGTTTGGGTTTAGTATTTGGGGGTGGGATATGTGTTCAAGAGTCCTGGTTTCACAAGGGTTAGGCATTCAGTTGCTAAAGGAAAGGTTGGCTGTTCAAACCCAACAGCTGCTCTGCAGGAATCCAGACCTGGCGATCTGTCCCTGTCCAGGGGCCACCCCAGACAAACTTTCTGGGATAGTTCTACTTCATCAATAGGCTTGCCACGAGTTGGAAACAACTGGACAGCTCACAACAAGAATTGTGTGTTAAATCTTTTGAAAAAAAATATCTCACTCACCTGGGAGGCAACATATACCAGTACTGTAGGAATTTCTCCGTTGTGTCAACTTACAAATGCAGGAGAAAATCTGAGGAGAAAACTAGACAGAGTAACCACAAAATCTTCTGATAAATCAATTTCGACCCCTGGTGAGATAGCCTGATTCTCAGACCCCACACCAGGTCTAACGGAATCTGAGCTCCAGGGCTGAGACTGGGAAACGAACTTTTTAACTGCGCCTGCTCAGGCAATACTCCTCCCTGGAGAAATGTTGGGACTCCTAGATTGATTAGAGGACATCTTGAAGGGTAGAAGGGAGAGGAGGTGATTCCCCACATTGTGTGTCACAGAAGACAACCAGAAGGAGCTAAGTCGTAGGAGCAACAGCGGGCCCTGCACCCGTTTCTTGAGTTGTCCACCTGGGGACCTAGCAGATTACTACCTAGGAAGCCACCCCCACCGCCCCCCCAGGTTCCCATCCCCAGCTGAAAACCATTCAAGCAAGACTGGACTTTAGGTCCTGATCCACCAGCTCCTTGTCTGAACATAAGGACTACCTGTTTTTTTTCAACCTCTTTGAGCTGTGTTCTCACGCACTGTGACGTCAGCAGAACCACAAGACTGAATTATAGCTTTGCATTCAATCAGCCATCATGCATTATTCTCCACGTTATCCATCACTGCTCTCCTACTGCTCAGAAGACAGAGTGACAGCAATACACACAATGGGCAAGCACCTGAGGTGCTTTCAACCTATCAATAATAAGCACTGTTCCCGGAAAGATTTTGCTCTGTGGAGAAGGCAGAATGGAACAGCATTTCCAATGGCCGGCAAAGGCTTTGAAATGGTTTCCTATTAAATGTGCAAATTCTGAAGCCACTCAATTCAGCCACCACTTCACTTATGTGCTACGGATGGAGTTTGGGCTGCAATGAAAAAGAGAAAAATCTGCTCATGTGAAAGACAGAAGGATTATTGGGGGTCCTACTTCTTGCATTTAATTGCTTAACACTACAATTCAGTCTCTGGGAAATTAATGGATGGTGTAACTCTCTTGCAGGGGCCAAGGACCCAGTAAGCTTACCTTGCTAACTGGTTACATTGTCCACATCAGGGATTTGAAAAGGAGCTTTGATTCTTGTTCACTACAGATTAGTACATAAGCTCATATTCACCTTGTTTTCTGGGTACACTGTCCTTGTCAGGGACTGTATGTTAGAGAAGAGGTTTTGCTTCTGTTGAAGGTGCTGTGGGAGTTGGGAGAGAGACAGATGCCAGCCACACCTGGAAACAGAATCTTTGATGTGGGGGAAACAGGTGACTGTAACTACTGGATGTGTTCCTAGTAAGGAAGCATAAGTAACCCCATTACGTATGGGGTAATCGACACTAGTTTTGTGCAGAACTTTGAACTGGTTTGAACCAGTTAAGTCACAGCTGATGAAACAAAATCAGAACAGATTCAAATTTTAAAAATTTGGGTGAAGTGGGAACACCATCAGAACGGGAAGAATTATAGACTGAAGCCCTGGCGTGGGAGACGCAGATGAGGCAATGTGAGCTCTTTCAGGAGCCTGATAGGGGAGACTAGATTATTGCTAGGACTATGGAAACCCATACCCACATCAAGGCAGTGTGGTCAGCCCCTATCTTTGAGCCAGGCACCATTGTTTTTAACTCTGCCAATGAAGTGATTTGGTTGCTATGATGTGAACTCACGGAGATTAAGTTTCTAGTAGGGCATTGGCCTGTAATTTTCCCATGCCATTTAGTGCTTTGTCTTACCCAATTTTAACAAATTTGGATCTGTTCCTATTTTGCTTCTTTGATCATGACTAAACCAAGAAGAATCAGTTTAGAACCTTGGTCTTGTGTATGTGTTTAACCAGGAAATTACATTCAGAGTGTTTGAAAGCATATTAATTGAAGATGATCAAGTTAGGCAGTAGGAATTTAGATACAAACTAAACGAAAAATTTATCAACACCCATGCCTGTAATTATCACTGTTGCTTTTCACATTCTAGTGCCTTTAAATAAAAGTGAAATCTAATACATGTTTGGGCCATTTGGAACATTAGATATGTTTTATTTTTCCTTTTACACTGGATTGAGTTATGCAGTTAAACGTGGAGAATATGCACTTGCTGTTGTACTGATGAATGGAGTCACTATAATAGGCATGTAGTACTTACCCTGATATTATGTGCACGCATTTCTGAGGTTAGAATGAATGTGCACCATTTCTTTAGCCAGCCCGAGTCTTTGGGTAAATAATTAGGAAAAACCAGCTCTTGACACAATGACACATAAATGCTATCGTAATAGGACATATTTACAAATCAAATATAGCAATGACTGGCTTTGTGCCTTTAAACTCATTTGCTTAGATTTAGCCCCAAGGAAATGCAGTGGACTTGGTTGATGCTTGTGGCATCTCCTTGTATCACTAGCTCCAATGGTCCTATTTACTCACCTGCTGGGCAAATGTTCCTCTGGCTTTTTCAAATATGGGGATTAAGATTCCTTCTCTATTTGCAGAATAGTGTACCTATCATTCCATTGTCTTTGTTGTTGTCGTTAACTGTCATCCAGTTGGCTCTGACTCATGGTGACCTTAAGTATACGGCAGAATGAACATTGCCTGGCCCTATATGATCTTCAAGGAGCCTTGGTGATTTCGTGGGATATGAACTAACCTGCTCATCACAAAGTCAGTGGTTCAAAGCCACCAGTTTCTTCAAGGGAGAAAGATTAGACTGTCTACTCTATAAAGATTTACAGTCTCAGAAACCCAAATGGACTGTTCTACTCTGACCTAAAAGGTTTCTCTGAGTCAGAATCAACGTGATGGCCATGACTTTGGGTTTTTGGCTTTACACATCTTCCAGGTCATTTGATGTGTTTGAGCTGCAGTATCAATCCACCTCACTGCCGATTTCCTCCAATTCCATTGGAAGAAATTATGCCTTCTATAGGAATACTGCATTTTATTGGGCTTGGCTTCCTTATGCGTCACAGATCTTGCTTTGTTTTTACAAAACTGAAAATCCATGGTAACCCTACACGGACACCATTTTCCCAACAACACGCTCACATGTTTTCATAGTGGTGGTGCTGTGAGTTAGGCATTGGGCTGTTAACCACAAGGTTGGCTATTCGAACCCACCAGCCACTCATTGGAAGAAAAATGAGGCTGGCTGCTTCCATAAAGATTTAATCTTGGACATTCTATGTAGTGTCAGTCTGAGTTGGTGTTAACTTCCTGGTGGTGGGGATTGCACACTTAGTAGACTACAGTACAGTGTGTGCATAACTTTCCAAACACTTTTCATTATGGATTGGGTGCAAGTCTACAGAGCAGATCATCGGTTTTACATGCAACACCGTGTGCAAATTTGTGTCATCTTGTTCATTGCAAGCCCCTCAGAGTAACCTTACTCACCCCACCTCCTCCTTGGGTTTCCTGTTGCGACTGCTCCTCCTCTTTTCCTAACCCTTCTGAACTCTGTCCTTGGGTAAATACTACCCTTTGATCTCAATTGGTTGATTATCCCAAGGGGCCCATGCCTCATCAGTGCTATGGTTCCTCTTATCGAACTGTCTGTACCGTTTGGTTGAAAACTGAACCAAAAGGGTGAGTTCAGTTCCGGACTTGAAGGAGGCTGAAGGCCATACCATCCTGGGGGTTTCCGCAGTCTGCATCCACCCAGTACCTCTTACATGCACTAGGGAACCCAAAAAATTCCATGTGACTCACTTGACTGCCTTAGTCACTTTATTGCCACGTTCCCTTTACTGCCGTGGCCCGGACTTGAACCGGAAATGCCTATGAGATATACCTGCAACGCCACTTGTATATCATTCTCCTCAACTATCAAAATAGCTTGTCATATGAGGAATTTCTGACCATATGCACTCAATACAAAGCCTAAAACGCTGGCAATTTCCAACTATCTGAGTGTTTATCTGTGGAGGGGCAACCCTGAAAAGCTTAAGTGCATGGTTTTGCTTTCACCGATGTTGGGTAGAGTGTGGGCATGGTCATGTGCATCCAGCATCTCTGAGGTCAGCATCTTCACTGAGGGTCACAATGCCCCACACGGAACAAGTGCAAGTTACTTCAGGGGCTTCATCTCATCTGTTCTATTGACTGGGGGCATACCCAACTTTGAAGTGCTTATTCTTTCTCAGGAGCTCCTGACAGCCATCTTCTCTTTTCATCGTCATAAGCACAGTAAGTGATGGAATTATCCTGGTTTAACAAATGAGGAAACGGAGACATCGAGTGGCTATGTAGTTTGCTCAAGATTCAGATACAGGAGACAGTAAAATAGAGAAGATAGGAAATGACCTGGGCTCAAATAGCAGAGTTGGAAATTTGCACCACAGTCCTCCAAACTCACGCTATACTATGAAGTATTACCTCCTTTATGACTACTTAACCTAAGTATTCATATTAGGCTTCTTATTGCCTATCATTTAAAACTCTGCCTTGGAAGACGTACAGCCAGAATGTTCCTTAGAGGCAAGGATGGCCACTTGTCATACATGCTTTGAACAAGTGCTCAGGAAAGACCAGTCCCTGGAGAATGCCATCATTCTTGGTAAAGTAGAAGGGCAGTGATAGATTGGCACAGTGGCTGCAACAATGGGCTCTACCATGGAAACAAGTGTGAGGATAGTGCAGGACAGAGCAGTGTTCCATTATCACTATGGGTCAGAACTATGGCACCTAAGAATAACAACATTTATGTATATATAAATGTATTTAATCATGAAATTGATTCTCTCATTCTTGGAAACCTGATTTCCAATCCTTTTCTCAGGGTAGAATCCAAAAGTTATTTTATTTTATTTGTATCAGGGATCGACAGTGGAATGGAATGCTTTTTCATTAGCACACAGCTTCTACCCCTTTTGGATCTTGTCATTGAATTCATCTTGCTTATTAAATCTGATTTGTGTCTGTCTTAGCTGTGTACCCAGTGGTTAGGAGCATAAGTTCTCAAGGCAAACAGCATGGGTTCAAACACAAACTCCCCCATTTATTCAACCTTGAGCCAGCTGCTCAGTTTCTTTATCTGTAAAATGGGGATACTGATGATGGTAGCATCTGTGGATTAAATGCAACAATGCCTGTCACCTTGCAAAAACCTGAGAACATTCGCTACTGTTGCTTGATAAAACTCAGGGGTCAAGTGAAGACAATACTGAGAAGGACCATTAATTCTAGGCCCCCACTCTCTCTCTAATTTCTTGGGAAGGCAATGAGGTCCCTAAATCTAGATACTCCCCAGGTCTTGTCCCAGGATGAGGCCGCACAATGGAATGACAAAGAATGGGAAGCAGACAGTCCATCTCAGTTCTGCCTTTAGCCCTATCATTAGTTTGCTGTGTGACTTGGGGCAAGTCAGGCTCCCCCATTTGGTCTTCACTTTCCCCTTCAAGGGGAGATCCGCTGGTCAACACTCCAGCCGAGGCTATCAGCTTCCCAGAGCTCTTGACTTCCATGCCACACCTGAACCACTACCCAACCCAAGGATGCTGGAGCCCAGGCCATTGCTGAACTTTGCACTTGAATGCCCAGTATGCAGCTGCTAACACTCCCAGCCAAGCCCCACACCCACTTCATCTGAAATCCTCATTAACTCCAACTGTGGGCCATCTATTACCCCACATCCATAATGGGAGTTAATTTCTGTGGGGATCAGATGGTCTTCCCCCTGGAAATTTTTATTCATATTTCTTTCCTGTTTTGTGATTCTCAATCGGAGTTTTCTAATAACAGATCATTTCTTTTTGTCTAACTTTAATCTGGTCCTGCTTGACAAGTCCCATCCTTTTCATTGAAGGGTAAGACCACTTAAAGGAAGGCCAATAAGCCCTTGCGCTGCTCGGCCGGCTGGGGTGATTTGTCACCCGGTGCAGTGGTGGTCACACCAATGGATTTATCTCAAGGTAAATGGAGATGCTGAGACCCGGGACCTGGAGCTTTGATTAAGGCGCCCTTTTTGTAGTGTTGATAGATGTTGCTTGTGTTTATCTATTTGAAATGCCACTAAATCTGTGAATACAATGGAAAAAGAGAGTACTTTGCCGCTGAAAACATATTAGTGATTTATGTTTCGGTAAGAAGCACAATAAAGAGACAGAGGCTATTAAGAACAGCTATTTTCATGAGAAATAGTTCTGCTTTAAAACATTATTAACCCCACCTTGATAGAGACTTACATGCATGCATAATCATGTTTGCTTACCCCTTTACTTTGGTGCGATATGCATCTGAAGCACACATTCTCCAAATATTAATAAGTTAGTCAGCAGAATATGTACAGCAAAAGACACCTAGCCCAGGACTGTTCTGCATGTAAATTCCCTTCTCTCAAGATAGGGACACATAATAAACTTATCTTGGAAGCTTTGGAGTTTATATGGACTTCATATTGCTCAAAGCGCTCTCAAATCCCAGGCACCATCATTTGCTATATCTCTGCCTCCCGCCCCCCACCCCCCCACCACCCCGCCTGCTTCCGAGTAGAAATACCCAGTAGGGTGACACATAAAGATTATAATGCATGGATATAACTTATAACATGAATCAATGTCATCAAGAGGCACCCATTTAAATGAATAGGGTCAGATGAGAGTGCTGTATCACCCTGACTTGGGTGACAGTAACAAATGCATCACCTTGTATGCATAATAGGAGTGTACAAACCAGAAGAGATTTGTAAACTTGGTTCATTTCAAGCAGAACTGACCCACAGGCACAGAAACGAGAGAAAAGGCACCTGGGCTGGTGCCGCAGAGGATTCGGGCCTTGTGGGTTTCGCGGTTTCCCTAAGGTGGCTCTCTACCCCCTCGGGTGGATCTCAAGCCTCCCAGCTCCCCTGGGGGACCGGAAGCGCCCCACGGGGGCTCAGCTCGGGGGGAGGGGGGCGGGGGGGGCTGGGTGTTTCCAGCACGCACTTTTCAAAGGTTCTAGTGCTTGCCCGACCGGAGGGATGCCGATCACGCCCAGCGTCTGGGGGCACAAGCGGCATGGAGCGGGGCTTTGAAGTGCCCAGTGTGTACCAAGTCTGGGGAGCAGGAGGGCAGGAGAAACAGCCCACAACAGGCGAGTGGGCCTGTCAAGAGTGAGCGGCGCTCACAGAGTGCAATTAAGTATTTGGAAGGTTCTGTGCCGCGCGCTCTGATTTATGGACACGTGCCAGGGACTGGGCTTCGTTCGGCGCGCGGGCAGGGCTGGGCGGGGCAGGGCTGCGGGGGCCCGGGCTCGGCGGGGGAGGGGGGCGCCGGCCCGACCGGCTATAGACCTTGGCACGGCCACACCGGGGGGGCGTCCGAGCCGCGCTTCGCGGAGGCCACACCTGCACCTCATTTGCTTCCGAGCGGCGCCACGACCCGCCTGCTGATGGGCGCCTTCCCTGCCATCCTGGCGATGATGACAAGTTATTAATTGCCACCATTAGCCGCCGCCGCCTGCGCGAGATCTCTGCTGCTCTCTGGAGGTGAGAAACCGGGCGCATCGGAAGGCGCGGGGCAAACGGAGCCGCAATCTGCCCAAAAGGGATTGTGAGATGGTGAATAATTTATTAGAAAACATTTTTCTTTGTCCTTCCCACAGACCCACAAATCCTCCCCAAGCGCTCTTTACCAGCCTTGCAGATAATGTACTTAACATCTCAGAGCCTGCTAAATAGACTGCAGAGGCCACCGGGTTCACCCTCCACACTGCAGCTGCCAGGCTGCCAGGCTGCCAGACCAAACGCCGCCGCTACAGGCCTGCCTGCCGAGGGAGCCAGGGGATGAGTGCCCCCCTGGTCTGGCAGCGAGGGAAAGCGCGGACGGGGGCCACCCTGCCTCTTTGGGGGACTCCTATGCCCCAACTTGACCCACGCGGACCGCCCTCAGGCTCCCTGTCCACACAATCTCCCGTGACCCCACCGGGCTTTCTACTGTGACAGCGAGTTCCTCCTGTCCCTTGAGCCTTTTGGACAAATGCCAGGCCACACCCGCATCCCTTTGCCAAACCTGGGACTCAGCACCTCCTCTTGCCAGCCACCAGGGAGGCCAAGAAGGCAGACCAGGGCCTTCCCCTCCAGGAACTGGCCAGTGAAATGCATTCTCTAGACAAGTCTAAGTCAATACAACCAGAATGCCCCTTCGAAGCCAAGGTGGTGAGACCTGGGCTCCACTCACTCAACTGTGCGCATAGAGGTCAGCTCACAGGAAGACCAGCTGCTAGAATAGGCCATCGGGCTTGGCAAAGCGGAAGAGCAGGGAAGGCGAAGGAACCTCCCACAGGGTGGATTGATGCAAATGCCAGAACACTGGATCTCATCCAACGGTGACCACAAAGAAGGGACAGGGCGGGCAGCATGGTCGCCGTGAGCAGAGCCAATGCCGCAGCGGCCAACAACAGACACACACTGAGCACACAGAACAGGAGAGAGGTAATGTGGCAAGAGAGGGGTTCCTTTCAGAAATCGGGGACCACTTGACAGAGAGGGGGCATTGAAATTGGAACTGATGGAGGAGATAAAAGCATCTCCCCCATTCCCTCTCTGACACTAGGATGGAGAGCTTACGTTTCCCGGGCATTTCACGAAGGCTTTCACAAAGAAGCCATGGGCAGAAGTTGGCATTCTCTGTGCAACCCACATCCCAAGCTTGGTATGTTTCCTCTGCTGTGGGAAATTTCCAGGTCAGAAATCCCAAAATGAAAATTCTTTCAAGCGCCCAGTCAATGCAGACTGCTCCAGGTATGTGGACAGGCAGGGGATTGGATGCAGAATGCTCTTCTGCGGTGGCCAAAGAAGCGTCTTCCTTGGAGGCCAAGAAGGCAGAGGGACAGAGTCAAGGACAGTGAGCACCCCAGTGGCCACAAAGGCAGAGATCACCCAAGCAACCCAGAGGGGTGCAGTGCAGAGAACCTAGAACACCCCCCCACCCCCATCCCCCCTACCTCCCACCCCCGCTGACTGCAGCTAACAATACTAATACTGCAGGGTCATTCCTCTGCTCAAAAGCTTTCTGTGGCTCCCACTGCTTTTAGGACAGATACAAGGATGCATGTGACGGAGCCTCTGCCTACATCTCTGGTCTCCATTTCTTTTCCTCCTCTTCCCTCCCTGCACCACTACAGATATGCCTGCTGGTGTACACCTGCAAACACATGCACACCACACATGCTGTGTGCACATGTACTTCAGCCAGACTGGAGTGCCCTTCCCTCTACCCAGACACTTTTCTTATGCCTCACCCTTCAAGACTTCAAGTTTATTCAGACTCACCTCCTTAGAGAAGCCCACTTGGATATAGTTCCCCATGCCTTTACTCCCCACACCTGGATTTGGTGACACTCTTGTGTCTCATTGGTGCCGTCTGTTTACTCTCATAGTACGCACAACCCATCATTGTGATGGTCTCTTTCTTTCTTGCCCTCACCAGTCTGCTCGCCTCTTCTTTGGCTGTTGTTCTTAGCATCTAGCACAGTGTCCAGCATTTCAGTAAAGGCTTGATGAATGACTGCATGAGACAATAAATGAATGAAGTAACTAGGGAAGGGAGGATGAACCACAGAGAAGAAGAGCTCTTGCTAAGGAATAGGGGAGGATTTACCTGAGAGCCAAGAAGGAAGAAGTTTTCAGTATACTGGCAGGCACTTAAGCGAGAAATGGAAGGCATTATAAGGATATTGTTGGTTGTCAGACTATGTTGACCAACAAGGCTCTCAGTGTCTGGTATTTGTTAAAATAATTTTTATAGCATATTTTCCTGGCAAAGAGAAGTTCTTCAATAAATAGATATCTAATGAACAGCTGAATAAAAAGTGGAAATATGCCATCAAATGTGTAAAGTTAGAACAATAAATTTAATGACTTAGTGTGTAAACATTATAATTACATAGAAATGGTGCACTGTGTTCAGCTGGAATATCTAGAGAAACAAACCCAGTGATACTCATGCTTGTCTAAGAAAGACCTTTACATCAAGAAGGCATCCCGGTCCAGCCCGACTCACGTCCATGGGCCTGATGCTAGCCAGAGCCCTCTTTAGACTCAAGTAGTGCAGGTGAAGTGGGAAGTGGGAGATCATAGACTGGTAGGTGCACAGTCACATGGATCTCAGGGCATTGGGAACATGGCATCTCCCAGGTTCGTTACCAGGCTCACGGGCCCACATCTAGCCACCCCTGGAGGCAGACACAGAATCCCAGCAAGCAGGGAAGGTGAAGGGCAAGAGTGGGAGAAGTTCCCACTGTCTCTCTTAGACAGAGTCCACACCCTCAAGGAGGCTGCCACCTGATTGACATGTTGGACTCTAACCCTTCCTCCACACAGGTACCATCAAGTTGGCATAAAACTCTAACCACCACACTAACCAAGAGAGGTACTAAGTGTTCCAGAAGAAGAGAATAGAGAGTAACTAGTTCGGGCCTGGCAGGGCATCTATGAAGATGTTTAAATCAGAAAGTGTTTTTTTCTCAAGGCAATGATGTGGTAACTGGGTTTTGAAGGATAAGTAGACTTCACACCTGGATAACCAGTCCAAGAAAGAGCTTCACCAATGTGCTGTGGTTGGGCACCAGTGGAAGTGGGGCCATTCATTCAGTCCCTCAGCAAGCATTGAAGCCTGTTGTGTTTTGGGCCCTCCATCAGTCACTGAGTAATGAAGACCGATGATGACCTCCACCCCTCGTGCCCTCAGAAGCTCCTGGCTACATGAGGGAGGTGGACAAGTAGACAAAAAGGCTGAAGGAAACGTTTTGATAGGTTAGCTGACCACCTGCTTAAAAGAATCACGGGTTATTCATTGAGTGAACAATTCTGCCTATTATTAGTTATATACACTTGACTACAATGGAGAGTTTGATGTAGGGGCAATTAATGCTATTGACCAATATTTCCACTTCTCTTCATTCTTGGAAAATTCTCTAATCTCTTGAAGTTCACTGGAGCCCTATCATTTGCTTTAAAAAAAAAAAAAAAGAGGTGCAAGGCAAAGTGACAGATGTCACTTGCAGGTAGGAAACAGTGAGTGCTTTGCCAGGCCTGCTTCTCTTGCAGAGCACCCGGGAGGGGTGAGGCTTCATGGGCCTGCATCAGTGAGTAAGACAGTCAGGAGCAGAGCCCCATCACTGCGCCCAGCCCTCCTACTGCCTGCAGCAGGCACAAGGAGTAGGCAATGTATCCTTATTGTTTAAACCAGTGGGGTTGGGGTTTATATGTGATTGCAGCACCATCTAGCCTAGCATGACTAATCTAAGAACGAATAAAAGTAGACATTTGGGGATATTCCTCTTGACATTTGTACCCCACAAGAATGACCAACTGCAACGGGATCAAGCGACTTCCAGTTTCTGCTCTGCCTGTGTGGCCTTTTGAGGCACCACCAGGTGGGAAAATACATGAAAGATGAAAGGATTTGCTCACAAGCCATAAGCAGCTCAAACTCAGCTCTTTCATCTGTGATCCGTTCTTCGTCGCCCATACAAAATCTGTTCCGAAAGAGGCCTCTGTCTGACGCGAGGTCCCCTGAAGATTCAAGTTGGAAGAGGCAATGGCTTTCTATTCTTCCGTGGGATCCTTTTCCTCTCCTGACCTGTTTGTGGGCCCCAGAGCAGGAGATTCTGGAATGGATGACCTGGGTTTAAATCCTGGCTCTACCATTTATTGGTCATGTGGCTTTAGAGGAGTTACTACATTTCTTTAAAGTTTCCCGTTCTTCACCTGTGAAATGGGAATAATGATAGTACCTACCTCTTGGAGATCTTTCATGGATTAAGTAAGACAATGCACGTAGAGCTCGAGAGAGGATGAAGAAGAAGATGATGATGATAGGTGCTATTGCTGTTTCACCATCAGCACAGACATAAATCCCAAAGTCAAAGTTCTCGTCACAAAAGCCATGGCTGTTCTTAGAGAATTTGGTGAAGAATCGACTGGGAGACGAGGGATTTAGAGTAAATGATCTATTAGATCACGTCTAGATCATGCACAGAGATTGTTGAAAGAAATCAAACATCTCATGAGGAAAGTTCTACTCTGATGGGAGTCCTGCCAAGCGAGAGCCCCCGGTTAGGGCTGATGTGGTTTCCTGGTGTGCTGCTCTCCAGCGTTCTGGGAAGGAGCCTTCTTTTATGGCTTCTCTGCAGGAGATTTAGCAACTCACTCTTCAGAGAAAGCTTATCTCCTTTTTGAAAGTAACCTGACCACCTGTCGAAACTGGACTTGCTAAAGAGTCAAGAGACTTGCCCTTGGCAGTCTGGCCAGACTCGCATTTGGGTAATTACACTGGCAGTGGCTGCATTACTCGACATCAGCTTGGCTTCCCGTCCCACCCTCATCTGAAGCTCTGATGATGTGACTGACAGAACTTCCGGAGCTGTCCAAGACAGCTGAAGTAGGAAGGGTGACTGACATCAAAGCTCTGTGATGACCACTTATACTTATGGGGGGAAATATCATATTAGCGGGGAAGTAGTCACTAAGAAGCAAACAAAAAGAAAGAAAATGAAACATTATACCCTAGTCACCTCTGCCCATAACATGGAATAATCTTTATTGCAGGGGTCTGTTTTATGTGGCTTAATGAATTTGCTAACCTTCCATTGGGTAGTTACTGGTTGTACCATGATTCGTAAGACCCACTCTTTCTC
The DNA here is from genome assembly GCF_000313985.2 of Echinops telfairi. Classification (NCBI taxonomy): domain Eukaryota; kingdom Metazoa; phylum Chordata; class Mammalia; order Afrosoricida; family Tenrecidae; genus Echinops; species Echinops telfairi. The sequence continues at coordinate 62,649,721 of NW_022104341.1, read as the reverse complement.
TAGGAGCTGCTCTTATTATTCCACACCTAGCATTTGAGATACAGGGAAGACAGTAGGGAACAAAACAGAAAGCTCACTTCCCTCCCGGAGCTCAGCGTCTAGTAGCAGATTGTGAAAAAACAAAGCATAAACAAGTTGCCAAAAACAAAATGGGCTTTCCAAGAACCGATATCCGGACTATCGTACACATATTGGGTCAGGAGGGAGCCTGAGTACCCTTTTGGGGGATGTTTGTTTCCACTGCTATCCGAACCTAAATTACTGTAAGAGTAGTGCTGTTTTAACCCTCCCACTTACCTTTGACCCGTTCACATGTAGCCAGATCTTTTGCTAGTGGAGCCAAGGCATCTGTGTTGTCTCAACGGCAGGTGCTGGGGACTCAATTATCAGCACTTGCTAATATGTTGTTACTTCCTGAAAGGATGGAAATTATAGCAGCTGCTACATAGGTATGATGTAAGAGCAGAGCATTCAACAGTCACATGAAGCCTCTTTATTTGACCTTCCACAGAGCTGGGGGACCTACCTCTTGGCATCTTCCTCTAATTTTGGGAAGTTTCTTCCGATTGCCCTTTCTGTCTAAAAGTGGCAGAGGTTTAGATGCATTCTAGTCCAGAACTTCACTTGAACTAGAGCTTCTTAAGGTAGAGTTTACATGAAGAGCCTCACTCAGAGACTGGTAGGAATACATCATAGACCAAATAAAAGATTATTTAGTGCCATCTATACGTGGTGGCACTGTGGGTTAGGTTTTGCACTATGAAATGCAAGGTTGTGGGTTCCAACCCACTAGTCTTTCTGAGAGAGAAAGATGAGGCTGTCCTACTAAAGATTTACAGCCTAAGAAACTTTATATAGGGGCACTATGCATCAGAATGGATTTGATGGCAGTGAATTTGGCTTTTGGTTTGACCTTTATCTTCAGAAAAGGAGCCCTGGGGATGCAGTGGTGAAAACGTGTGACTGCTGATGGAAAGGTCAGCGGTTCCAAGCCAGCAGCTGGGCCGAGGGGGAAATCTTTACAGGCTGCTCTGGTAATGATTTACGGCCTTCGAGACCGATGATGACAGTAAGTCAGAACTGACTTGATGACGATGGGTTTGGTTTGGGTTGGGTTGGTTTGGTTCGGGTGTCCCTTCAGGAAATACGTTCCAGTGCATTCAGCCTGCAGCCCTGGGACTTTCTTTGGAGCAGTAGGGTGTAGTGGGTATGAGGACAGGTTCTGCCATCAGAGTGCCTAGGTCCTTCCTCCTAGACCCTCTGCCAGGTGGTGACCGTCTAAGCTCCCAAGCTCTGCACCTGGGATCAAACTATGCCAACCCACGCCCGGGGCTGTCTAGTTGATGACGACATGTGGCACCCCCGGGTGTTGCACTGCAGGGCAGGACAGTGCCCCGCAGGGTTTTCCAAGCTGTGACTGACTTCTCACAAGCAGATCGCCAGTTTTTTCCTCCAAGGCTCCCCTCATTGGATTCAAACTGCTGACCTTTTAGTTAGGAGTTGGGCACATAACCCACTGAACCGCCCAGGGAGGCTTGTAACTGCAACTCACTCACTCATTCACTGCCAACGAGTCCACTCTCACTCTCAGCAACCCGAAAGCAAAGGGCAGAGCTGCTCCTGTGGGTTTCCCAGATGAATTCTTTCCCGAGGAGGAAGCCTCATCTGACTCCACAGAAGCAGTTCGTGGTTTTGAACTGCTGACCTTGTGGTTAGTAGCCTAATGCATAAGCACTGAGCTGCTAGAGTTCCTGCAACAGCAGCTTCAAACTATCCTATCATTCCCTGGGCACGGCGAAAACAGTCGCACTCGCCACGCTCTCCTCTCCAGCTGTGGCTTACCTAGACCGGGCGACGGCACACTGCAGCTCGCCAGCCACGGGCGGCTCTGTCAGTTTGTACATGTGGCGCTGAAGTAAAATTGAAAAAAATATAATTAAGGACATTATGAACATAACTTTGATTCCATTTGTTTGTGAATATATGTTTATGGCTCTCAAATAATTTTAAATTGGCTCTTCTGTCTAAAATATTTGCTGACTCGTGATCTCCAGCAATGGTGGTCTACTTTCATTTTCAACTTGTTGGCTACAGTGAAGAAACAGAATGGTAATGGCTTGGGGTTCACTCACAAAGGGACCCTGAAAGCCTGAAGAATGTTATTTAATCTTCTTCTCGTTTATTTAATTATGTCTCTTCAGTCAAATGGGGCTAATCATGTTGTTTATAGAGTTGTTGTTGTTGTGGGGAGCAAAGGTGGTTTGGAGGATTGGTAAGGAGATTCTGAGTCATGGTGCCCCCATGTCTGTGAAGGACAACTGTGCCCTAGAGTTTTCAAGCCTGTGACCGTCCGGAAGCAGTTGCCCAACCTTTCAGCTTCCAGCACTTCACTGTTGTGTCCCCCAAGGACTCCATAGGAGGATTAAATCATGTTGTAGATGATAACCAATGTGGTCATTAAATGTTGGCTCCCCATCTTAATGTCTATCCTTCCTTTCTGTGGTAACTGATTCCGTTCCCAGAAATTGAGTGAAATGGAACATTAGGGTCAATACAAGATGATTTCTTAAAACAAAGAGCTCCCCCTTCAAGATCCACCCAATGCGCAGGTCACTCGCAGTAGATGTTGTAAGGCATTTTCTGAACTTGCTGGGTTGATAATTCCAGGCCCAGGAGGCAGATCAGCAGTGATCACTAAAAGAGAGCGAATGATGCCGAAGGTGTTGTTTTTCTCTAGAGCAACATGTGTACAGCTTCCAGAACAATTAGATCCTGATTGTCAGGCCAAATTTCCATCAAGACACTGATGAGTTAGAAACCCCTGGGGCTTTGCCCAAGTCCCTGATAGAAATCGAGGCAGCCGTGTCCAAGCCCTTTGATGGAATCACAGCCTTATAATTAGTAAGAGTCCGTTCATTATCACAGGCCTGGCGTGTGCATGTGAGCGGCAGGCAACAAAATCTAAAAGCATAAACTGGGAGAGGAAGTGAGATGAACATCACTTAACACAGAAATAATTACAGCGTCTGCTTAACCACCGGAGTTTGGGAAACCGCACTGATGGAAAGGAGACTAAGTAATGGGACTAGTGTAGGCACTGAGACCAGCTCTCCTGGGGAACTTGTGGAGGGCATCGTGTCTGCCCTAGCATGACCTGGGTGCCCATGAGTGCCCTGAGAAGGCAGACCAGAAGGAAGGAAAGAAGGAGAGGAGGGAGGGGAGCAGGGCATGAAGAGAAAGGGCTAACAATTCATGGAGCATCGGCTCCAGGGTGGGCCAGGTGCCATGCCAGCTGCTTTCCATTCATTAGCACGAGTGTCAGGAGCACGTGCGTTGGCAGCAAGCCCCCCAGCTCAGGCTGCCCTGGCCTTAGCTGCGTGATCTTGGGCCAGCAGCCTCAGTTTCTTTATATGTAAACATACATCCACGGCATTCAGAGCTTGGGGTAAGAAGACAGCCTGCAATTATGATTGTGATTGTTTCATTTTTCTCCATAGCAGGTGGGGGGGGGCGGCTATTCTTCCCATGCTGGGAGACTGAGCGGGCATCGTGGAGGTGAAGACCATTCCCATCTTGACCGCCACTGTGTCTGGCACATGGGCAGTTGACTCCAACATGACTTCACTAAATACATGTACTTGACAGGGAGTTTCAACCTATCTGGACCCAAAGACAGCATCCTCTCCAGGACTGTGCCCCCCACCATCCTCTGTCACTGTGGGCAGGTGCAGAGGAGGTGGTTAAGAGCACATCAAGGAATGCCAGGTTAACAGAACAAAGTGTAATTGCATTGAGGGAGTATTTGAGTAGAGGCTCAATGTCCATCTGCTACCTTAATACTCAGCCTATAAATATATGTACATAGATCTATTTCTCCATCATCATATATAAATATATTAACATATGTACATGCCTGTATTTAGATCTCTATAAATGCCCTCTGCCTCCTGGTTCTTTCCTCTATTTCCTTTTACTTTCCTCTTGTCCCACTATCATGTTCAGCCTTCATTTGGGTTTCAGTAATTCCTCTTGGTTACATTACCCTTGATAAAGCCTACCAGACTTCCTACACCTTTCTTGCCATTGATTTTTGGTCACTTGTTCTCTTGTCCCTGGGTTTGTTAACAAAGCAGATGCCTAAGCAAATGTGGCGAAGAAAGCTGCTGGTGCCTGGCTAACAAAAGATAAAGCATCTGGGGTCTTCCAGGCTTGAAGATAAACAAGCAGCCATCTACCTGATAAGCAACAAAGCCCACATGGAGGAAGCACACCAGCCTGTGTGATCGTGAGGTGTCCATGGGATCAGGTATCAGGCATCAAAGACCCAAAGCAAAACATCATAATGTGAATGAGGCAAGCAGTGTGGAGTGAAGGCCCAAAGCCAGTTTATAGGCAATTGGACATCTCCTTACAGAAGGGTTGTGGGGAGAAGACAGGCCAGTCAGGGTGCAGTATAGCACCGATGAAACATATAGCTTTGAAAAAAAAAGAAAAAGAAACATACAGCCTTCCTCTGGTTCTTTAAAGCTTCCTCCCCCACCCTCCACTATCATGACTCTAATTCTACCATACACATCTGGCTAGACCAGAGCATGTACATGGGTACAGATAAGAGCTGTAAACACAGAGACTACAGGACAGATAAACTCCTCGGGACCAATATTGAGAGTAGCCTTACCAGGAGGGTAAGAGGAAGATGGGGGGACAAAGGGGAAACCAATCACAATGACCTACCTATAACCTCCTCCCAGGTGTGTGGACAACAAACAAGGGGTAAAGGGAGACATTGGACAGTGCAAGACATGAAAAATAATAATAATTTATAATTATCAAGGGTTCATGAGGGAGAGAGGGGGAGGTAAGGGAAGGGGAAAAATGAGGAGCTGATACCAAGGGCTCAAGTAGAAAGAAAATGCTTTGAAAATGATAATGGCAACATATGTACAAATGTGCATGACACAAAGGATGGATGGATTGTGACAGAGTTGTATGAACCCCCAATAAAATGATTTATATATATATATGTATATGTATTTTTATATATGTATATATATATATGTACAAAAGAGCACAGCCTCGAGCTAAACATGAGAATTCAAGTACCAAGTTACTGGACGACTTAGTGAGTCAACTCCAATCTCTCTTCACGTATTGGCCATCTCCTTATCTGAGATTAGGCATTTAGGATAGCAGGACAAACATATCCTATCCAACTATTCTTCACATGAACAACATACCTGTCAATAATGAAAGCTAAAGTTTGGGGCAAGAGTAACTCTGCCTGTGATAGTTAAGGTGATGTGTCAACTGGGCTGGGCTATGAATCTCCATGGTTTGACAGGTGTGTAATGATATAGAGAGCCTCTGTTTTGTGGTGTAATGTGGTCATCCACCATATTCCCATAGCACTGGTTTTCACGTAAGCACCCAGTCTTTAGAACCTACCCATGATGGTAAGTAAGGAGAGGATGTACTTAGATGTTTCTTGTTCTCACCCTCGGGTCACAGTGATTAAATGCTGCTGATCCGGATGTTGATGTTCTGACCCTCCAGTGGTTCTCAACCTTCCCCATGCCGCGACCCTTTAATGGGGTTCCTCATGTTGTGGTGACTCCTCAACTATCATAATACTATGATACTTCATAACTGTAATTTTGCTACTGGTAGGAATCGGGCAACCCCTGTGAAAGGGTGGTTCAACCCCCCAAAGGGGTCGTGGCCCACAGGTTGAGAACTGCTGCTCCAGTCGCTCCGTGGGAGAAAGATGTGGCAGTTGGCTTCCATAGTGTTTGCAGCCTTGGAGACCCTATGGGGAGCTTCTATTCTGTACTTGTAGGGTCACTAGGACTAGAACTTGAATAGACAGGCATTGATTTTAAAAAAATCATTTTATTGGGGGCTCATACAGCTCTTATCACAATCCATACATACATCCATTGATTGTGTCAAGCACATTTGTACATATGTTGCTATTATCATTTTCAAAACATTTTCTGTCTACTTGAGACCTTGGGATCAGCTCCCCATTTCCCGCCACCACCCCCCACCTTCCTCCCTCATGAACCCTTGATAATTTACAAATGATTATTTTTTTCATGTCTTACCCTGACCCTTACCGTGTCTCCATCCACTTTTCTGTTGTCGCACCCCCTGGGAGGGGGTTATATGTAGATCAAAGACAGATGAACCCCTCAGGACCAATAACAAGAGTAGTGATACCAGGAGGGGAAGGGGAAGGGGAAGGGGAAGGTGGGGGGAGCAAGGGGAAACTGATCCCAATGGATGTGTTTTTCACCCCCAGTATAGGGTCACCGCAAGTCATCATTGCCTCAATGCAGTGAGTTTGGTTTGATAGTCACTGAGTCTTTCTCGCATATCCAGAACATCTGCAGGGGAAGGGTTGTTTTGAGGTCAGAGCTTATAGGATCATGATACCCTGGAGCTCAGGCTGCGGGTGACAGAAAGGAGAAACTCAGGGACAGGGTTAGAATGGTGTGTCTGGGGTTTGATTAGATTGTCAAAGAAAGAAGAAATTTGGAGCAGGAGCTAATAATTGTGGAGCAATTGTTAAACACTCCTGTGGCATTTTATACACGGTGGCTCATTTAATCCTCATGAAAGTTCTGTAAGAAAGATTCCCATTTTACATATAGGGAAACTGAGGGTTAGAAAGGCTAGCCACTGTGGCCCGTTTAACCCATCTTGTTAAAACCAGACTTGACTCCAGGTGGGTTTGGCGCCAAAGCCCAGGTGTTTTCTACATGTACAATCTGCTTCCTTTTATTGTAAAAGAAAATGAAAACAGATTTCTAAGGCTTTTAAAACTAAACCCCCAAACAAGTCCACTGCTGCCAATTCCAACTCACAGCAACCCCATAGATGGATTAGACCTGCCCCCTAAGAGTTTCCAAGGCTGTAAATCTTTACAGAAGAAGTCTGTCTTGTCTCTCTCCTATAACTCATCTGGTGAGTTCAAACTGCTGATTTAGTGGGTAGCCGTCCAACGCTTAACCCATTGTATCACCTCGGCTCCTTTAAGTTTATCAAAAAGTTTCATCTATGATTAGGTGCCCACTGGGAAGTGATTTCTCTTTATTTGGAAATAACCCCTGCTCACTCTTCACTTGCTCTTTTTAAGCTTACACATCTAGCAATGTGGTATCTCCAGGTCAAGAGAATTTTATTTATGGTCAGGCCACACATTTATGACTTTTAAAAAATAATCCTTTGTGCCTCAACATGAGCTTTTGTAACAGAGGGATACATAAGTATGTTTTTTTTTCTATTTTCAAATACAATTATGGTAGTCCAGGGTTGACTTGAGAAACAAGTCCAGGGACACTCATGTATGTGTAAGAGAGAACTTTATAACATAGAACATTGCATATTGAGAAAACATCCCAGCCCAGTCCAGATCAATTGCATAAGTCCAACATTAGCCTGATATATCTGATAATAGTCTATAAATTCCTCTTCAGACTCATGCAGCACATGCAATGATGCTGAATGCAGGAAGATCACAGGCTGGTGGGTGAAATGTCTTGTGGATCCAGTGGCAGTGGAAGCATCTCAGCACTGGTGAGGGTCTACACATGGCTCCTCCAGTTCTCTGAGTGTGGCTCCACGTGGCTTGTCAACAGGTCAGCGAAGGCAGAAAGAGTGTGTCCCACCTCCACAGAGAAAGAGAAGGAATTCCCAGAATCCTCATGAGGCCACACCCACCAGGAGGCTTCATCAGGCTTCACTCTTAATATCATCAAGTTGACATGAGATTATGTAACTACCACAACAATGTTCATTGCACTTGGTAGAATACAAGAAAGAAAGATGTAAGGAGTCAGGGTGCTGGTTTAAAGATAGAACCCTGTAAATTTTATAGGCAATCTAGATCGAAGCAAAATCTAACAGCCATGAAATAAAAAATAGCACGATTGCTTTACAGTGAGAGTTACAATGTCAGGCACTATATCCAGCACACGGTCTGCAAACCCAACAATGGGATGCTTCCTTCCCTCAAAAAACCTTATCATGTGCGAGTGTGACAGATCTGCGTACAGTGATTGTCGTACAGATTCTGTATTTGAGGTTTTACCATGGAAACAACAATAATGAACAACACTCATTGGGTGCTTACAACATGTCATACTCACTTTTATGCACATTGTATGTTCCTAATGCATGTACTCCTGACAGCAGCCCTATGAAGTGAGTACCGTGACCCTGTTTTAAGGATGAGATGTAGGGCATGTAGGGGACTTGCTCAAGGTCAGATGATGATCCGTGTAGAAAGAACCATGAGAAGACCTTGGAATTGTTGTTAGGTACTGTCAAGGTGATACTAGCTCACAGCTACCCTGCGCACAACAGAACAAAACACTGCCCGTCCTGTTCCATCCTCACAAATGTTGCCTATGAGCCCATTGTGGCGGCCGCGGTGGCAATCCGCCTCCTGGAGTATCGTCCCCTCTTTTGCTGCCTAGAGGCAAAGAAGATGGCATGGGACCTGGGCCTTAAGGAAGGAGGCAAAGCTCGCCGAATGGACGAGTGGAACAGGGAACCACATTCTAGACGCAGGGAAGAGTATTTGCCACAGCAGGACAGGGCTCATGACTTCCTGGGGGGCCGAGAGTCCCACGGGTGAGGAATTACCAAACGCACCGTGGGCAGTGGGAAGAGATGAGACATGTTAGCAAAAATGGTTTATGAGTTCCATAGTGCGGTAAATGGTTAACCAAAAAGGCTACTAACCAAAAAGCGGGAGGTTTTAGTCCAACTTGCGGTTTGAGGGACTTCAGAAGAAAGGCATGAAAAGCAGTCATTGACTCCCGGATGGAACACAGGGCTAGCCTGACCCATGAGGCACCATAACCTGTGCTGGTGAGAAGGCATGGTAGGGTGCGTGGACAACAGGCTGCCAACAAGGGTTTGAAGCAGGAGACTCAAGATAAATTTGCTGCTAACTTTGGTAGAGAGCGTACTACAGGGAAGAAGATTTACAGCAGAGGAATAGCAATCCAGATGAGAGATGGTGGCTTGGAAGAGACTAGTGGCTGAAAAGATGACAAGAGGGGAATTCCAGAGATTTATGAATAATGCATTTTATATTTTGGCAATTATATTTCTACTTATGGTTCTAGGCAGGAAGCATCAAACTACTAAGCCTTGGATTGGTGGTCACTAAAAAAATATTTGTCAATTGATATTATTGAATGAATCAGGATGATCCATCTATTCATTTCTGCCCCCCCCAGCAGTAATATAAATTTTAAAAGAGTCTTGTACAATAGTAGATACTCAAAATTTATATGAGACAATGTGTGTATGTGTGGATACATGTACAAACATACACATAAGTATGTTCCTAATAATTTGAGGACTGCTCTGAGCCTCAGAGCTAATACTTGGCACATAGTAGATTCTCAAAATTTATATGCGACATATATGTATGTGAGTATATATGCATATATATATTCATAATAATTTGAGGGCTGCCCTGAACCTCAAAGCTAAACCATTCAATAGTACATAGTTTTCACTAATGTGGGAGGTAATATCTTGAATTATGTACACATACAGCGCTAACTGCTACAGCTTCAAAGACAATGAGAGTAAGACTTTTCCTGGCATTAAATATTCGCCCTCATCCTCTCATCATGTTTAATAAGCCACCTCTGTCACCCTCTTTTGTTGACAGGGAAACTGGGCAACAGAGAGTCCAAGCTACATGCTCAATGTCACACAGCAAGGCGCGGTGGGAAAGGAAATCCACCTTGGGGTCCCCTGTAATGTTCTTTTCCTTCCACTCTGGGAGAAAGTTCAAAAACTGCGGCTGCAGAAGGAAAACCAGCTCTGCATAAAAGAAAACATTGGGCGGAAAAATACAAATGTGGCCTAATTTAATTTCCAATACATGTCTCCACCTTCGGCTTTGAAAAAAGGTTAAAATGCAATTCTCCCAAACGAAGTTATTCGATAGAGGAATATTAACCTCCGCGCCCCTTGTACTTTGACTCGTTTTATCTCCTTTTCGTTTTTGTTTGTGCGTCTATTCATTTTGGTGAGGCCGGGCACGTTGCTAGGTAACGGGCCCATCGTGGGCCAGCATGTTAGTTTGTCTGGCTGGCCCCGGTGGCGGACTTCCCTGGCGCTAGCTGCCGGCAATGCCGTCTCTCACAAAAAGCATTTATCACCGTGCGGGCTCAGTAATGGCCACTCAGTGGAGGGGAAATTGAGCTGACCCGAAGGCCAAAGCTGTTAGGGAGACTGGTGGGAAGGGTAAGAGGGTCACAACACCCTTTTCCCACCCACTTAGTGGGCAGTAAGCACTAGAACAGCCCAGTCACTGTTTCACTAACATATCCCGAGGCTCTGCACCTGAAACAAATGTTTGCTTGACATTAACGATAAAAAAAAAAGGCAAAAAATAAAATCGGTTTGTCCCAAGAACAATGAGCTGTGTGATTTAAAGTTAGCCAAAGTTCCCTCAAGATTTAAATTTTTGGTAGTTATGCCGGAGGGGAAATTTGCAGGTGGGGGGTGGGGGGAGGACTCTCTGTCTTCATTGCTTGTATTCTGATAACCATTATACAAACACTTATTTACCTAGCTCCTTGAATGGGAAAGTATAGCTATCTAAATGTGCATGTTGGTTTTTTTTTAATTGGCTTTATTTTCTTTTGAGAAATGGCACCAGTCTTACCTGGACCAAACCGATCCAGGGGGCCATTTTCGGGGTGTCACCAAACTGATAGTATTTGGGAAGCATCCTTTTTGGATTTCTGTTTGATTATATAGTGACCGTTTGACTTCAACTTTTAGTTATGCTTAGTAAGAGATAAAGTTTAAAATGCAAATGGAGAATTCTTTTTTAACCACTTAAATGAGCTTTTTTGTCTTGTTTTTTGTTTGCAATGTTGAGTAAGGACACATGCTTGGAAGTGATGCTTTTTCACAAAAATATAATAGTGGTTTTTTTCCCTGGAAATATATTTTACTGATTTCTTTGCCTTTTTCAGAATTCTTTTACATGAAAAAACACAGAACAAAAACAAATGCACTTGAAAAATAAGAAATATATGAGTAATGCACACATGATAAAAAATTATTATAAATAGTATGAATGTTACACACAAATATATTTTATTAATAGTGTAGAAATCTTGGCAAGATTCAGTTGTGGAAGAAAATGGAAAAAATGTCCCCTGACCATTTATTTTTCTCAGTCATCCATGGGTTGTGTCATTTCTGATTAGAACTTGAAAATTTTTACGTATGACTAAACAAAGGGTGTTTAATGTGCTTGTGGTGAAAAGTTAACACTAAATATCATTCAGAATTTCACTTCTAATTATCTTTATTATTAAATCTACAGATAATTCCCATATTCTACTTTATTTGGATGTAAACTTTCCCTTGATATTCAAATGAAGACCATAAAGTCCCTTATCAGAAATGCTCATAACAAATGTATTTGCCTTGTGAGTTTGGCTAAATGGCCTAGTCTCTCCGAACTCTGACTTCTCCACCAATAAAGAAGGGAAAGTACTATTCCCCAAGTAAGTTCTCTGAGTAATCGTTAGCACAAGATAGGGTGTTAGTTGTAAATGGCAGATGACTATGAGGCCACAATCTTATCATGATTATGAAATGGAAAGTGTTTGGAGAAACACAAGGTGAGTGGTGAGTGTGGGAGAGGGGTCTCAGCTTTGATAGGGTGAGTGGAGAGTTCCCAGTAGCACTCTCAGTTTCCATAGGATTAGGCACCTGGCACTAAGGGAGGTCCCAAGTTAGAGCCACTCTTTGACCATTTCGCTTCTCTTGGCACACAGTTAAGAGAAACTGCTGCAGCTCCACTTCAGAAACAGAGCCGCGTTAGGAGCGCAAGAAGGGCCTTTCTCTTCACGCTGCCTCCCCCGCTCTCAAACAACAGTGTTTAACCAACAAAGGAGGAGACGGAGCCAATCTCAGTTTTAGTGATTCCCTGGAAAGTCATCAAATAAAAACGTGAACTTTAAAATTGATCAGGATTAATTTCACTGACACTGTATCATAACATATATCTCTTTAGAGACTCATTTGTTGGGCTGCAGATGCAAAGAAAGTAAGGAAAGGGATAAATCAGAATACAAGAAGGCAATTAGACTTTTGCCATTGATAGAATACTAAAAATGTCTGATTTATCAAAGCATTAACAGACGGGAGTAAACACAAGACTTATATTTTCTTACAAAACACCGATAGAGGAGATTAAAATAATAACCAAGGCCATGTGTATCAATAAATGTAATTTATAAATATTGCTCATGTGCCAAAAGATGCTATGTCATCTGCTAATTTGAAGAGTGTAACAGCAAGGGATGATTTATCAGCCCAAGAGCCGCTCTGATGTTTAACCACTGTTCTCCTCTTCGCGGACATTTTCCCACCCAGATGAGAGCTTTCTAGTAAATCTGAAGGGCCGCTTAATAAGTAACGATATTCAGTAATTACCTGCAGCTATGATTTCCAATCTTAAATTAAACAAATTCATTGATAGTGTTTTTGTTCGTCATGATCTCAATCCCACTGTGGTTACACTAAGAAAAACAATGACCTCCTGTGCCTATAGGCGCCCTCTCGTCTAATCCCAGCCACATCACTACAGATTCTGTCCGATCATAATCCCATTTAACACAGGAGAACACAGAGTCTGATACAGGTATATCAACTTGCTTTTAATAAATGCAAGAGTCGGGTTCTGAACCCAAGCTCGCCCACCTGCAAAACTGTGATATTAATGATAAGATCTGCTCATACTTTAATACAGACTAGAGAGGACTAAAGGATACCAGGTGGCACTGTTGCATAAGCATGGGACTGCTAATTGAAAGGTCGGTGGTTCAAACCCACCAGTCACTCTACGGTACTAAGAGGAGGCCATCTGCTTCTATAGAGATTTACAGTCTTGACAACCCTGTAAAAGGCTGCCATGAGTCAGAATGGACTTGATGGCAGCAGGGAGTTTGGTTTTCATTTCATTTAATGAGGAGTAAGGTGTATTGATCCAAGTCATGGTATATTAAATGGTCCCATATGCCTGTGCAAAGCAGACCTTGAATCGGGAAGACTGGAGGAGAATTGATGCCTTTGAGACATAGTGTTGGGGAACAAGACTGAAAGTACCGTGGACTGTTAGAAAACCAATCTGTCTTGGGTGAGAATGCTCCTTGGAGGTGAGGATGGCGAGACTTCATCTCACAGACTGGACGTGGGATCAGGAGAGACCAGTCTCTGGAAAACAGCATGATGTTTGGTAATGTGGAGGGAGCAGAGGAAGATCCTCAATGAGCTGCATTGATAACAGTGGTTGCAACGATGAGCTCAAACATGAAAACAATGGTGAGGCTGGGGCGCTCGGGTATTGTTTCACTCTGTTGTATGTGTGAGTCGGAGTGGAGTTGATGGTTCCCACCAGCCACCACCACTAAGTCAGCAGTTGGAAAACACCCACCTGCTCCACGGAAGAAAGATGAGAGGCTTGCCCTTCCAGAAGAGGTACAGTCTCAGGAACCCACAGGAGCAGTTCTACCCTATCCTAGAGTGTCGCTGTGAGTCAGTAGCCACGGGCAGCGAGACCACCACCAACACCACCAAGATCCCTGGGTGGCCCACATGGTGGAGTGCTGGCGGGCAGTGTGAACCCACACAGAGTCATCGTGGAAGTCAGGCCTGGCAAATGGCCTCGGAAAGCCAACCTTGAAAGTCCTACAGACCTTCCTGCATTCCTTTGCACACAAGGAGTCACTATTAGTAAGAATGGACTTAATCGCCTCAAACAATAGCCATAAATTGATATCAAGGAGTACAAGAAAGAAGAAACCGCTTTGAAACTGCTAGTGGGAGTGATTGTACAACACTGCTTGATATGACTGCATTATGGAATGGTAACACCCTGAAAGGTTACATTTTGATTCAAGAATTTAGAGATTGGGAAAAAAAAAATAAAAACCACCTCAGGATCCATTGAAATTAACCTTCATTTCTTAGATGATCATACACCATCATGTGGATGTCATGTCAAAGGCTATGGGTACGCAGGTAGGTGATTTGCTCTGCTAGATAAGCTTGTGTAAATTTGCTTCACTAGCTACTATGCTTAATGTTGCATTCAAAAAACTCGCAACCAAACTCATTGCCGTTGAGTCACTCCGACCCCTAGAGACGTACAGGGCAGGGTAGAGTCCCCCTGTTAGTTTCTGAGGGTGCAACTTTATGGGTGTAGAAAGTTTCGGCTTTCGCCCTCGGAACAGCTTGTGGTTTTGAACTGCTGGCCTTGCCATTAGCAGCCAAATGTGTGTAACCACCATGCCACCAGGCCTCCTGAATATTGCACAAAATGCAACATTTTTCACCTATACAAACATTTCAGGGACACGAAGTCAGAAAGATTTCTAAGTTATATTAGAACTCTAGCGAAATCACCCTTTTCGATGCACAATGACCTCCCACTTCCTGTTAGGCAAGAAGTTCGGGGAGGGCAGGGAAACCATGGACGCTACCCTCTAAGGAGGGAGCAAGAAACCCAAAACTCCCTGCCACTGGGTCAACACGGACTCATAGTGACCCCTGTGGGTCTCCAAAGCTGTAACCGTTTACAGGAGTAGAAAGCTCAGCCTTTCTCCTTTGGAACTGCTGGTGGTTTCAAACCGTCGACCATGAAACGAAGAGCTTCCATCTTTACCTGGTAGTAAAAATCATGTGAATTCTTGTAAATGTTAAGTAATTTGCTTGAAGTTTAATTCTGAAGACCTACGGCAAGCCCGGGGTGAATCTAAATAATTTACATGTCACAGGGAAACATGCTTATCCCAGAGGGGTCAGCCTCCAGGCAATGGGGCCGGGCATTGGGAGCCGCTTCCCACTGAAAGTAGGAATGGGAGCAAGCGTACTTCGGCCCAGATGCCCCTCCTGAAAAATAGTCATCCCAAGAAAATAAGCAACCACCTTGTGCGATGTTCCCCGATAGTCGATTAAGCACAATTCCCTATAGCACTTGCCTAATCACCACAGGCAGGTATTAGATGATCAAATCAAGCATGTTAGACATTAGAAAGGATTCAAGGCACAGCAAGGGGAATAATTCAACAGATGGATGGATTGTTTAGAAGGGAACTTCTTGTTTTATAAATATCAATATGCATAAACTCATCCAGTTCAAATCTCCTGGTGAACAAGTCTATGGTTTTAGTGTTTTGCTCAAGGTCACGCTGCTGATAGCGACAGAGCCAGGACTCCACCCCACACTGCTGACCTCAGTGCTGGGTTTCAGGGGGGCAATATCGATGCACAATACATGCACGAGAAAGATAAGAACGCAGTAGGAAGTTGGCACACACATTTGACTAAGTGTTATTATGTCAAAAACTAAAACCAAACTCATGACCATTGCGTAGAGTCCAACTGCTAGCAACCCTGTAGACCAGAGTAGAACTTACCCTGTGGGTTTCCAAGGCTGTAACTATTGACAGGAGCAGAAAGCCTTAACTGAGAAGTGGCTAGTGGGGTCGAACTGCTGACCCTGTGGTTAGCAGCTTAACATATAACCCTTAGTGGGGTTTTTGGTATATGTCAAGATGGAGTAAAATTCACAGTACAATTTCTGGCCAATGTTGATCATACAGCTACAGATTTCTAATTCTAAAGTTACTTTGAACACATTGATGAAAATATTTTATAGTACCCACATAATGAGACAAACTGTCATAAGAGCCATTTACCCAAACCAATAAGCATTAAAATGTAAGACATAAACCGTTCCCTTCACTGTTTTTAATATCCAACATCTTGCTCCACACAATGTAGAATGCCCCAAATTTGTCATTAGCATGATAGGTTGCTCATCATAAATGCCCTCAAACTTTCAAATTACTCTGCCATGCCTGATCTGTCATGGAATGTCAGGAGAAGGAAAAACAAGAATTGGAAATATTATGATATTTTGAAAGTGACAGTTTCTTTGGGGCTGGGCTTTCTGTATTATGAATTCTTCAGGATGGAATTTTCATCTTCATTTCACACATTTATCAGCTGCAAACTATTTCATGATGATGTATAAATTAGCAATAAAGAAATTCCAAGCACAAGGGACAGAAACTGACACACAGTAAGAAGTTCAGAAACATATTTGTCCAATGTCTAACTAATTTTTCTTTTCTTCAGTCTATTCGCTAGTGGTGTCACTGTGAGTCATACTGAACTCCATGGCAATGAGTTTGTTCTTACACACACACACACACACACACACACACACACACACACTTTGGCAAAGTATGTTCTCAAGAGAGAGAGAATGAAATTGCTTGTAAGTCTTTATACTCTCCTGCCAGGGAGGAGTTAGTCGTTATCCTTGCACGATGGACAATGTGTTGGTTATGTAACTAAATATAACACTCTGCACATGCTGCTTCCCACAATTCACTGTTATAAGGAGATCCACGAGCTAACTGCAATGCTGATGCATGAGTCCTGGTGGCATAGTAGTTATGAATTGGTTTGTGATCCTCAAGGTCAGCAGTTCAAAACCACTGGCCACTCAGGGAGAAGGATGGGGCTTTCTACTCCTGTAAACCAACAGTCTCAGAAAATCACAAGGAAGGTCCTCTTCTGTCCTATAGGGTTGCGATGAGTCCGGATTGACTCCATGGTCCTGAGGTGAGGAGATATACACATATTCACACACATATATTTCAGAAGCCCTGGTGGTGTGGTGGTGGTTAGGCTGCTGACCTCAAGGTCAGCAGTTCAAAAACACCAGGGCTGCATGGGCGAAAGACAGGACTTTCTACTTCCATAACAGCTGCAGCCTCAGCCACACTGGCATTTCTACTGGCCTATAGGGTCGCTATGAGATGACATTGACTCAGTGGCAGTGAGTTTGAGTTTTAAAATATACATGTTCAATTACAGCATCACTTTAAACAAGTAAGTGGCCTTTCCTGTGGAAAATAAGCAGTCCATGTTGTTTCTGATCAAGTTGACTCCAAAGTACAATAGCCCTACGTTATAATGATATAATTATCATTATTACATAAATACATTCTGTCACCTTTGTAAGAGCCTTGGTGGCTCAGTGGTTACACATTCAGATGCGAATCACAAGGCCAGCAACTCAAAACCAGCAGCCACTCCACGGGAGAAAGATGGGGCTTCTACTCCCATAAAACGTCGTAATCTCAGAAACCCACATGGGCAGTTCTACCTTGTCCTATAAGGTTGCTATATGTCTGGGGTCTTAAAGGTCTGAAAATAAACAAGCAGTCATCTAGCTAAGAAGCAACAAAGTCCACATGGAAGAAACACACCAGCCTGTGTGATCATGAGGTGTCGATGTATGTGGCATCAAAGACCCAGAACAAAAATCATATCAATGTCAATGAGCAGGAGTGTGGAGTGGAGACCCAGAGCCCATCTGTAGACAATTGGACATCCCCTTACAGAAGGGTCACATGGAGGAGACGAGCCAGTCAGTGTGCAATATAGCACTAATGAAACATACAACTTGCCTCTAGTTCTTTAATGCTTCTTCCCCACCACTATCATGACCCTAATTTGACCTTACAAATCTGGCTAGAGCAGAGCAGCTACACGGGTACAGATGAGAGCTGGAAGCACAGGCAATCCAGGATAGATATACCCCTCAGGACCAGTAATGGTAATAGCAATACCAGGAAAGTAAGCGGAAAGTGGAGGGAGAGAGTGGGAACTGATCACAATGATCTACATATAACCCTCTCCCAGGGGGATGAACAACAGAGAAATAGGTGAAGGGAGACAGGGGTTGGTGTACGACATGAAAAAAAAAAAAGATAAATTGTGAAGGGTTAATGAAAGTGAGGGTTGGGAAGGGGAAAATGAGCTGATACCAAGGGCTTAAGTAGAAAGAAAATGTTTTGAAAATGATGATGGCAACAAATATACAGATGCGTTTGACACAATGCATGTGTCAATCCATGCATGTATGTATGGATTGTTATAAGAGCTGTATGAGACCCCAATAAAAATGATTTTAAAAAATTTTATAAAAAGGTCACTATGGGTTGGCATGACTAGATGGCAGTGGGTCACCCTTTTTTCGACAGTTGACAATTTTCTTTATGCTACTGATGGAGAAACTCCTTAATGGAGATACACTGAAGTGAAAACTAGTGTCAGAAATCAGAGTAGCTCCTATGAAAAAGCAGGTCTCTTCTAAAATAGAGTTACTCCAATTTCTGGCACCTTCTTTAAATATCAACCACTAAGACTCCAATTGCCTTTAATCTTGTAGTACCATGGGTTTTCTCTCAGGAGATCTTTCTGGCCTGAGTTTATAATTCTCTCAAAATGATTTGTTGGGCCTCCGTCTAGCAAAACATTTCTCAATTTCTCTCCTTGTAAGTGGCTTACAGGGATCCGTCCGTGTGATATCTGCACTTGAGGTTTGCCATTCCACTCGATTATGATTCACCCAAGGGATTGAAAGAGAAAAAGAAGCAGGCACTCCAGGAGATGGCTTGACACTGGGGCTGAAACGTAGAAACAATCGTGAGGCTGGCGCAGGACCTGGCAGTGTTTCGTTCTGTTGTGCATAAGGTCGCTATGGGTTGGAACCAACTCAACGGCACTTAACAACAACAATAACAACAACAACAACAAGGGCTTGGCCAGTTCATGCAAGCCGTGCCCTAAAATTGGCAAGGATGATTTCTCTCTACGTGGATACTCTCACAGAGGCTTTGGGGCCTTCCTGATCTGCAAGAGCCAGGAGAGGTTCACACCCTTTACACAAGGGGGCCTGTGACAGACAACCTGCTGTGGCACTGAGCCAACTACGGCCACTGCACTGGTAACACAGCAGAGCTGAGGGCCAAGGAATGGCGGCCCAGTGCGAGCCCCAGGAATGACTGGCCTGTGATGAGAGTGAACAGAATTGGCCATGGAGAGACTGGCAGATGTCAGTAGTGGTAGGGGGATGGCAGCGCCCATGAGTGGAGCTGGGCATTGGGGGACAGAAAGTCTCCATAGTAGAGGCTTGAGCATACCCTGTATAAAGATTGCCTGTACCAGTTTTGCCTCAAGGGCTGTTGTCATGCCAGCCTAACCTTAGCACAGACCCAACCAAAGTCACATCAAAGCTGCTGAGTTAGAGCTGGATGGGCAAGCCTCAGGGGCCAGAACCAGTCAAGGAGAGACACAGAGATTGAGAGAATGAGCCCAGCCATGCTGCACGGCCATGCGGACTGAGAGAGAGGAGCACCTGTGGACACCTGGTCCCCTGCAGTCCTGCCCAGTGACACAGAAACAAGCAGGGGTAACTTGCCAGGGTGAACAGGCCCCCTTTTAGACATAAGGGTTCTTGCTCTATAGTGCTGTTAGGAACTTGTGGAAGTGAAGGGGACCAAGTCACCTCAAATCCCTTTCTGATGTTTATTGTTTGCTTTCCATAAGTAATCTGTTCTTGTTCTTTACTGCTTACTTTCTATAAATAATAATAACAGCTTTCAATTGCCAATACTGCATGCCTTGTATATATGAGCCAATTGGAGTGGGCAGTAAAGTCTTCGTTCCACAATCTTGTTGCTTGTAATTTTGAAGCAAATGGTGTGTCTTTAAGAGCCTAAGAGGTATAGTGGATTACACATTGGGTTGCTAACCCACAGGTCAGCAGTTCAAACCCACCAGCTGCTCCATGGAAGAAAGATGAGGTTTTTAACTCCCATAAAGATGTACAGGCTTGGAAACCTACAGGGCCAGTTCTACTCTTTCCTATAGGGTGACTGGGAGTTGGAATTGGCTTGATGACTGCGTTTGGATTTTGGTTTGGTGTGTGTTTATACACTCTGTACAAATATCTTTGCTATGGCTGGAGAGATGTAAGGACTTATCATCATCCTGGCAGAGAAATCATCACAAACTCTCCAGATTAACAATCAGCTCAACAAGCATTTCTTCAGTAATGGCTATGTACCATGAAAAATTTAAAAAGTGAATGAAGCCTATCACCTACCTTTAGGAACAAATGCTATACTGTTCTAGGGAAAAGAAATGGATGTGACAACATACTGTAAGAATTATTTTTCCAGATGCCATTGAGTCATGGTGAGCCCATATGTACCAGAGACGAACTGTAGAGTTTCCCATGGCTAGTATTTTAAGAGACCACTAGGCCTTTCTTCCAAGGCACCTCTTTAAGAGTGGGCTCACCATTAGTAGGCCACTGGAGATCCCCTTGCAGAGTGCCCCGACCCGCGGGACTCAGTTATTCATGGGGGCGAGGAGGACCCAGCCTGAAAGAGAAACGGGCGGAAAAGAAGAGCGAGACCAAGCAAATTCATGTCAAGGTCTAAGTTTATTGTTAAAAAACCGCTTGTTATATAGTAGGAGGTTAGGTGGGGAGGATAGGGGAGGTGAGTCAACGGGAGGGGTGTTCACATAGATTGTTCTTGTGCAATCCCTTTTGCGGTTAGGACATCTGGCGCTGGAACAAGGTGAGGTGGCCAGTCCCCGGAGGCACAGTCAAGCTTGGGCAAACATCTGAGTCACGTTCACAGTTAATCTTGGGCAAACATCTGCGTCACGTAAAGTTCACGTTCTCATGAGAGGGAGGGGG
>NW_022104341.1:62613972-62628601 GCF_000313985.2 Echinops telfairi | reverse complement strand
TGTTTTGAGAAATGATGTACAAATGCGCTTTACACAATTGATGTGTGTATGGATTGGGATGACAGTTGTATGAGCCCCTAATAAAATGTTAAAAATAAAATAATTAAAAAAAAAAAAAAGAGTGGGCTTAGACTACAACCATTAGGTTAGCAGCCAAACACATTCATTATTTGCACCACCCGGGGATTCCTGTACAGGTATGGAGTATCAGCAATGGTAAAGAACCCTGGTAGCAGAGTGGGCTATGCATTGAGCTGCTAACCCCAAGGTCAGTGGTTCAAACCCACCAGGAGAAAGATGAGACTTTCTGTATCCACAAAAATGTCCCGCCTCACAAACCCTAGGGAGTTCTACTCTGCCCCATAGAGTCCCCGTGAGTCAGAATCAGCTCAACAGCAACTGGTAAAGTTGGTGTATATGTGGCCTCATCATTCTTTAAATGCCACTTGTTATTACCACTATACGAATTTTCTTTTAACAGGCAATTAAATTGAGACCCGCGGTCCGCCCGTCTGGCCCGCCGCGCCGTCTCTCCGCCATCATGCCCATGTTCGTGGTGAACACCAACGTGCCCCGCGCCTCTGTGCCCGACGGGCTGCTCTCCGAGCTCACCCAGCAACTGGCGCAGGCCACCGGCAAGCCGGCCCAGTACATCGCCGTGCACGTGGTCCCCGACCAGCTCATGGTGTTCGGCGGCTCTGGCGAGCCGTGTGCCCTCTGCAGCCTGCACAGCATCGGCAAGATCGGCGGGGCGCAGAACCGCACCTACAGCAAGCTGCTGTGCGGCCTGCTGGCTGAGCGCCTGCGCATCAGCCCGGAGAGGATCTACATCAACTACTATGACATGAACGCCGCCAACGTGGGCTGGAACGGCTCCACCTTCGCCTGAGCCCCCTCCCTGCCCCAGCAATAAACGGTTCGGAGACCAAAAAATAAAAAATAAATTGAGACCCGCACAGGTGAGGATATTTGGCTAAGGTCAAGGGGAAAAGAAGATTGAGACTTTGATCCAAGTCAATCCGAAGCCAAAGTATGCTTCCAGCACAACCTGAAGGGCACACATTTAGTATCTCTTTACTGGTGTCTGGCCTGTCCGAATATCACACCACTATACCTCAAACCTCCAGAGAGAGAGAGAGAGAGAGCTGTTTTATCAAGTTTGCACCAAAACCTCAAACAATATTAGCACATTTAACATTATTATTTCTTTAATACTATAAAAACATAACTGTCTGGTTACATATGAGCTGAGCATTGGCTGTTCTTCATGAAAGACAAGCTGTGTTAACAGAGGGTATGTGAAAACTATTGCTCTACAGCGCTGTGTGTCTAACAGGAACAGTCAGGAGCCTGCTTCCCACATTCAACGAGATGCTCTCAGACTGGCAGGCTAATAAGAATCAAAGCTGGAACCAAAGTATGAATGATATGCTTTTGATGTCATCCACATAGAGTTCTTCCTATTACAGTAGCTGGCTTTTTTAAAAAGGAGATTAGATTATAAAATTGGAATGTGCTCTTCCTTACTGTAAGCTGTTCTCAAATCTCAGTTTTATAAAGGAAATGAATGTAGATGCTTGGGGAAAAAATCAAAATTATTTATCTTAGTGTTCCCTGAAGTTTGCAAACTGCTGAGCAACGTGCTGTTTTGCCCTGCTTCTTCTCATTGCGTCTATCAGGGTAAATTAATTACAAGACAATCCTTAGGAATTAAGTGTATTTTAAGTTCAGAGGCATCTGCTTAGAGACTTTTAATACCGCTAAATAGTCCCTTTGGAAATGCACTCGTTAGTATGAGTGGTATAATGCTCATTTCTGCTGGCATGGTGGCATATGACTTCTTCAGTTTCAGCTACCCTCTCATTGACCTGTCAAGGGCACAAACCACTCTGAAGACGTTCCAGTGCCATTTGTGATCCTCCTGTCAGGATAGGGGATGGGATTTCTTCGCTCCATGTAAAGGAGAAATTCAGAAGATGTTTTTCTCTGGTTTTAATGTGATGCAGTCACTGCACACACACACACACACACACACACACACACACACAAGGCTGAGTCTATCAAATGCTTGCTGCGAAGCAGGACAAAGCAAATAAACATTTTCTTTGATAACAGACATTGCATATGTTCTGAGGACAAGAATGGGGGGAGGGACCTATGGCGAGATTCATTTTTAAACTGAATGTCAATAAGGAGTTGGCTTGTGGATGGGGACTGGTTCCTGGAACACAGAGAGCTTGTTTGTTTTAAAGAGCTGTGATTTTCTTTTCTTTTTAATCATTTTATTGGGAGCTCATACAACTCTTATCACAATCCATACATCGACTGAATCAGGCATGTTTGTACATAGTTGCCTTCATTCTTTTCTAGACATTCACTTTCTATTGAGCCCTTAGTATCAGCTCTTCTCCCCCCCCCACTCCCATAGATTGTACATTGTTAATATTTTCATCTCTCACACCGACCTCTGTCTCCCTTCCCTCATGTTTTCTGTTGCTCTTCCCCCATGTAGAGGGGTGTATGGTTATGTGTTGATCACTGAGATCGGTTCCCCATTTCTCCCTTTCTCTCCCCTCTTCCCCTGCCCTTCTGGTATCACTATTCCCACTCCTGTTCCTGGATTCTGTGTGTCATGAGCTCTCACCTCTTATCTATACCTGTGTACATAAGAACTGTGATTTTCGAATGCATCTAGCACACCCTACCCTGCAGAATACCACCAAATCAACCACTGCTTTTTCCCCATTGTGGTAAAATTTATGCAACAAAACATCTGCCAAGTCGATCATTTTTACATGTGCAATTCAGTGATGTTGGTTATGCTCATCATGTCATGGAATCATGACCATTCCCTTTTTCCAAAATGATTCTTCCACCATTAACAGAAACCTAGTCCCCTGTAGGCAATGGCGGCCCCTTTTCCTCTCCCTCCTGCTCCTAGTAACCACGCATAAGCTTCAGCCTGTAGACCAGTGGTTCTCAACCTTCGTAAGGCTGCAACCCTTTAATACAGTTCCTCATGTTGTGGTGACCCCCAGCCATAAAATTATTTTCATTGCTACTTCATTACTGTAATTTTGCTACTGTTATGAATCAGGTGACCCTTGTGAAAGGGTCATTTGACCCCCAAAGGGGTTGTACCCACAGGTTGAGAACCGCAGCTCTATACATTTGTCTACTTCACATAAATGGGATCATGCAATCTTTGTCTTTTAGTAGGTTAACTGATTTCATTCAGCAGAATGTTTGCCAGCTCACCCATGTGGTAGCGTGCACCAGGGCTCATTTCTCCTTCCAGTGGAGTGACATTCCAGTATAGTTTATCCCTTCATCTGGTGACAGGCATTTAGACTATTTCTACCTTTTGCTAAAGTGAATCATGCAAATACCTCAAATAAGTCACAACTGATAATGATGATAAAGGAACATTGATCCAGTGCCTTATGAGTGTTTATGGAACATATGCATATACAGTATGCCCTATCATTGGGTCTTCACCGTCATTCCATGAAGAGAGAGATTTAACATATCTATTAAAAAGACATATGAATTTGAAGTACAGCCAATTAGCTATGTCTTCTCAGAAATGTCACTACCCTCTCTGAAGGGGTGAAGAAGAGCCTAGGGACAAAGCCCTTTCCTAGTATTTGACATACGGTAGGTGCACAAGGACCAGTATTGTCTCCTTTACTACACTGCCTGTCTCGATTTCATGAACTCACTCTTGTCTAACCCAGAACTATCATCCCAAAATATGGCTAGAAAATTCGTTTCTGAACCTTCTTCAACCAACAGTATGTTTTCATTGACAAAATAAATGGAAAGGTCTCTAGCTCAGGATCAGGCAGGTACATAAGGTTGCATTGGGAAGAATCCTACTCTTGACTCAGCACCCACTGATGCTTGAACACTTCTTATGGACCAGGAGCTATTTATAGGGAATCTCATTAAATCCTCAGAGCAATCTGTGGGGTCAATATAATCCTCCTTGACCAATCAGCAAGTTAAGAGGCAATTCCATTATCTTGTATAGAGACCCACAACTACCAAACAGCCAAGCCTGGAAGTGAAGCTCGGTCATTGGACTCTAAGTCCAGTGCTCACACCCCTGTGCCTCTGCCTCTAGATCTGTAAGAGGACAATCCAAGACAAACAACAATATGGTTGGCAAGCCACATCCATTTCCATGAGCACATCCTCCATACAATTTCTTTCTAAACCTGATAAACTCGTCTGCGTGACTCTTAGATGTAGACAGTAGTGTTGTATCTAAAAAGATGACATAGCTCAGCGGTTCTCAACCTGTGGGTCATGACCCCTTTGGGGGTCGAATGACCCTTACACAGGGGTTGCCTAAGACCATCGGAAAACACATAAATATTTCACAACATATAATTACATATTGTTTTGTGATTAATCGCTATGCTTTAATTATGTTTAATTATGTTCAATTTGTAACAGCAAAAATACATCCTGCATATCAGATATTTACATTATGAGTCATAACAGTAGCAAACTGTTATGGTTGGGGGTCACCACAACATGAAGAACTGTATTCATACAACTAATAAGCTTTTATCAATATTCTGGCCAAAATAAATGACTCATGAGGGGAGAACTAACGGTTGGACTAAAATGCATAACCTCCCACTCGCGCACTCTCACCTTTAATACTAAACCAGGGGCAGCAAACTGGCTCACGGGCCATATGTAGCTCTTTTGGCATGACCTGCGGTTCTGAAGTAAATTTTTTTTTAAATTAAGGATCTTATTCAGATACTGGTGGCTCCATTTGTTTATCAAAGTGTGTTTATGGCTCTCACATATTTTTTAAATGTTGTGAGGGACAGGATGGGTTCTTCTGTCTCAAATGTTTGCCAACCCCTATTCTAGATTAATCCCACCTGGCATACCACCTGCTGATTTAGGGCAAAGGGGACTTTGAAGAAGAAAGAGAAAAGGTTAGGAAAGGAAGCAGCCTGCACCCAGGCAGCATTAGAACGTGTGACGAAAGCCTTCGAGAAGAGACTGGATCCACTGTTCGCCAGCTCGGCTCTGACTCCAGGCCCTGGGCAGGGCAGTGTTCTCTCACATGGCCACCTGAGTGGGCCTTCTTATTCCCATGGGCACAGAGGACTTAAGGTAAGTGACTGGAAGGCAGTTGATATAAAAGCTATACATTAATTCATCCCATCAATATATTTAGAGCACTATCTACACATATGGCATATAGTAAAATAGCTCTTTGCAGGGAATCGATCACAATGATGTACATGTAATCCCCTCCCTGGGGGACAGACAACAGAAAAGTGGGTAAAGGGAGACATCAGTCCGTGTAAGACATGAAAAAATAATAATAATTTATAAATTATCAAGGGTTCATGAAGGAGGGAGTGTGGGGGAGGGAGGGGTAAAATGAGGAGCTGATACCAAGGGCTCAAGTACAAAGAAAATGTTTTGAAAATAATGATGGCAACATATGTACAAATGGGCTTGACACAATGGATGTTTGTATGGATTGTGATGAGAGTTCTAAGAGCCTCCAATAAAATTATTCCAAAATAAATTAATAAATAGATCTTTGCTGGAGGATTTTAATTCTCCATGTTGCAGTCAATTAGAAAAACCAATCTCTACCCTCAAGGACTTTACAGCTGGTTTGGGAACAAATACAAAACAAATTACACAAATTGTTAATTACTTCAGATGATAAGGAAAAAATGAAAAGAAGTACAAGGCGTTGTATGAATGAGTGAGAGGGGTTTGTCCAGGGAATGGTGAAGCACAAGCTGCAAACGAAAGGCTGTGGGTTGGAACGCACCCCACTGCTCCCATTCAACCCCAGCGCCACGGAGTCGATTCTGACTCAGAGCGACCCTCTAGGAAAGAGGAGAACTGCTTCTGTGTCTTTCTGAGCTTGTAAGTCTTTACAGGAACAGAAAGCCTCATCTTTCTCCCTGGAAGTGGCTGGTGGTTTTGAACGGCTGACCTTACCTAATTTACTATGCCACTCAGGCTCCTTCTGGGGTTGCTCAAAAACAAAACAAAACAAAAGAACACCACATCTCACAGTCTTCAAGTTGATTCCAATTCACAGCAGCCCTGAAAGTCAGTGAAGAACTACCCCTGTGAGTTTCTGAGAGTGTAACTCTGTGGGAGTAGAAAGCCCCCCTTTTCTCCTGTGGAGCAGCTGGTAGTTGCGTCCTGCTGATCTTTTGGTTGAAAATCTGCATGATGGTACCTTGTCCCGGTGTCTGCAAAAATGGGTGTAGACATCACAACCATTTTGAGAATGGTGCAGGGCCAGGCCGTGTTTCCTGTGGTGTGTAGGGTCGCTAGAAGTTGGGACCAACTTGACAGCACCTAACCACAATATTCTAGATTGGGTTTGTACGGAAGACGTCACAAAACAACGGCACTTTGACTATTGAGAGGGGATCTGACTTCACAGAGATGAAGGGCGAGGCCATCATGGACTGCAAGGCCTTACAGTCTGTCCCTGCCTCCCGCAGGACCTCATTTGTACCGTTCTCCCCTCTGTCACTCTTTCTCAGCCCACTGCTCTTCGCCCTTTTCTTTAAGCGTGGCACATGTTCTCCATCTCATGAGGTTTTTGCATTTGCTGATCCCTCTGCCTTGAAGGCTCTTTGTCAGCTCTTCACATATCTGGTCCCATAACCTGGATTCCAGCTCAAAATTGCTTGCTTCAAGTAATCTACCCCATCTACCATACAAGATACAACTTTAGCCCCACCCTCAGTCACTATATACCTTATCACAATCTACCAGTTCCTTCAGGACCTTCATAAGAAATGCATGAATTATGTTTTCATTTTATCTATTTCTTCCAACTAGAACAGCAATTTCATGATAACAAAGATCTTAGGTGTCTAGAAACTTAAACATGGTGCCTGACACAGTATGATTTCTCACTAGAAGTTGGGTAAAATTTGCATTTATGAAGGCCGTGGGGTGAGTTGGGCTGCTAACCTGGAGGTTAACAGTTCGAAACCACTAGTTGCTCCTTGGAAAAAGACTAAGCTTTCTACTGCCATGAAGATTTATAATCTCAGAAACTTACAGTTCTACTCTGTCCTAAAGGGTCACTATAAGTCAGAATCGACTCGTTGACAATGAGGTTTTGTGTGTGTGTGTGTGTGTGTGTGTGTGTGTGTGTGTGTGTGTAAAAGAGATATAACACCTTTAAGGAACACAAAAGCCAATATAGTTAGAGCATACATCTTTTATTTATTTTGTCAATGTATTCTTATATTACAACATACTTATTCCTTGGCCATATTTTATCAAGTTGACAGTAATCATAGCACCTTGTCAGAGGACAAATCCCTTGCATAGACTGGACTCTACAAACATTTTACTGACTAAAAAATCAATCTAAGACATAATTATCTTTCACAATCAAATTTAAACTTCAAAAATGGCTTATGATGGATCCCTCATGGATTTAGGTCTGCTGGTGACCAGAGAAAGGAGTCTGGTGGTCCTATTAGGTAGTGTTGGATTGTTAGACACAGGGTCTGAGGTATAAGCACATCTTTCTCCAGAGCAGGACGCAGGGCAAAGACGAGGCTATCTATGTCCATAAAGATGTGCAGTGCCAGAAACTCAAAGCAGCATTTCCACTGTCATGCAGCGGCACCATGAGTCAGAACGGACCCAACAGCAGTGACAAAAGTGTGAGAGAGCACAGCTATCACTGTGAAAGCTGAGGTGCGCCTGATCCAAGCCACGGTGTGTTTAATTGCCTCATGTGCATGTGAAAGTTAAATAATAAATAAGGAGGACAGAGGAAGAATGGATACATTTAAATTACAGTGTTAGAGAAGCATGTTGGATATTTTGTGGACTTCCAGAACAATGAACAAATCTATCTTGGGAGAAGTACAACCAGCATCCCTTAAAAGTGATGATGGTGAGACCTCCGCTCACTTAATTTAGGCGTGTTATTAGGAGAGGGGAGGGGCTGATAGTTGGCTAACTAGAGGCAGCTAAGTATAGCCAGGCATCTCATTTGCATGGATCCTTCTTTCCAGAGCAATTCCATAGTTCCCCCAAACCTTGACCTAGAAGCTAGTGAGGTTTGAGCCAGAAGCTTATACTTGTCTCAGAATCAGAGATTTTTTTAGGAAAAGTATATTTTGGGCCCATTTGGCAACTCTTTCTTCCTGGACTCTCCAAAACAAACCAAAGCACTCAGTGAGAATTAATAGATGGTGCTCAGATTTGGCCATTTTTATATAGGTCAAAACATGCCTAAGATTTATTTGGGGAGAGGAAATTAACAATCCACATAATTAATTTCAGGACCCCTCCCAATTTAAGGTCCAATAAAGCAGATGTTCTTTCTTTCGTTATAGAAAGACCCAGGCCCATGACTAGAAATCACACGGCTGAGCTTTCCTTCTCATCAATTAGCACAGGTACTAGAAAGTCATACTTGGATAAATATTAATGAATGATAATAAAAAATGCATCTATCACTTTCTCCATGATTATAGTTTAAAAACAATCCAATCACACTAATTTAATTTCCTCCAAAACAGGTCTATTATATTAAGGGGGTAAATTACAGCTGTAATAGGTCTTATCTTTATCAAGCTTTGGCAATTAGTATCTTTTGACATTTGTTGTGAAGAATTTTTTAAGAACTTCGGTCACTGTGGAGATGGGTACGTTTTTTTAGATCTTTTTTTTGCAGACAACAGAACTTTATTCCAATTAAAAATAAAAAGAATATATTGAAGAGGTACAGCAAGAGAAAAGATATACTGTTAACTGTAGGAGAAAAGCCAGGCTTTCTACTCCTGTAAAGAGTTACAGCCTCAGAAACTATCAGGGGCTGTTCTACCCTGTCTTATAGGGTCCCCATGAGTTGTAATTGACTCGATGTCAGTGAGTTGAGGTGACTACTAAGTGTAAAAACAAGGGGTTCACGCCTCACCACCCACCCCAGCCACTTCACAGAAGAAAGATGGGACTATCTGCTCCCCAAATGATGTATAGCCTCATAAACCCAATATAAAGTCACAGTGAGTTGGAATCCACTTGATGGTAGGCAGCTTGGGGGGTATCGGATGCCTGAAGGAGCAGTCTTGGGAAAGGAGGGCAGCTCAATGATCTTTGTGCAGTCTGCCTCTCAAATAGACACCAACTCTCTTTTTGTGCCTTTACATCACTCTGCTGCCTTAAACTGTATTATGATCCACTCCTTAGGGAAGGGAGAACAAGGAATCTTAATTTATAGTCTTGTCAACATTACATACAATGTTGTTGTTGTTGTTGTTGATTGGCATCCAGTCAGTTCCAACTCATGACAACACTGTGCACAACAGAGTGAAACACTGCCCAGTCCTGTGCCATCCTCACAACTGTTACTATTTGTTAGTCCCTTGTCTCAGCCCCGATGTCAACCTATATCCTTGATAGTCTTCCTCTTTTCTGTGCACTCTCTACTGATACCAAGCACGATGTTCTTCTTCAAGGATTGGTCTTTCCTGATAACATGTCCAAAATATATGGCACTAAGTCCTGTCATCCGTACTTCTAAGGATGCATCCTTAGCAGCATCCTTGGGAGCATTCTGGCTGTAGTTCCTACAAGATAGATTTGTTTGACCTTCTGGCAGTTTCTGGAACATGCAATACTCTTTTCCAACACCATACTTCTGTAGTGTTCCCTATTCATTGTCCAATTTTCACATGCGTATGAGGCAACTGAAAATATCATGATTTGGGTCAGGTACACCTTAGTCTTCAGTATGGCATCTTTGCTTTTTAACACTTTAAAAGAAATCACCCTAGGAACTAAAAGAAAATGAATTCAGAAAAATGATGGTTGAACACGTTAAAGAGGTATTGTGCAGCAGATTTACCCAATGCAATGCGTTTGATCTCTTACTGCTTCCATGAGCACTGATTATAAATCCAAACAAAATGAAATCTTTGACAATTTCAATCATTTGTTCTCCAGCACAGGTCCTAAACCCACCTTGCTGCCCCACCCGTCTTGTGGCACCCCACCTTTCTTTAGCCTACACAAGCTACAACATGCCTGGGCAGAGGTCAGATCCCAGCCAAACGGCAACAGTGTCTCTTTTTTCTTTCTTTCTTTCTTTAAGACAAAATCTTGTACTATTTTTATGATTCCTTTGTAATCTTTTTATTCTTAAAAAGAAAAGTCACTACTTTTACATTTTTAAAAGTAGTACTTGTACTACTCTTCGTTCTCTTTCCTTTATTTCTTTCCCTTCCATTCTTCTTTTCTCTTTTGCCTCTGCCGTCTTTTATGTATTTGCTTTTTCTGAACTGTCTATTATTCCTTTCTTGAACCATTCAATGGAGTTAACTACTGCCCCACAACCCAACTCCTTACCACCTGGAACAGCTATACCAAGAGGTCAGTAAATCAGCAGAAAATATTAGTCCAAACCCACAAAAAAATAGAAACGGGTACAAATAAGTGAACATCACCCAGACTTAAAGAAACTGGCTGAAGGTGAATTAGCTAAGAAACTACCAGAAAATAAATTGGCCAGAAAAATGGCAATTGGGTACATTCAAGGGAAGGAGAAAGGGTCTAAAAGAAGAAATGCAATGAACAGGAAAAACTAGAAGCCTTACAAGAAAACTACAAACAGAAACTCCAAATCCTAAGATAACAGAAGTATCCAATATTACAGAGGAAGAAAGAAATAGAATTGAAGAAATGGAAATTCAAATGGAGACCCAATTAGCTCAAAAACAAATTTTCTGACTCCAATCTATGAGAAGAACAAGGAAGAAAAGACACAAAAAGGTCTGAAGAAAGCCTTATGTGGAGCAATATGGAGAAGAACAACCTACATCTCACTGAGACTCTAGAACAGGAAAAAACAAAAATATATAAGTATTCAATATTAAAAATATAAAATAGTATGAAAGTAGATAAAATAGTACAAGAAGCCTGGAAGAAAATTTTCCTAACTGTATAAAGGCTAAGAAAACAACTACTCAGGAAGCTGAGAGAACCCCACGCAGGATAGACTCCAGAAGAAAAAGTTTGACATATTGTAGTCAAGCTCTCCAATATCATGGACAAGAGAATAATTCTGAGAGCTACCAGGGAAAAAGGAATAGTCACATACACAGGAACACCAATAAGAAAAAGCTTGGATTTGTCTGCAGAATCCATACAGGCAAGATAAAATCTTGAAAGAAAAAACAAAACAAAAAACCCTTCTAACCAAGAATCTTATATTAAGCAAAATTATCACTCAAATATGAGGGAGAAATAAGAGGATTGCCAGAGAAGGGCAAATTTATCAATTTGTTAAAACACAAGACCTCCATTACAAAAAATACTAAGTGAGGGACTATGGTCAAATATTCAACAACAACAAATAATCTTGAGATCAACATACAAGACAATTCCACACAAAGTCAACACACCCAAAGCAGTATCCATAACAGCACAAAAATATAGGAAGAACAATGTTAGTCTGGGTAGACTAGAGAAACAAATCCATAGAAACTCATATGTACGTAAGAAAGAGGTTTATATACAAGAGCAATTGTACATTAAGAAAGCATCCCAACCCAGTCCAGTCCAAACCCCTAAGTCTGATATTAGCCCATATGTCTCATACTAATTTATAGAGTCTCTTCAGCCTCATGAAGCACATGCAATGACGCCAAATACAAGACAATCACAGACCAATGGGTAGAACATCTTTGGATCCAGTGGTGTAAGCATTTCAGCACTGGCAGGGGGCTTCATGTGGCTCCTCCAGTTCCTAGGCCTGCATCAGGTTAGGTCCATGTGGCTTCTCCTCAGGGATGCCTCGCAGGAAGTGAGAAGAGAGAGAGAAGTGTCTCCTGCCTCCTAGGAGGAAAATACCAGAATTCCCAGAAGCCTTAAGGGAAGGCCATGCCCACACAGAAACCTCATTGGCTATGACACGATTGACAGACTAGACTCCACTCCTTCCCTATTAATCCTCTGAAGTCCAAAATTGACACCAGATTATGTAACTAACACAAACAAAAAACTAATAACACCATAAGACACAGAACAAAATGACAGAAACAAATTTTCACATATCAATAATGACACTGAACATTAATGAATTAAATGCAAATCAAGAGAGAGTAGCAGTCTAGATAAAAACACAAGACCATCAATTTTCTGCTTATGTGAAACACACCTCAAACGCACAAAAAAATAGATAAAAATTCAAAGACTTAATGAAGATGTATCAAGTGGCTAGCTGATGGTGCCCAGCTATCAAACAATATAGAGCCTGAGGTCTTAAAGGTTTGAAGTTAAACAGGCAACCATCTAGCTAAGAAACAACAAAGCCCAAATGGAAGAAGCACACAGACATGATCACTGAAGACAAAGCAGGTGCACAAGCAAATGTGGTGAAGAAAGCTGATGGTGCCCTGCTGTCAAAAGATATATAATCTGGGGTCATTTAGGCTGGAAGATAAACAAGGGGACATCTAACTGAGAAACAACAAAGCCCACATGGAAGAAGCACACCAGCTTGTGAGATCACAAGGTGTCGAAGGAATCAGGTATCAGGTATCAAAGACAAAAACAAACAAACAAAAAATCATAGCATTGTGAATGAGGGGGAGTGCAGAGTGGGAACCCAGGGCCCACTGTGGGAAATTAGACATCCCCTTGCAGAACAGCTGAGGAGAGGAGACCAGCCAGTCAGGGTGCAGTGTAGCAATGATAAAACATACAATCCTCCCCCTCCACTATCATGATCCCAATTCTACCTTACAAATCCAGCAGGACAGGAGGATGTACACTGGTACAGATAGGAACTGGAAACACAGGAAATCCAGGACAGATGAACCCCTCAGGACTAGTCGTGAGAGTGGTCATACCGGGAGGTTGGAGGGAAGGTGAGGGAGAAAGAGGGAACAGATTACAAGGATCTACATATAACCTCCTCCCTGGGGGTTGGACAGCGGAGAAGTGGGTAAAGGGAGAAGTCGGATGGTGTAAGATATGACAAAATAATAATTTATAAATTATCAAGGGTTTATGAGGAAGTGGGGAGCATGGAGGGAGAGGGAAAATGAGGAGCTGATACCAACGGCTCAAGTAGAAAGCAAATGTTTTGACAATGATGATGGCAACATATGTACAAATGTGCTTGACACAATGGATGTATGTATGGATTGTGATAAGAGTTGTATGAGCCCCCAATAAAATTATTTTTAAAATGTATCCAGTGAATGGCAATAAAAATGCAGTGTAGTGATATTAATGTCTGATAAAATAGACTTCAAGGCAAAAAAAACCATCATGAGACAAAAAAGCACATTATATAATGTTTAAAGGAATAGTAGAATAATATATTAAATATACACTCCCAATAAAAGATCCTTAAATACATCAAGAGAGAAATAGACAGTATAATAAAAATAGTAGGAGACTTTAATACACCATTATCAACAATAGACATAATCAGGAAGGAAATTCAATGAAGATATAGAAAAACTAAACAATACAATCAACCAGCACAACTTCTAGACATGTACACAGCAGTCCACTGAGGGCAATTGAGGACCTGGAAGAAAGTGTATGTGGTCTGCGCCCAGCACTCTGACTACAGCACTTGGCACACAATCCCTGGCGAGAGGCACGCCTCCTCAGTGAGAGACAAGGGAAGCATCTCAATACACTACAATTCCCAGAAAGACATTTGTCCACAATACACCTGATCCCCATAAATGCTTAGACAAAGTTGTTTTCTTTTTTTTAACTTATTATTAATTGGGAGTTAATATAGAAAGCATATAATTTCATAGTTCAATCACGCCAATTTTACAATTGCTGGCACAATCAGTTTTCAAACATTATTTTCCTTCCTGGACTCCTTGACATTGTCTCCCTTTTACCACACCCAACAACACCACCACCACTGTACTCCCCCCACCCCCTGATAAAGTTGTTTTCTTTTTTTTATTTATTTCTTTTCAAAAAAATCATATTATTAGGGGTTCATACAACTCTTATCATAATCCATACATACATCAATTGTGTAAATCACATTTATACATTCATTGCCCTCATCATTCTCAAAACATTTGCTCTCCACCTAAGCCCCTGGCATCAGCTCCTCATTTTTTCCCCTCCCTCCCCTGTCCCCCCTCCTTCATGAACCCTTGATAATTTATAAATAATTATTTTGTCATATCTTGCACTGTCCGACATCTCCCTTCACCCACTATGATGTTATCCATCCCCCAGGGAGCAGGTTATATGTAGATCCTTGTAATAGGTTCCCCCTTTCCAACCCATCCTCCCTCCACCCTCCCAGTATCCCCCCTGGATTTCCTGTGTTTTCAGTTCCTATCTATACTAGTGTACATACTCTGGTCTAGCCAGATTTTTAAGGTAGAATTGGGATCATGATAGTGGGTGGGTGGGGGGGAGAGGAAGCATTTAGGAACTAGAGGAAAGTTGTATGCTTCATTGTTGCTACATCACACCCTTACTGGCTCATCTCTTCCCCGAGAACCTTCTGTAAGGGGATGTCCAGTGCCCTACAAATGGGCTTTGGGTATCCACTCCGCACTCCCCCCGCTCATTCACAATGATATGATTTTTT
>NW_022104341.1:62610464-62612513 GCF_000313985.2 Echinops telfairi | reverse complement strand
ATGTCCCTCCCCTGGAGCTACAGATTCAGTGCCGTCCTCTGAAGTAAATTCTTCTGGGGAGAGGGGCAGGTGTCCACTTAGTAGTTGGGATTGGAACCAGTCCCTCAGATCTCTCCACTGGTTCCCTACTCCATGCTGGCATGTTGCATTCACATCTTGGAGGACTGGGTTGAAGTCTGGTCCCTCTCTCCCTGTGGAGATATAAACAATACTCTCCCCTTGGGTGGGTTAGTGCCCTCTGCCCTGCTACCTTTTTCCCCACATCCTTTTTAGTTGGCTACCATACCATATGTATCCCTGGATTTGGTCTGATTGCCGCCATGCTATCTGGTCCTTACCCCAGGAGTGTTTGTATATAGTAGCTTTTTCCCTGTGCCCCCTTTGAATTTTTTTTTAAGCTTACTTCAGCAGACTCATGTTGTACTTGTAATTTTGTGCTTGGCTTACTTCACTTAGCATGATTTCCTCCAGTTCTTCCCATGTAGCAATGTGCTTTATATGTTCATCACAGCTTTTGAGCGATGAGTAGTACTCCATTGTATGTATGTACTACAGCTTTTTAATCCACTCATCAGTTGATGGAAATTTGGGTTGTTTCCAACTCCTTGCAATTGTGAACTGTGCTGCAATGAACATTGGAGCACAGATGTCTGGCCTTGGTTTGTTTCTTGCCTCTTCTCAGTATATGCCCAGTAGGGGGATTGCTGGGATATATGATAACTCAATTTCCATCTGTTTTAGATATCGCCAGATCGATTTCCATAATGGCTGTACATACTTACAGGTCCACCAGCAGTGGATAAGAGCTCCTGTCTCCCCACAGCCCCTCCAACACTTGTTGCTTTCTGATTTTTTGGATTGGGCTATCTTTGAGGGTGTGAGGTGGTACCTCATTGTTGTTTTAATTTGCATTTCTCTTATGGCTAAAGATCGGGAACATTTTTTCATATGTTTGTTGGCCATTCAGATTTCTGGCCCTGTGAAACTTCTGTTTAGGTCCTTTTCCCACCTCCTCAGTGAGCAATTTGGTTTTTTGGTGGTTTTTTTTGGAAGCTAGCAGAGTGTTGTAGATTTTAGTAATAAGGCCTTTGTCTGATGTGTCATTGCTAAAGATGTTTTCCCAGTCCGTGGACTCTCTTACTACTCTCTTGGTGAATTTTCTCGATGTGCACAGGTGTTTTATCTTCAGTATATCCCATTTGTCAATTTGTGCCTCGTCTGTGTTTGTGCCCTTCCCTATTTCTGATAGCCTATGTATTCCCTGTGCCAAAGTTCTCAAGTTGGTCACAATTCCCTCATTGATGGCAGCAATAGTTAGGGGTTTAACCTCAAGGTCTGTGATCCACCTTCAGTTTATTCTTGTGCATGAAGTGAGATAAGTGTCTTGCTTCATTTTTCTGCAGGTAAATATCCATTTTCTCCAACACCACTTGTTAAAGAGGGCATCTGTTTCCCATTGGATATTTTTTGGGCCCTTATCAAAGATATGTTGTCTGTATGCTGATGATTTTATTTCTGGTGTTTCAGTTATTTTCCATTGGTCTGAGTATCTGTCATTGTACCAATACCATGTGGTTTTGACAATTGTGGCCATATAGTATGTGCTAAAGTCAGGTAATGCAAGCCCTCCCATGGTGTCTTTCTTCTTGAGGAGTTATCTGCTAATTCTGGGCTTCTTCCCTCACCATATGAAGTTGGTAATCAATTTTTCCATTTCTTTGAAGAAAGATGAGGGTAATTTTATCAGGATTGCATTAAATGTATATAGTGCCTTTGGCAGACCTGACATCTTTACTATATTGAGTGTTCCAATCCACGAGCATGGGATATTCTTCCATTTGTTGAGGTCACTCTTGGTTTCTTGTAATAATGTTTGGTAGTTTTCCCCATAGAGATCTTTTGTTCTTTTAGTCAGGTATACCCCTAGATATTTCAATTTGTGTTTGGCTATTGTGAAGGGTACCACCTTTTTTATCTCTTCTGTGGTCTTATCCAATGTGTATAGCAGTCCGATGGACTTCTGTTTGTTGATCTTGTATCCTGCCACTC
>NW_022104341.1:62599403-62609600 GCF_000313985.2 Echinops telfairi | reverse complement strand
GGGACAGTTTAGGGAGGGATTATTTTTTCAAGAACTTGTCCATGTCTTTCAAGTTGTTGAATTCATTGGAGTACGACCCTTCGTAGTACTGTTTAATTATCCTTTTGATTTCATCAGGGCCTGTTGTAATGTCCCTTCTTTCATCCCTCATTCTTGCTATTGAAATTTGTTACCTCCTTTCTTTGGTTAGGTTTGCCAGTGGTCTCTCAATTCTGTTTAACCTTTTAGAGAATGAACTTTTAGCAGCATTAATTTTTTCCATAGTTTTCTTATTTTCCCAGATGAAACACTCTGTAAATATCTATCGGGTTAAATTGTCTAATTGTAGTTTTTAAATCTCTAGCCTCCGTGTTGAGTTTATTTCCCTGTGATCTATCTTTCTCAGAGAGCTGTGTATTGAAGTCACCCACTATAATTGTTGAGGCTGTGATTTCTTTTTTCATTTTTTGGAGTGTTTGGGTTTACAATGCTTAGTGGTTCTTTGTCTACCATTCCCTTGAGCATTATACATTGTCCCTCCTTATCTCTTTTTTTGTTTTGCACTTTAAGGTCAATTTTATCCGAGAGTAGGATTGCAACCCCTGCTTTTTTAAAATGCTGTTTGCTTGGTATGCCTATCTCCAACCTTGGATTCTCAGCCTATTTTTGTCTGTAGCCTTGAGATGTGTCTCCTGTAGGCAGCAGATTGCTGGGTTGTGTTTTCTAAGCCAGTCTGCTAGCCTCAGTCTTTCAGTGGCTGAGTACTGGCCATTGATATTTAGGGTTAATATCTCCATCTGTGGACTCTGTGATGTCATCTTATACCTTTTGTGTTGGGTGTTTTCCTACCTTCCTTTCTTATTAGTGTGTTGTGCATGTGTGAGTGTGTGTATAATTCTTGACTTCTTTCCATCCTTATGCCAATGCTATCTTGGGGTCTTTTTTCTCTTTGTTTCCCTCTGGGTGAGGTTGCTCTATGTGGCGATCTCTTATTTATGCTTGGCGAGTGTTGTTCTTCTGCCCATACTGGGTCGGCAAGGATCTTTTGTAGGGCTGGATTTCTTCTGATGTATTCTTTGAGTTTTTCCTTGTCTGGGAAGACTCTTACTTCTCCATCTATCTTAATCAAAAATTTGGCAGAGTAGAGTATTCTTGGGTTTGCGTTGTTTCCCTTCAATTTTTGGAATAAGTTACTCCACTTTCTCCTCTTCTTCATAGTTTCTGCTGATAGGTCTGAGCATATTCTTATTTGGGAACCTTTATATATGATTGCTTGTTTTTCCCTAGCTGCTCTCATGATTTTCTCCTTATCCTCAAAGTTGCATAGTTTAACTATTATGTGCCTTGGTGACTTCTTCTTGGGATTCAGTCTAGCTGGTATTCTTTCAGCCTCCTGAATGGTTGCCTGGTTTTCATTCATTAATCTGGGGAAGTTTTCCTCCAAGAATTCTCTCACTATTGTTGCAGATGACTTCTTTGTTGTGTCTTCCTCTGGTAAGCCAATAATTCTAATGTTGTTCCTCTTCATAGCATCAGACATAGCTCTTAGGTTTTCTTCAGCTTCTCTGATGATCTTATTAGATTTTTGTTCCTATTTTTAAAAGTCTGCTTGGCTGTCCTCCAAGTCACTGTGAAGTTCTCTGCTTCCTCCAGTCGATTTTTGAGGTCTGTGTGTCTGCTACTGGTTTTTGTTATCTCCTCCCCCAAGCGCATGTATTTCCCTTTGGTGTATGACCTTTATCTCCTCTATCATTTCTTCATTTTTCAGTATTGTTTCCCTTATATGCTCCAAGCAGCATTCTGAACATTTCTTTCTGTGCCAGCTCAATGTCTGTTTCTTCTATGCATGTCATTTTGTTCAGGACATCTTCTGCCATTGCCTTTTGTTTCTCCTGTTTTTTCATTGAGGTCGTTGGGGCTGATGTCTGTTTGCATTGCGTTGTTTTAGAGGAACCAGGTGCCATTTTCCAGGAAGTTGAAGAGCACTGGCTCTCTCTGGTAGACTTTTAGGAGTGCTTCTTTGAACTGCCTACCGCTAATTTCACTGTGGAATTAACCTACCACTTTATCCTCCTGTAGCTTCCCTCTCAAGGGACTGCCCCAGAATGCTGGTGGGTTGCCTGCTTTGGTGTTGTGGAGGTTGGGCAGAGGTTCCTGCAGCAGCTTGGAATGTTGACAAATGTTGTCCAAGCTGCCTTAGGCCTTATGAGGGACTGAGGTAGGCAGGATGAAGTTCCTTCAGTCACGTGGGACAACAGAGGAAAAATAGATTCTCCCTGTGTTAGACAGGGTTCTATAGAGAGATAAAACCAAATTGCTGATAATTAAATATTTATTAAGATAATTAGATATATAACAAGAAATGAACTGTTAAATTATATACAGATAAATATAATTAATGAACAGTTAAATTATAAGCACTACACATGGCTCAGAGTTGTGAGAGACTAGCAGTCCTTCTTATCTCTCTGCTGCCAGATCGACCCTCTATTTATAGAGTGAGGCTATCTCCTCAGCACAGCAGCCAATCACAAGGCAGATCACCAACTGTCAACTGACCACCAGTCCCAACTGCCAGTCCCCAGCTCCAGAGATGCCTTAAAGGGACCTCAACTTACAGAGACACAGTCCACAGGCTAGGCGTCCAACAGGTAGTGTAGCCTATAAATTGAGGCAAAGAATGAGCAAGGTAGTCGCACACTGGTCTGATGATCAAAGAGCAAGAGACAAGAAAGATGAGGCTCACTGAGCCATTATCTTTCCGCCCTTCAGTTAATCCTACTTGTATTTATCAGCCAGGCTGGCATAATAAACTATATCACTCCCCCAGCCACACAAACAGGAATTCCCCAGTAAGAAGTTTGGTGGAGTATCCCCTTGTGGAAGGTGGCCTCAGGCTAGCTGCACAGGGTGCAGCTCACATAGCTGGGTGTGGGGAGGGAGTAAATGCCCTAGGCTAAGGGGAGTGGTCTGGAGGTCGGCAGTGGAGTGTGAGAGAACAGGAAAGAGACAAAAAGGAGAAAAAATATTTTAAAGTAAGCCAGCTGAGACTGTGGGGGAATAGAGAGAAGAGGGAAACAAGATTCCTGCTTAAAGATTCCTGGGTAATAGATCAAATAAGGAATGAAAATTTTAAATTCCTTTAAACAAATGAGAACAAAAGCACAACATAGTAAAACCTTTGGTACACAGTAAAAGCAGTAACCAGAGGGAAATTTATAGCAAACAGTCAATGCACACATGAAAAAACCGAAAGAAACAAAATTATCAGGTTAGCACAGCATCTTAAGCAACTTGAACAGAGCATAAGATATAGTCCCAAACCATAGCAGAAAGGAAATCATAAATATTACAGCAGAAATAGATGAATTGGCAAATAGAAAAACAGTGGGGGAAAATCAACCAGGCAACAAGTTGGTCCTTTGAAAGGACTGATAAAATTGACTAACACTAGCAAATTTAACAAAGGGAAAGAACAGGAAGATAAAAGGGTGGCATCACAAAGGGTGAAATAAAAAGAACAATAACAAACTACTACAAAAGACAATGCTCCAACAAGTCTGAAACCTAGAACATAAGGACACATTTCTAGAAAGCATAGCAACTATGTAGACTGACATCAAAAACTTGAACAGACCCATAAAGAAAGAAGAAGTAGAGCCTGCCATTAACAAACTCAAAACCCAGAAAAGTCCAGGACTGGGAGGCTTCATAGGGGAATTCTACTAACCCTTCAGAGAAGAGCTGTCACCAATTCTACAGAATCTGTTCCAGAATATAGAAAAGGACAGCTAGCTCCTAAATTCATCTTATGCTGCAAGCATAAGCTTGATAGCAAAATCAAACAATGACTCCACAGGGATAGAAAGCTACAGAACAATATTCCTTATGAACATAGATGCAAACATTCTCAACAAAATCCTAGCCAAATAGAATCCAACAATATATCAAAATAAAAATAAAAAACAAAACAACAGCAACAAAAACCACAATGACCAAGTGGGTTTCATACCAGGTAGGCAAAGATGGATCAACATTTGAAAAACAATCAATGTAATCTACCACATAAAAAGATAAAATAAGAACCACATGAACCTATCAATTGATGCAGGAAAAGCATTTGACAATATCCAATACCCATTCCTGATAAAAACACTCAATAAAATTGGAACAGAAAGGACATTTCTCCATACATTAAAGGTCAGTTCACAACGATTTACATATAATTCCCTCCCTAGGGGACAGACAACAGAAAAGTGAGTGAAGGGAGACATCAGTCAGTTTAAGACATGAAAAAATACTAATAATTTATAAATTATCAAGGCTTCATGAGGGAGGGAGGATGGAACCCTTGATATCAGCTCCCAAGTAGAACGAAAATGTTTTGAAGATGATGATGGCAAGAAATGTACAAATGTGCTTGGCACAATGGACGGATGGATAGGTTATGATAAGAGTTGTGTGAGCCCCCAATAAAATGATTTTTTTTTAAAGAATTTCTTGGGGTTATGGCAGGGAAGATTCTGCGGGGAAAGGGAGCTAATAACAAAGAGTTCAAAAACGAAGAGAATATTATAAAAATTGATTGTGGTGGTGATTTCACAATTCTCTTAAATATAGTCAAATCATTAAATTGTATAATTGCAGATGGCAAGATTCTGACTTACTTATTTGGACACACAATCAGGAAAAAACAATCATTACAAAAGGACATCATGAGAGGATGTACACTGGTACAGATAGGAACTGGAAACACAGGGAATCCAAGGCGGATGATCCCTTCAGGACTAGTAGTGTGAGTGGCGATACTGGGAGGGTAGAGAGAGGGTAGGGTGGAAAGGGGGAACCGATTACAAGGATCTACATATAACCTCCTCCCTGGAGGATGGACAACAGAAAAGTGGGTGAAGGGAGACATCAGACAGTGCAAGATATGACAAAATAATAATTTATAAATTACCTAGGGTTCATGAGGGAGTGGGAAGTGAGGATGTAGGGGGGAAAATGAGGAGCTGATGCCAGGGGCTTAAGTGGAGAGCAAATGGTTTGAGAATGATGAGGGCAATGAATGTACAAATGTGCTTTACACAATTGATGTATGTATGGATTGTGATAAGAATTTTATGAGCCCCTAATAAAATGATTCAAAAAAAGAAAGAAAAGGACATCATGGTTGATAACATATAGGGTCAAAAAAATGAAGACACTTTTCCATGCGGTAGACCTCATATCAACAACCATGGACTTAAACGTGCCAATAGTCTACGAAGGTACAGGACGCGGGAAGCGTTTGTTGTTCTACATAAAATTGCTCTGAGTCGAATCAGCTTGATAGCAACTGACAACAACTACTCTGGATACTTATCTGAGATATGAGTTCCTCTTCTGAAAACAGAGGATCATATTTAATAATTCTTTCACAGTAGATGGTATACACATGGATTTTGGCATTTCTGTTTTTGAAACCACCCTAATAAGACTAAAAGAAATGTATTGTTAAGCGAATTTGTCTGGAGCCATCCGCTGATTCCAGAGACTTGTTTAAACACATTTTGTTTGGAACAAATCAGTACATACATGACCTGGAACCCCAGGAATACTGCTTTTTGGCATCTCCTCATGTCTGAAAATGCTTCATAAGCTATGGCATACTGCACAAATGCTAATACACGTAGCACTGGTATTGGTGCTAGGCAATTTTAAAAGCTGAACCATAATTGTCAATGGCTTGACAAATGATAGAATAGATATTTATTTATTTATGTTTCTTTCAACATTCTTCTTTTTTTTAAATCATTCTATTAGGGGCTCATACAACTCTTATCACATCCCATACATACATCAATTGGGTAAAGCGCATTTGTACATTCATTGCCCTCATCATTCTCAAAACATTTCCTCTCCACTTAAGCCCTTGTCATTGGGTCCTCAGAATGGATATTTATTTGAGTAGAAATTAACATTTAGTAGATGTCAGTATGATGTGTGATAGAGATTAGTTAGCTATTTACTAAACCTATTTCCTCTTCCTCTTGGGAGCAAAGCTAAACTAAACCCCCAGTCTCCCATGGAGTTTAGTACAGCCGTGTATACATGGGCATACACTCAATCCATAAAAATCTCCCAAGCATGGTCCTTTTATACTCTTGTCCCTAAAAGGTGCATAAGAGCCTGGGTCCTTGGAGGAGAGTTGGCCATTGAACATACAGTTGACTGTACATAAACTACTCTGGTAAGTTACCGAGTTTTAGCCGTTATTTTTAACGGCTATTGTTACATTAATTCAGGACTTCTCAGAGTAAGCATTCTTGCCATTTTGGGGTTTTAAAC
Organism: Echinops telfairi; assembly: GCF_000313985.2. Classification (NCBI taxonomy): domain Eukaryota; kingdom Metazoa; phylum Chordata; class Mammalia; order Afrosoricida; family Tenrecidae; genus Echinops; species Echinops telfairi. The sequence continues at coordinate 62,603,291 of NW_022104341.1, read as the reverse complement.
TTTTTATGATAGTTTGAGGGGAGATTTACATAGAAAATTCACTTTCCTTTCAACAATTGATACTGGCATTTCTCTAAGTGAGAGACACTTACTGATCCTTGGGAGGTGGGGGAGCACTGGGACCATCCAGGGAGGCTGCAAAAGCAGATACTTACACTTTATTCTGTGTTGTGTGAATTTGAGGAGGGACTGAAGGAGCAGACTTAGATCTGGTCTTGGGCTCGGCTGAGATGCCTTTTTTTGATATAAGATTACTTGTTGGTATAAAGGTTTTACTTATACATATATCAGTGTCACTGAATTTGTTTCTCTAGACTACCCAGCCTAGCACACCACTACTGCCACAATAGGTTGACATTACTTCATCTTCAAAAACCTGATCTCTGCAAGAGTGAGGAAGAGGGGATGCCTTTACCTAGCCTAACAGATTGTAGGTTAAGGCTGTGTCCACAAGCAAGTTGGTTGGATTACATTATAAAGATTAAAATCCCAAAACCAACATGCAATGCCCAACGTGCTGGTGCTCGGTAGTCGGATGCTGGGCAGCAGCATCAAAGGCAGCTCGCACACCTCTGCCTGGACTGAGACCCTCAGTGACTGCATTACTATTCCTTGCAGTCGTGTTCATCCCTGTTCTTGGCAGTGTCCCTGGAAGAGAATTGTCTCGGGGTTTCATCTGAATTATATCCTCCTGCTTTTCCTTGGTGGGAAGGAGTATAATGAGCTGAGAGTGTGGATGGTTTAACATAAAAACCCTCCCACTGCGCGGCTTTCAGAAATCATCTTGGTGGAGGAAAAGCCAAGTAGCAATATGTGAGCACGTGCTCTTAAACATTTTATTCATCATTCTAAAAAAACCTCATAATGCAAACTTTTTCAACTTATAAAACGTCCGCAAGATAATTTTTTTCTTTTCTCTTTCTGTATCACTATGCTAAGAACATATTAGAGAATTCACAAATGTCTACTGGCCTGATTTAGTCTTGGAGTTAGTCTCTTACAAATCAAAGGCATGTGGTAATTTATTTGAATAAGTTCCCTATTTGTTTGATGAGAACAATACTATGATATGAAAAATGCAAAAATATAAAATAACAAGCTTTAAGAAGGAATGTTGCTTTTTTCCCCTTGATTTTTCACAGCACAGCTATCAACTCATACCCAGAGTAATATACATACACTGAAAATCACAAGAGCAAGAACAGTCACCCTGACACTAAAAAATCATAAACTTGATGGAAGCTTGGAGTTTTTGTTGTAATTCAAATTTTGCTGCTTTCCTTTTTTAAAAAAAAATCCCTCCAGTTCATAAATGTAATTGATAATGATTCATTTTGATGGTTTTATCACTTTATATACTTTAAACACCTTTATTTTTGGAAAGTGTATAATAAATTCAGGACTCCTCTAGGAGTCATTTGAGAGAAATTTTAGAGTTGATCAAGATGTGAATGCTAGGACCTTAATTTTTTATTTTAAAAAAGGACCACACAAGATATAATTAAAATCAGCACCTCTCAAAACGAAATAGATGTCTCCGTGTTGTTATACATCTACTCAAGTTGTATGTGCTTAGAACTATGCAGGAACCCCAGTGGTGTAGTGGATTAGGTGCTGGACTGTTAAGTGTAGTTCAAAGCCTCAAGCAGCCCCTCAGGAAAAAGGTGAGACTTTCTATTCCCGTAAAGATTTACAATCTCAGAATCCCACAGGGGCAGTTCCATTCTGTCCTATTGGGTTGGCATGAGTCAGAATCAACTCAATGGCCGTGAGTTTTGTTTTTACTTATCACTATTACTCTCCTCCTAAAAAGCAAAGAGAGTTTTGAGCTAACTCCACTTAATTTCTACATCTCAGGGAATAGTTCCCCAAACAGAGATGAGGAGGGATGTGGTGTATTGGTGTGTTTTTTTATCTAATGAAACTTATTTAGATAAAGTTCCTGGGAAATCACAGTACCATCACTGACTACTATCAATGAGCAGCCCCAAATCGAGACCCACTGCCATCAAACCAATCCAGACTTGTCGCGACCCCATCTAGGCTTTCCAGGCTGTAAAGCTTCACCGGGCAGATGGCCTCATCTTCCTCTGATGGATCCGCTGGTGGGTTTGGATGGCCCTCCCTCCTGCGATCCACCCAGCACTCACCCAACAGCCCCACAGGTCTCCAGAAACCCCTTCAATTCCCCATACAAGCATTGCCTGCCACGGCAGGTAACCTCCAAGGAGATACGTGGAGCTGCTCTGAAGTCCCCTTAATTATCATTAAATAATTATTTTAGTTAGGCGATTTCTGCACACACACACTGGAAGCTTGTACAGTAAATCTTGTCCTATATCTGTGTTACTATTCAGCACATCTATGATACGCGAGCGATAGCACGACGGCATTCATTCATCTCTGTGCCCCTTCTCATGATGCATTTGTGCCAAAGCACAGGAAGCCCCGAGTCAATCTTTGAAGGCGAAGTCAGCAGAAGTTGGGTTCGCGTGTCAAAGGGAGGAGGGAACATCTCAAGAACGCACCATCACTTCTGGGCTGTGTTCCTTGGGGTCTGGAGGGAAACGCCCACCAGCTCGTGCGTGGGGCTGCCTGTTTTGCCACAGCCCTGATGGAAGCAAGACACACACAGCCTGCTGCCCAAGAAGAGCGTTGCTAGCTGGAATTGGGGGAACTTGCCTTTTAAAAGAAGTTCTTTCTCTGAAAGATGGATTAAATTGATCATTTTTTCCTAGACGTAGTGCACTTCAGGCTCATTTTGCTTTGTAATTAAGAAGAAAGCCAGAAACATCATTTACACATTAAGAATTTAATAGATATATTTTTCTAGCTTTATGCATTAGCACAGGACAGCCCATTAATGAAATAAGTCTTCCTTCAGGGTCAATTTAGATGGCTGTAATCTTCCGCAAATATATTGCAAATGAGGATCATTTAATGATCTTAAAACTAACTGCCAGGAGAGGACTGTTATAACTCTCCAGACAACAGGAAAGACAGACGTGGCATGGCTGACAGTATCCTTTCTTTAAATTAACAAATGTTCATTTCTGGCCACTACTTTTTTTTTTTAATTGCAAATATTATCATCTGTTGAGGTTAACCTCTGGCTTGCTGACCTGGAAGGTTAATTCTGATTATGGAAAGCGCGGGGCTGTGTTCCATGATCGATGAAAGGACAACAGCGTTGCCCGGATGACACAATGTCCTTTGGATTGCTGATGAAACCACAACTGTCATTCTCTCTTGAGCTTCCCTGATTTTGGTCCCCTCATCCCTTTCTTCAGAACGTCTTTGCTTCGCGTCCACTAGCCAGTGTAGAATAGGAGACCCCCAAAATAAGTTAATGGAAGGTTTCTCCACAGTTTTTTGAAGCCCTCTCCTATTGCTGTCTCATGTTATAACAATACAACCCGTGTGCAGGACTGCAGTGGTTCAGCTTCTTTTACATGTGAGATCCTATTGCTCCTTAAACCAGTATCAGAGGTCAGGTGGACAACATGCCATTTTCCATTTTCTAACAACTAACCCTCAGAGATCCCAAGGGACAAAATGCTGTGTGCAAGAGTCCACCCTCCCACCCACCCCCAACTGATAAAAGCTTAAAAAACTCAGACCTTCCTAACTCCTGGACGACTCCACCATCCATTTCACGATGACCATGTGTGGCCTTTTGTCTTTGGGAAAGCACCCTGCTAAAAACCACTGAAGCCTGAAGGGAAGATTTTGTACAGAGAGCCTGAGTTAGTTAATTGTGCCAACCTGGCTGATAAACACATGTGGAGCTAATTGAAAGGCGGAGGGATAAATGGGTGGTGAGCCTCGCCTTTCTAGTTCTCGGGTCTCTTGCTTTGTGATGGTCGCACCAGGGTGCAGCTGCCTTAG
>NW_022104341.1:62571625-62599125 GCF_000313985.2 Echinops telfairi | reverse complement strand
GTTAATGGGTTAATGTTGGACTTGTGGGCTTGGGCAGCATTGGGTTGGGATGTTTTCGTGATGCACACTTTCTTTACATAAAACTCTCTTATACAAGAGTTGCTATGGATTTGTTTCTCTAAAGTACCTAGACTAATACAGACCCTGTGCCCTAAAGAATGTACAGCCTAGTTGAAAAACAAAACATTTGTATATAAAATATGGCAAATACTTTGTATGTATGTCACAATTATGAAATGAGGGGACTGGATCAAGTGGGCTAGACGGGCGAATCAAGAGGCAAATGTCTGAGACGACTTCTTGGGAGAAGTGGACTTGAAAGAAGGGCTACAAAACCTGAGAGCTCTTTGGCAACACAGATTATGGGATTTCGACGTGAGATTGAGACCTAGTTTCAAGACCTAGTTATGCCAATTGTTCTGGTCAAGTAACCAAATTTCTCTAGGCTTCAACTCCTTACCTGGAAAATAGGCATAGTTATCAGGACTTACCTTGTTGGGTTGTTATTAATAGGTAAGACAGTGTATCTATAATGCTCAGTACAGAACTGGCCACAGAGTTCATTGCTAGAACACCTGGAGCAAAAGAATCATGGTGAGATCTATAAGGGATCGCCAAACAAATAATGATTGAAGCAGAATTTAAAGAAAACGATGTGAGATTAATGAGAAAGAATATTGGGGGGAAATTGGAGACCGCTGAATGCCAAGATAATACATTTTACCTAATAGTCTTCTATGTCTCTTATTTGCAATTCAGAACCCATTCTTCAGAGGTTGTCATATTCTCAATATATAGGAACAGATACAAGTAGAACTGCTGTCATTCATTATGACTGTCTGAGTAGAACAGGTGCTGAGAAGTTAGTCCCTCTACCTAGTCAGCATCCCGCCAACAATTTCCTGGAAGAAAACTCAGGAGGCTATGGAAGACTTCTACCCAGGGGAGTGGTGTGGGGGTGTAAGCATTTACCTGGCAGCAGTCATAGACTGCAAGGGCCAATAGGCTCATGGAAGATTGGTCAGTATCCCATAATAGTAGTCAAAGTTTAGAAGGGAACAGAAAGAAAGGGCAGGCATGAGGTGACACAGGAGGGGAGGATGAAGGAAAGAGGAGTCATAAAAGATTCATGGACCATAGACCTGGGCAACCATTTGGTGAAATGCCTAGTGTCACACTGTGAGCATCAAAGAAACCGTACTAAATGCTAATGTACAATGATGATGCTGAAGGTCATTATTTATTATTCTACAAAGTTCTGGAATAGCAATAGCTAAGTTTCTCTTAGGATGATAATTGTCAGGGGGGAAGTGAGATGGAAAGTGAGGTTTCGGGTCAAAATATTATCCACTTGAACTGAGCAAAGTTAAACTGACTTTTTTATCCAGACTTCTGATTTTTTAACATGCTACTATGCATTTTGAATCCTTACGGGAAAGATGTCAGCCATCTAGCTGAGAAGCAACAAAGTCCACATGGAAGAAGCACACCAGACTGTGTGATCATGAGGTGTTGACAGGACCAGGTATCAGGCATCAAAGACCCAAAACAAAAACTCATATCGATGTGAATGAAGGGGAGGGCAAGGCAGAGGCCTAAAACCCATCTGCAGTCAATTGTACATCCCTTTTCAGAAGGGTCACAAGGAAGAGAGGAGCCAGTCAGGGTGTGGTTTAGCACTGACGAAACACGAAACTTTCCTCTAGTTCTTTAATGCTTCCTCCCCCACCCCCACCTACTACCATGACCCCCAATTCTACCTTACAAATCCGGCTAGACCAGAACATGTACACTGGCACAGATGAGAGCTGGAAACACAGGGAATTCAGGACAGATAAACCCCTCAGGACCAATAATGAGAGTAGTAATACCAGGAGGGAAAGGCAGGGGAAAGGCAGGACCAATAATGAGAGTAGTAATACCAGGAGGGAAAGGCAGGAGAAAGGCAGGACCAATAATGAGAGTAGTAATACCAGAAGGGAAAGGCAGGACCAATAATGAGAGTAGTAATACCAGAAGGGAAAGGCAGGGGAATAAGGGGGAACTGATCACAATGATCGACAATATAACCCTCTCCCAGGGGGTCAGACAACAGAAAAGTGGGTGGACGGAGACAGGGGTCGGTGTAAGACATGAAAAAATAATAGTAATTTATAATTTATCAAGGGTTCATGAGGGAGGGAGGGTGAGGGAAGGAGGGAAATATAAGTTGATATCAAGGGCTCAAGTAGAAAGAAAATGTTTTGAAAATGATGATTGATGACAACATATGTACAAATGGGCTTGACACAATGGATGGATGGATGGATGGATGGATGGATGGATGGATGGATGGATGGATGGATAGATGGATGGATGGATGGATTGTGATAAGAGCTGTAAGAGCCCCCAATAAAAAGATCTTTTAATTTAAAACAAAAATGAGTGGGGAGAAAGATGCAATGAGCAGTTTTATCCATAGTATTTGACTTAGATCCCTTTTTAAGAAATGTGGGGTTAAGGTTTCTTGCAACCCACTTTGGGATATACTGCTCTATTAATAAAGGACCCTCGAGGAAGATGCATTTCATTCATCATTGGTTCATTGGGAATATACAATGTGTCAGTAAAGAACTTGTTCTTACCCAGGAACTTCATGTGTTCATAAATAAGGATGCTGGTTTGGTACCACAGGGCGTTCTCTTGTCCTTGGCTCCAGGGAAATAATCCTCAGAGTAAATGGGGTGCCTTGATCTGGGACTTCCAAGGCATACCTGGGAATTTGTGCTGGTGAGCATGGCCAGAAAAGACTCCCTCGGGAAGCCACTATCAGCCAACCTTAGGAGGCATTGATTTCCACAAGCCCTGAACAGGAAGGCTCAGAGAACTTCCTGGTTAACCTGAACATTTCTCAGGTGGCTTGGATATCCCTGAGGCATATATTGGAAACCCTCCCAGACTTCACCCATTGGCTGCTTTCATTTGTATTTCTTTTGGTGATTATCTGCAGTCATAAATCTGTGTGGTATTTACATAATCTGTTGTCAATTTGAGACTTAAGAGTGAAGAGGTGGAGTTTAGCCTGTCAATCAGGTAGCAGCTTGATGACCTCATTTGGAGGCGCTAAGGAGATAAATAGATTGCTAGACGTGGGACACACACTCACTCCCTTTGAGACATTCCTGTTGAGAAGACACATGGGCTACTACACTGGAGCCCAGGAGCTAAAGGAGCCACATGGAGACCCCTGCCAGTGCTAAGAGGCTTCCACTGCCACTGGACCCAGAAGACGTTCCACCCACTGGCCTGTGATCTTCCTGCACTTAGTGTCATTGCATGCGTTGTGTGAGTCTGAAGAGGAATTTATAGATTGATATCAGACATATGGGCTAATATTGGACCTATCGACTTGATCTGGACTGGGCTGGGATGTTTTCTCAATATTCAATTGCTCTTGTATAGAAAGGTTTTTCTATACACATATGTGTGTGTCTATGAATTTGTTTCTCTAGTCAACCCAGATTTGCACAGTCTGTTACCCTTTATTTATTTTCCATGAATTCTGTGAGTCATTCCAGTGGATTATCAAAGCCAAAGAAGTAATAGGAGCCAGCACGTCAGAAGGTGTCATGGGGACTACCCAAACTTGTAGCTGGCATCCTATTTGACCATCTGAAGGACAGTGTCCTTTTAACTTGGGAGCTCTGAGCTCCCTCCAGGTGACCAAGGTCAGAGAGAAAAAGTGTCACGGAGGCAAGTGGTGACAAGGATGAAAAGCGGGAAGGTAAGGACTGGATCAATCTCCACTTTGGGTGGTTGGAGGCACAGTGATGCTTACTATCTAGGCATAGGACTTCTGTTCTCACGGGAGTCAATGTCTAGTCAGGGAGGCTTGCTGCAAATCCATTGGTTCATGTGGCTCCAAATCAGGATGCTGTTTTGAGAATGAAAATGACACATGATAAAAGTTGAAAGGTAGACAATAGTCATCATTATGATTGCCATTAGCTACCATCTCTTGAATGTACATGATATTCCAAGCATCATGTGAAATAGCCCACATACTTTTTATATGAGTCTTCCCTACAATCCTATTTTCAATCACCTCATATTCATGTGAATGTTGGATATTGAATCAAGGAAGATGGGGGGTGGGGATCAGTGCATTTGAATAGTGGTTCTGGCAAAGAATGTTGAAAGTTCTGTGAACTGCTAGAAGCACAAACAAGTAAATTTTGAAAGAAGTACAGTCAGAATGCTCCTGAGAAGCAGGAGACTCGTTTCACTTACTTTGCACACGTTATCACGAGTGCCCAGTCCCTGCAAAAGGACATCGTGCTTCGTAAACTGGATGGTCAGTGGGAAAAAAGGAGGACCTTCAGCGACACAGATTGACACAGAAGCTGCAACAACGGGCTCAAACATAAGGGTTTTGAGGATGGTGCCAGGCCAGGGGGCGTTTCCTTCTGTGGTGCACAGAATCACTGTGAGTCTGAACCGACTCAATGGCACTGACTACTACAACAATCCTGTAAGGCGCATACTAATGTCACCCACATTTTGCAGATGAGACAACAGAGAGAGCTTATACAACTTATCCAAGGACTTATGTGAGGTAAAGCTGGAGCTTAACCCCAAATCTACCAGAGCCTAGGATCCACATTCTTATCCATTGTGATCCTGGGCTTCTTAACCTGTGAACTGGTTCAAGAAATGTGGGCTTTACCACGAAGGCCTTGGGGATCCACAGAAGGTCGTATATCTCTGCCTCTCCTTTGATGAATCTCTGAGAATACTCTGAGTTAGACCCACACGCAAAACAGGGGAAAGTGACACTTGCTAAACTAGCACACTACATCTGCCTTGCAGGGATGCTCATGAGTCACAGCCTCCGAACTGCCTGGGGATTTTCAAATGAAAGGCCCTTATGTGTCTGCAAGTTACTATCCTGCTGGGTTATCTTCTTCAATAAGTGTTTCTTAGCATTGCACAGCAGCACCATGAAAATCTTGCTTTATTACACCTTCTTCAGAGACCCTACAGCCCTACAGCCTGCCTGTCGTGTGGGTTTACTGAGAGCGAACTTTCAAAGTCATGCATTCTCTGGTAAGTGTATTTTAAACCATGCAGCATCACATTAAAAAGAAATGGCAGTCATTCTGCCTTGGAAACTGTTCCCTAGCATGACATTACTTTAATTCACTGGCTCCTTGTAATCAAGATCTAATAAACAGCACCTTTAAATAAGTCCTACACACAGCCTGCATTGTTACAATCAATTGAACTACTTAAGAAAGAAAACCTCGGAGGCTATCTGGAGGCATTCTGTGCTTCCCTCTGTTTTATGGCGCAACCTTAGACACAACGTGTAAAAAGGTCAAGACAGCATGTAGGCTTTTGCATTAAACAGCAGAACACTAATTAGTTTTAGTGACAATGGGGTTCTGTTAGTGTGTTCTAATATTTTGATGCTTAGTTTTGTTTCAAGCCTCTAGCCGTGAGACACAAATGCTCTTCTGTCCCGCGCTGGTTCTTCGGTTTTGGTTTTCAGATCCATCATCTGTTTGAACACATAGTCTTTTCCATCTGTCTATCGTCATGCAAAGTCTATGCTAAAGCTTAATTTTGAGGCAATGCATTGAAAAGGATGAATCAAAAGAAATAGTAAGATAAAATCTGTATTTAATGTGCAACATAATATTTTACTCATTCATTTAAACATAACCCAACTATTGTGTTAAAACATAATAGCAGTGGGTTTTCAGTATGTCTGCATATTAACTATCCAAACAAGCCCAGTGTTTTGTAAAATGTTAAGTATTAATGGCTGAGTGTTTAAAAAAAAACGGGGAGGGGGATTTCCATGTACTTAAATGCTATTTTAAATTCATAGAACAAGTAATGATGTCATGTTCAAAGCCAAGGAACTATTATTTTCATAGTTTCTTTCTTTTTTTCATATTTTCAACACCGTGTTTGTGTCTCTACTCTTTCTCTAGCATATAGGAAAATTCCAAATATTTTCTCCAGGATAAAGAACTACAACTAAAGAATATAAGGTCATTTGGAACAATAGAAACCAATTGATTTCTTTCATCAAAATACTGATTATTATAAAGTAAACTATAGAGTAAACTAAAATAATCAACGGGTTGAATTTGTCTCACTTGGCTAGATGCTTGGGAATTGCCAGTTTCCTGTACGAGACAGATTAGGCCACTTACTTGTTGACGCCCTTGCTGTTTTAAAAATCAGGCGAAGATCATGCACTTGCACTGGTCACTATCTTTTCTAGATGTGATTGGGCTAATGCTTTGGTAACGCTTTCTGATGCAGTTCACCCATGGGATTCAAAGCAATCAAATTGATAGGCGGGGGGAAAAAATCCACCCACATTCTTCTTTGTCCCCCCTGGCCAGCTCGGGCCCTGGTCTATAGAAGCTGAACTTTCATTAAAAGAAAATAAAGTGTCTAGCCCAAATGGGATGTCCCAAGGGTGTGTTGTAGTACCCTGGAGTGCATTGCCTTATTTCATTCTATGGGATAATTATTATTTCTAATCTCCATTTTATAGAAGTGAGAGCAGCATCTCAGAGAGGTTATATAGCTTGCTGAAGGTCGTCACACAGATCAGCCCAACCCCAGACTCTGAACCTCAGTGTTTTGTTATCTAGCAAAAGCAAAAATGCATTCTGCCCTCATTTATATTCTCTACTCTCTATGAATATTTCCACGAATTTACCTCAAGATGGTCATTACCTGAACAGGAAAAAAAAAAGTATTTATTGGCCCACGAGTTTTCTGCACTCAACAGAAGTAACATTCAAATTCAGAGGCACTTGACCTCCGAGCAAACAAGCCGAATCAGTTGCCATCCGGTGAATTCCAACTCACAGCAAACCAAAAGGACAGGGGAGAACTGCCAGAGCAAGTTTAATTTCTATGGACGCTTAAAGGACAAACCGACCGGTCTTGGAAGAAGTAAGGCCAGAGTGCTCCTTAGAGGCAAGGACGGCGAGACTTCGTCTTACATCCTTTGGACATGTTGTCCGGAGAGACCAGCACCTGGAGAAGGACGGCATGCTTGGTCAAGGGGAGGAGCTTCAAAAACAGGGGAAGGCCCACGACAAGAGAGATTGGCACAGGGGCTGCATCGACGGGCTCAGGTCTGGTAACAGCGGTGAGGACGGCGCAGGACTGGGCAGTGTAGTTCTGTTGGGCATCGGGTTGCTATGGATCAGAGCTGACTCGATGGCACCTCACAACAACAACATCAACAATCTTTATGGAAACAAACTGCCTCATCTTTCTCCTGAAGATTTCCCGGTGGATCCAACCACTGACCCTGCAATTAGCAGTTGCTTTACCACTGCAGCACCAGGGTTTCTTTCTTTATCTTAAGGCACAGGGGAAAGCACACACGTTATGGAGTTTGCTTCTCTTAAATTCACTATGTAATTTGGGGTAAATTGCTTACCCTCTTTAGGCCTTAGTTTCCCATCTTAAAATGGAGATAATGAAAGGTTGGAAGCTTGAGTCTACCCAGATACACCTCATAAGAAAGTCTGGCAATAGACTTCTAAAAATCCAGCTGTTGGAAGCCCTACCTTGTGCATTCTACTCTAGCACACACATGTGGTTAGCTACTACCGCGTGGGTTCCAGCTCATAGCGACACTATGTACAACAGAGCAAAACACCACTGGGTCCTGCGCCATGCTCACAGTTGTTCTCATGTGTGAACCAATTATTGAAGCCACTGTGTCAATCCATCTTGTCAGGGGATATCCTCTTTTTCTCTGCATTTCTACTTTAAGAAGTATGACCGGGACAGGTCTCTCCTGGCAGCATGTCTAAAGCAGGTGAATAACACCTCACCATCCTGGCCTGTAAGGAGCATTCTGGCTGTACTTCTTTAAAGACAGATGATGTGTTTGTCTTTCTGACAGTACATAGTACTTCCGACATTCTTCGACAGCACCACAATGCAAATGGATCAATTCATTCCCGGTCTTTCTTACCCAACTTTCACATGCATTTGAGGCAATTGAAAATATCATGACTTGAGTCAGGCACACCTTAGTTCTCAAAGTAATATCTTGCTTTTCAACACTTTAAGACGTCTTGTGCAGCCAGTTTACTCAAAGCAAAATGTAGTTTGATCTCTTGACTGCTGCTCCCATGAGCATTCATTGTGGCGCCAAGCTAGACAAAATCCTGGACAACTTCAATCTTTTCTCCATTTATCATGTTGTTGTCTATTGGTCCAGGGGTGAGGATTTTGGTCTTCTTTACATTGAGTTGTAATTCACACTGAGGGCTGCAATCCTTGATCTTCATCAGCAAGGGCTTCAATTCTTCCTCACTTTCAGCAAGCAAGGTTGTGTCAGCTGCACATTACAGGTTGTTAATAAGTCTTTCTCCAACCTTGAAGCCGCAATCTTTATCATATAATCCAGTTTATTTGATTATTTGCTCAGCATACAGATTGAATAAACACAGAGGATACAACCCTGATGCACACTTTTCTTGATTCAAAACATGCCTAATGCCCTTGTTATGTTCCCACAACTGCATCTTGATCTACGTACAGGTCACATGGCACAATGAAATGTTCTGGAATTCCCATTCTTCTCCAGGATATGCACAGTTGGTTATGTTCCACACAAATATATAGATGTACAATCACCAGCAGTTGACGCAATAGCAACTGGTTTATTTATTTCATTTTATTTTTATATAGTATCAATGTTCAAGGATTGCCGTTAAGGTTGGAGTCAATCATTTATTAAGCATTCACTCCACACTCGGTACTGTATAAGACTTTCACTTACATGGCCTCCTTTAATCCTCACAAAGATCCTCTGTACATTTATTTATCCTGACAAATCTATCCATTCATTTTTTTAAAAAGCATCTGCTGGGTGCTAAGGATACAACATTATTCAAAGGAAGCAGGGTGCCTTCTCTCTGGATTGGCAATCATTAATTATGATGAAGATAGAACTTTGGACTTCTGCCGTTCTAAGTATTTGATTGGGGAGCCTAAGTTTGCACACTAAAGCTGAGGAGTCTCTCCTTGGCCTGACAGCCTTTAAAAATGTGTGATCTAGAGTAAGACTGTATCGTCAGAGAAATGCACTTCAGTTTTGATTATTGCCTGAGGCCTTTTATGTAGAATAAACAATATTTCCTCATACAACCTTCTCTGGTAGGTAGGCTAGATAGATTACATATACCTCTCTGTCACCTATTCCAATCACTTATTAATTCTGTGCTCTATCTGCAATTTTTGATATCTCCTCCATTTTTCACATACTTCCATTGTTAGTTAATTTCCTCAACAAAAATGTATTGAGTGCCTACTATGTGCTGGGAACTGTGCCAGAAGCTTACCATTCAGACCTGAAAAGCAGACAAACATATCCTAACCTCATGAAACTTATATTTTCATGTAATAATTAATCTTTCATCGTCACCTTCGTCGCACAGAAGGAAGTATCCTGAGTGTGGTGGACTAAGGACAAAAATGGTCAATGGTCAACAGGTTTCAAACAGACAACTCACAAGAGGGGGTGTCACATTTGAAACCCCATTTCTCTCGTGAGACTTCTCTGCACTTCAGAACAATAGTTTTGAGACCGCTCTGTCCTGCATAGCAATAACTTTATGAAGTGGATACAGAGCACTAAACCACTCTGTGTGGGTTAAGCCTCGGTGAAAAGAGAGCTAAAGACCCTTCCAGGTGTGTGCCTTTCTGTTTTCTAGGGATTATTTTCTCCAGCCAGTGAGTCAGCCTGTTTGTGTTTGTTCCCTACTACGTCATCGCCTGCCGCTCAGGGTCCCGCTGGTGCTTGCACTTTAAAGAGAAGCAGAAAGGAGCAGAGTGGCATGTAAGTGGCTCTAGAAAATGTATCGGGGTGTTTGAGAAAGCTCAGTCAGCTGACTTTAAATAAAACAAATAAGCTCTTTTAATAGTGAGGCAGTGAATTATCATTTTTAAAATGTAGCTACTAGAGTCTCACAATACCCAATATGTCTGGGTTCCTAACTCGATATTTTTAATTACTTGCCTTTATTGGTCAGACACAATGTAGAGTCAAGTTTCAAGCAATACCTTTTATTGGACTAATGGTAGAATATTGACAGATAAGCTTTGGGGATATAGAAAACTCCCCTCTAGGTCAGTAAGGGATTGACTCGGAGGAAAAGGATTTCTGTGAACAGAAAAGCCTCTCTGTCAATATTGTATAGTTTGTCCAATAAAAGGCATTACTCAAAACATGGCTGGGTGTTTTGCTTTGAAATTAAAAGGGGAAAAAAGGAGTCCAATGAGCTAAAGATAAGACTGTGTAGGCTGGATTGTATGTAAGCCAATCATGTGACCAGGCGAAAGCCTCTATGTCAGTACTTTCAGTGAGCTGCAGGCATCTCCAGACTCATCTTTGAGAGAGGAATAATAAAATCTTTCTAGATCCTAAGGTTATTGTTTATCATTAGCTGATATTCATGAAAACATTTTTATAATTGGAAAGTATCATAAAATATATAGTATTCTTATTATCAAATCATTGATGTGCCTAAGCTGTTAATATCAACGGGCTTCCATTAATAGATAGCAAAGAGGTGTCAACACTGCAAATTACAATGATGAGAGTCCTTTTTAATTCCCATTTCACCACTGATGATCTATAATGTTAATTCAAGTCAACAAAACACCTCTGAGTCCCTATTATGGGAAGGCGGTATAGTTCCCTCATTGCCCATTGCGTTTTTTGGTCAGAGGTAGAGGGTGAGTTCCAGAGAAGGTGACAGACTTAGGGAAAGGTAGCACTTGTCCTGTAGCACCAATGGTCATAAGAGAGAGCTCCTGAGATGCTTCTCCTCCCTTGTTGACAGAACTTCCTTTTTCAAGGTGTTGGGTAAACTCTTCTGATAACAAATCCCTAATAATCTGAAAACAAGCGAATATATGGTTGTGCAGAGGCAGGCGTCACATGCCAGCAAAGCTCGTGTTCTGGTTCAGAAAGAACTGCGAGATTCTGAGTCCACTCTTCTGTCTCTTTGGAATACCAAGGAGAACATTTCCCCTGACTTCCTCTTCAACCAAGCCTCAACAGATAGACAGGTCAGTACTTTCAGTGAGCTGCAGGAATCTCCAGACTCAGGTAAATGATGCACACCTGGAAGACCCTCCTCAGTCTACAGACAATTGACCCTTCTGATAGCAGCTGAAGGTCATCATAGGCCAGTTTATTGCATTTGCCCCAATGTTCATATTATCCTAAGGAATAAAGTTCACACGAGCTGCCATTTTTGCCACAAGCCATTTATAAAAATCAATTCGCTAGATTAATGCATTCAGCAATGGTATTCTGGCCCCTGACAGCACCTTCTCACAAGGGTGATGTTTTTAAGGCATCTCCAAATTCTTGAGCATTCAAGTTGAGATCCATGTCCCTAAGAAGACCATTTGTCCTCAATCTGCTGAAGCAATTTGATGAAACAACTGATTTAGTGGATTTTTATTATTTGGGGGAGGGGAGGGTAAAGGAATCAACAGACAAATATATTTGTGTCTTTTTCAACTAATCCAAGTTCAAGTAATTTAGCTGATTTCTTCAACAATTCACTCAACGGTCATTTACTGATACTTACTATGTGCTAGACATGCTGCTAGATATCGGGTTGCTCATAGTCCATCAAGGAAGCAGGTATGGCAGCAAATGCAATACTAGGCAGTCGAGACAGAGCCGTGGAGATTGTGGGAACAGGAGGACGGTAGTGCTAAGCCAAGAAGAGGTGATGCTTGAGAAGAATTGTACAAATGGGTACAAGGCAATGAGAAGAAAAGATGAGTCTTTTGGAGAAGGGAAACTGGGCAGATAGAATATTATATGCGAGAGCCCAAAAGAAACAAGACTGGAAACCCCATGGTCTTGCCACTAAACCATGGTGATGTAGTGTACATGTAAGCTTGTTTCGGAGCACCCCAGGTCCGTCCAGATGCCAGGGAACTTAGCAGACCTTAGCTCCCTCAGAGGACCGGGAGACCAGGGCTGTGTCCGAACCTCAGGAAAGCCCTTGGCTAGCTGAAAGAGGGATGGCCCCAGCCTCTTCTCTTCACACGTGAGGAAAGTGAAAGCATCTGTCTGAAAAGAACAGACCCGAACAAAACCCCGTCCTGGAATGAAAGTGGGTATCATTGATACAGTTACAATAGTCCTCAGCTTTGTTATCACACCAATCCAGAACGTGTCCTCCGTGAGGAGCCAGGCCCTTTCTCCTCACACAGAAGGAACTTTCTTCCTGTTCACATCGGAGGTCCTATCAGGCTGTTGTCCAAGCGATTTCCGTTCCCAAACAGTAAGGACATTCAAATGATGAAAGGAAGGGACGCTAGGTAAAGGCAAAATGGAAGCAAACACTTGAACTTGGCTTTAGCAGGCGGAAGAGCTTCCAAACTCTAACTATCAAGAAATCCATAATTCCACATACAAAACTCCATAGTCCTATTTTGTATTCAGTCCACTCACCCCTCTGGCTACTGTTTTGTTTAAGATGCCTAAAAAAAGGTAGCGAGAACTAGAAGCAGCTGTTTTCCTTTCCCATTCTCAGTTCACCCAGTGGTTGGACTGGGATTCGTTTGCTTCCCTAGACATAGACGGTGGGCCAACAGAGATTGCTAATGGGGTGAGGGTACTGTCGTTGTGCACTGTGGAGTTCCTTCTGATCCGGAGGACTCAGATGTCCTACATGGTGGTCTGTAGGGGAGCAGGTTCCCAAGCCTTTCTCTCCCAGAGCAGCTAGGGAACTCAAACACTAAGCACTTAACCATTGCATCTCCAGGATGCAAAGTAGTATTAGATGATGCACATCTGGAAATGGGATTTTTCACTAGAATAAAACAAAATGCAACTCTAATTGTAGAGACACAAACACAGCATTAGAAGGTAACCGTATCTTTGGCCAGCTAAATAAATTTAAATATGAAAACATGGCGTATCATCTTTTCTTCTCAGTTCTCACTATCGATTGTGGCTACACATAACTAGTTGGATTTACATACGGCAAGATTGGTTTCATGGATGCTAAGGTATTCATTCTTTCCTAACAACTTGGCAAATCAGTACTTCTAAGTTTATTTGGGAGAGATGTATAATTTCATAAGCTATCATTTAATTGTTTTCTAATCATTTCTGCTAGCCACAGAAAAGTGGTAAGAAGAACGAAACAAGCGCACTCATTCACGGTCCTCAAACCCATCTCAGCCCCTGGGACAGGAAGGAATTGCCCCCTTGAGTTTACGAGGCTGTTCAGCTTGAGGGAGGCAGAAAGTCTCACCTCTTTTCAACAGTGGCTGGTGAGTTCAAACTGCTGGCCTCGCGATTAACAGTTCAATATACAACCCACTACACCACCAGGGCTCAACCAGGAAATCACCTTGAGAAAGGTCATCATCATCCATGGAATAAAGAAGAGGAACTGCTCATGCTGCTGCTGAAGTGTAGATTCTTTCTCCTTGCTCTGAACTGTCGCCATAGGGAAGGAACGGCACAGTGAGGGCAAATCGCATGTCTTGTTTTTCAAAGCATGCACGATGTACCTTCCCCAAACACTCAAAACACAGCCCCATGGAAACCCTCCTTTGAGATCTCATCTGATGAACTACACAGAACCTTTCGACTCCTGGTATGACTGGTTACTTCTTCATTAAGTACCGGGAGCCCTCGATGTACGATGAGGGTCCATTCTGATGGCTCCCGTTGTAAGTCTGTTCTGACTGAAACTGAACAGCGCTTTTTAAGTTTGTTTTGTTTTGTTTGCTTTTATTTTATTTTTAAATCATTTTATTAGGGGCTCATACAACTCTTATCACAATCCATACACACATCAATCGTGTAAAGCGCATTTGTACATTCATTGCCCGCATCATTCTCAAAACAATTCCTCTCCACTTAAGCCCCGGCATTAGGTCTTCATTTTCCCCCTCCCTCCCTGCTCCCACCTCCCTCATGAGTCCTTGATAATTTATTAATTGTTATTTTGTCATATCTTGCCCTGTCGAACGTCTCCCTTCACCCACTTTTTTGTTGTCCGTCCCCCAGGGAGGAGGTCATATATACTTCCTTGTAATCGGTTCACTATCTCCTTTTATGACCAATATCTTTAGAAACCAAATCTTTATTTGTCGTTCAGGTGTTGCAAAGCTTACAGAAGAACATCTGCATTTAAACATTGGAGGATGATAACACCAACAAATGACACACTGCAAAATTGTGTGTAATAGATATGAGAGGGCTTCAAAAAGTTTTGGGGGTATTTCATTATCTTTGCATTACATTTTCCATGAACCCAGACGGTCATAAGCACAGGTTGTAAGTCGAGCCCTCCTGTACTTAATGACCACGTCACTGTGTGCCAGTCACCCTGCTGGATCCTGGGGTCCCAAAAGTGGGGAAGATGAGCAAAAGGCCTGCCCTCACGCTGTTTACAGTCTAGAAGTTGCAGAGATACAGAGAAGGAAAAGGACAATTACATGGCTGTGTCACTGTCTTTGGTTTTCGTAGTTGTAATAATCTTATAGTCCTAAGGGGGCCTGAGTGATACAGAGGGCTAAGCAGTGGGCTGCTGATTGCTAGGTTAGCACTTCAGACCCTGAGGCGACAGATGCCGCTGTTCCCATAAAGCCTTCAGGAGCACTTAGTTCTGTTCTGTTGTATAGGCCACTAATCTAGTCCAAGGATTCAGGGATGCTCTCACCCCTAGAGGACACAGTCTTAGCAGAGTACCGTGCCAAGGGAAAAAGAAGAAAGGTGAGCACAAAAGCAAAACCAAAAAAAAAGACAAGGTTTTGAGCAGTGGGTTTGTATGAATTTTAGCTACGACCTAAAAAGGAAGTGAATGGAGTTGAAAGTGATCAAACTGACCTTTGAGGCCAAATATATAGAACTAATCTGTAAGTTAGGAGCCCTGGTGGTCTAAAGCTTACATTTGCGGCTGCCAACCTCAAGGTCAGTAGTTTGAAACCACCCAGCTACTCCAAGGAAGAAAGACAAGGTTTTTGGCTCTCATCAAGAGCTACAGTCTCAGAAAGCCACAGGGGCAGTTCTACTCTGAGCTACTGGGTCACTATAAGTCAGAATCTACTCCATGACCGTGAGTTTGGTTTCTGGAGTCTACAAATGGGTTCATGTGGCTCAAACAGGCAAGGGCTTGGGTACAAACTTAAAGGTTGGCAGTTTGATCCTATCCAGAGGCTCCTCCGAGGAAAGACCTGGTAATGCACTTTATTGAAAGGTCACAGCCATCAAACGCCTGTGGAGAGGAGTTCTACTCTGAAACACTGTGATAGACTCAACTTGACAGCCAGTGGTGGGGAGGAGAGTTGTAAGTGTCTTATTAAATATATATGGTGTGGAAGAGCAAAAAGCAAATAGGATTTGAAATCAGAACACCTGTGTTCAAATTTAAATCTCTGATTCTTGTAAGCTACGTGAATCCAGATAAATCACTTAAGCTCTCTGGAGTGCAGTCGTGTGTTTTTTGTTCTTATCAGTGACATTGGAATTATAGTGTCCTTGCTCTACCATCTGCATAGAGTTGTTAGTCTCAAATTAAAGAGTGGATGTGAAAATGCTTTGCAAATTTGGAAAGCATTACACAAATGTTATTCTTATGAAAACAAAAATAGAAGTAAGACAGTGAAATTAATAGAATTTAGACACAAGGGAGAAAGGAGATTATGAATATAAAGTGAAAGTGAGGGCCTTTTTTAGTCTTGCTAGGATAATGGCCAAAATGAATTTCTTAAACCCCAGGAAATTTGCCAGAAATACATAGAGAAGATACAAATTCCTCTTAAAAAAAAAAAAAGGAAAAGATTAAAGATGTGATAAAAAGCAGTGCTCACAAGGAGAGAAAGCTCTGCTCTCCATTTGCCATGTCAGGGAGGGGAGGAACGAGGTAAAATATATTCTCAGGAACGTCCTTAAAAGCTCTAGTGACCATGTGGGTATTTTTAGCCACTAAAGTATTTAACTGAGTGCATAGATAGAAAAGCAAACTATAAGCCTAGTGGTGTAAACCTGTGGGGCGGAAATAGAGTTGAGGGGAAACGTCTGAAAACCAGATGACAGCATGATCTGTAGGGAGGGCAGTGTGATAGAAGAGGAAAGGAAAGATTCGGCACAAAACTGGAGACCCATTCCAATCATCACACATACTGAGCCTCTCCTGCCTGCCGCCTACTCTGCTTTGCACGAAGGATAAGTAAGGCCGATTCCTGTTTTCTAGAGACCCACTGTGCAATTCGCATGCGTGCTAGGCTTTGGGCTGCTAATCACAGATCGGTAGGTCAAGCCCACCAGCTGCTCAGATGAAGGCAGATGAGGCTGTCTGCCCCATAGAGTCACCATCTCAGAAACCCTGTGCAGGATTGCCACAAGCAAATCTGCTGCCCAAGGCCTCTGTCAAGTGTTGAAACGCGAGGCTGTCACTCTGAGGACTAAGGTATTTTCAATGGCCTCCTCTGCATGTGAAAGTTGAGCAATGGAAAAGGAAGACCGAAGAAGAGATGTATTTGAATTATGCTGTTGGTGAAGGATACTAGAAGCACCATGGGCTGCCAGAAAAACAAAGAAATTCATGGGCAGAAAGTATAGTCAGAATGTTCCTTAGAAGCAGGGATGGTAAGACTTCTTCTTACATACTTTGGACATGATATCAGAAGAGAAGAGCCCTCCTTAGTCTTGAGTGGTTGCCAGCGGGAACTTATATCTCCTATGTGATTAAATGAGAAGTAGACAGGTATTAGGACACCATTCTTGAACATAAATAACTAACTAGATAGATAAATAAATGGAGAATATCAAGAACCGTGGTTTTGCAGCCTTGCTTAAGACAACATCATCTTCATCATCAGTCTCTTTTTTTACAACAATGACCACCCCCCCACCAATATGATCATCTTCATTGTATCAGGTGTTTCAGAAACTTTATGTCATCTACAACTTCCCTGCAAAGTATGCATAATTATTCTGAGGTTAAACATGAAGAAACTGTGGTTCAGCAAAATGAAGCAACTCAGTCAAGGCCAAACAGCTTGTAAGGGGCTATGTGGCTCTAAGGAGTCTGACCTTCCTCTAGGGGACCGCAGTGGAAGGCGCGGGCTGTGTTGAAGTATAGAAAATGCATCCAAAGGTACAAGTGGAGAAAGCTGGAGAAGGTGACATGTATATATTTCTCTCTAGACTGTACATAAGTATTTAGTGCAAAAGCCATAAGTTTTCTTGAAAGTCATGCAGTTTGCCCACAAGGCTGCTAAAATACCCGTGGACATGGTGTAAATGGGTGTTCGGGATCCCAGGGCAGCCATCAGAATGGTTGTGAGGGAGCAAACAATGCAGGTACTGGAGGAAAGTCATTCCAGCCGAGGGAACAGCAAGAAGAACGGCCCTGAGGTCAACGTGCATGTTGTTTGTGAGTTCCCATATGGGATAGTCTATTTTAAGAGGAAAATAGTGGAAGATGGAATCAGATGGGTAACTGGGACCATCCAAATCCCAGTTCAAAACAAACCAGGAACTTGAGCTGCCTGTAAGTAAGAGGTACCAAAGACAGGATCGCACTGGATTTGCCTAAAGTGCCCAGAAATAGCAGAGGCAATGGGAAAGCAGGGTTCGAACAATTCCAGAGGTGTGGTACTGGGCACTGAGAGCAAAGGTGAGGAAAAATAAGAATGTAATAAATTACCATTTACTGAGACTTATTGATGATAGACCCTGTATTAAGTCCTTCACCTGGAATAAGAAGCTATTGTGGTGAAGAACTGTGTCTGCGAACAGGGAGAGCACACAGTCTCCCCCTTAGGTCATGTGTCATGCTAACTGCCAGGCTCTAAAGGAACCAGGAATCCTGCCCATTGAGTAGACAGACACAGAATAAATTATTATATAAGCAAGTTGGCCAGTAAGCATGATGGTATTGTGTCAGTCTGTAACAAGAAGATTTATCAGCCAATGTTGTTGTTGTTAAGTGCCATCGAGCTGGTTCCAACCCACAGCAACCTTACACACAGCAGAACAAGCACTGCCTGCTCTTACAACATCCGCACTATTGTTCCTGTGCTTGATCCCACCGTTGCAGCCACGAGGCCAATCCATCTCATGGAGGGCCTTCCTGTCCTTCGCGGCCCCTCTACTTTACCAAGAATGATGTCTTTCTCCAGGGACTGGTCTCTCCTGACAACATGACCAACATGTGTAAGAATAAGACTTGCCATCCTTGCCCCTAAGGAGCACTCTGGCCACACGTCTTCCAAGACAGAACTGTTTGTCCTTTTAGTGATCGATGGTGCTTTCAATATTCTTCCCCGGCACCACAATTCAAATGCTTGGATTCTTCTTTGGTCTTCCTTATTCAATGTCCAACAGCCACTTTACTGTGCCTCCTTGAGCAAGTTACTTAACCAGTCTGAAGTTCCATTCTTTAGTCATTCATTTCTTCATTCCACAAATGCAATCAATAGCCTACATGCACGCAGCACTGTTGTAGGCATTGAGGTTGACTTCATGGTAGGAAAAGAGGAAGAAAGGCCCACGCTTATTCTAGCAGGGGATGAGAGACAATAAAAATATATAAAGCTAGTAGTCGTAAGTGACATAAAGAATAAAGCAGAGTAAGTGGTCAGAAAATGATGGGGGTGCTATTTTATTTGTGATTATCAAGAGGTCTTTATTGAGGAGTTGAAATTTTAATTTCTCTTCTGATTGTGGTAACAAAACATTTGGCAAAGCTTTGTAGAGTGAGTGACATTAATTATGGTTCGCATGTTGTTCAACCATCACCCTTACCCATTCCCAAATTATACCATCCCCCTAAACAGAAGCTCAGTGTCCCCTAAACACTGAGCCCTTCTTTCCCCCTTCCTCTGACCCACTCCTCGTCACCACTAACAAATTTTGATCTCTCTATATTTGCCAGGAAGCCTAGCTGGTTAAAGTACTCAGATGCTAACCAAAAGGTCAGAGGTTCAAACCCACCAGCTTCACTGCAAAAGAATGATGTGGCAGTCCATGTCCAAAAACCATGTGCAGCCTGGGAAATGATGGGGCAGGTCTGCTCTTTCCTACCGGGTCGCTATGAGTCAGAATCAACTCCATGGCAGTGTGTTCCATTTATAAACTCTGCCTATCCTAGTTATTCCATATACGTGGGGTTGTACAATACTGTCCTTTACAAACATACAGAGAAATACTACCTGGTCATAAGCTCAAATGGAGTTCTGATATGTGCTACCACATGGATGCACCATGACAGTATTATGTTGAATGAAGTTAGTCTGTCACGGAAGAACCATTATTAGATGGTAGAATGGGGGGAGGGGGCACAGGAAGTGGGGGGTGGGGTGGGGAGTCATTCCAGGAGAAGGAACAGCAAGAACGAAGCCCCGGAGGTCAAAGTGCATGCTCTCTGTGCGGCCATGGCGGGGATGGCATATTTGAAGAGGAAGGTCGTGGCACATGAAGTCCGAAGGAGATTGAGGACCTAAACTGGGTGGGGCCATTGTAGCCAGAAGAAATGGTTGGGCTGATTCCATGGGTCGCGGTAGAACCCCACTCCATGAAGCATTTCAGGTCTTTGATCTTTCACAAGCAGAGAGCCAGGCCTTTCTTCAGAGACGCCTGCAGATGGGGTCGAAACGATTAACCTCCGGCTTGCAGTCAAGCCCCTAACCATTACACCACCCACGAAAGGGAGGGGCCCGGTGGAGAGGAGCTACCCGGTCGCTTTCCCAACAATGTCAAGAGTGAAATAAGAAGAGCTTCAGTATTTTAACAGCTCTCTTAGAGGCGATTCCCAAGCTGGCCCAGTGAGAGAAAATGCAGCTCTGCGTGGTACTTCCTGTCCCCACACGTGACTTCTCTACCCCCCTGGAGCACGCTTCCCGAACATGGGGTGCTGGAATGACTGCCGTCCTCCCAAACCTCGGGGACATAAAGGTGTGCAACAGTGCCAAGCGGAAACCAGAAAGAAGCACCAGCGATTTGAACCCTAACATTACAGTTCGTAATGACAAGGAACCGAGGGTTTTCAATCATTTCCTCTCTAGCCGTTTAAAACTACATGACAACGTTTGCTTTTGCTGCCACAGATGGCTACATGCCTTCCGAAGACCTCTCTCAGAGGCGCCAGAACAGTAACCGTTTGAGAACTGGAAATGATGAGGTAACCGCAAACTTTCCGACTATTTTTTCCCATATGTTAATTTCTTTCAGAACAATAAAAGAAACACAGAATATCGGGGGCAGAGTTCGGAGGGGAAACAAAAAAGGTTTCTTATATGTCCTTTCTGGAGGACTTGCCATTGCACTTTGTGATTCAGAGCTTAGTAGGCATAGAATTTGGAATAACTCTGTTTATCTGTGCAAACTTTCCTTAGCCTGTTGCAACTCCTAAGTCCAACTCTGACGCATGGGTGTTGGGTAGAATATACTGAACAAAGAGTATACAAAGGCTTACTTTTTCTCCTGCCCACGAAGATCTCCAAATCTTTACTATCTTGCACAGCTGCCTAGAATAGACAACAGTGGGGCGATTGTCCGTGAGTCAAACTGAGGAGGAGTGAAAATACCATTAACCCTTAAAAACAGACCTATCTTAGTCTTTTGATTTTGGGGCACACTATAATGTGTTTGTGGCCATATTTGGATCATATCCGGTTGGAACCAGGAGAACACAGGGATAATAGATATCATTCAGATAATAATTAGCCATCTACTTGCAATAGTGGGATGCGAAGTCAAAGGAAAACACTAAAAATGTTGTTTTTTTGGACCGTGACAAAGAGCTTTTTAAATGAGTTTGGGCATTTTTGGTGCCTGACTCATGTCTGGAGGCCTCACTCTGGTCACCAAGGCTTCAACTTTTGTACTTTTAATTTCTATCTTTGACCATTTTAAATGCTACGTAACACAGGGCTTCCCATTGCTGGTGAGTAAGTACATAGTATTTCTCTTTGTTTCCTCTGTTCTCTGTTTGTAAGCAAATGCTACCATTTTAGATCACATGTTTTAGTCATGGTTGCTGATTAAAGGCTTTAATTGCGTGTCCTGGGATCATGGACCATATTATTTCACCACCGACATTGTAAAATTATGAAAATGGACATCTGGTTGGTAACATTTTTTCCTTTACTACTGCAAATAAAGGTAATCTAACTTTTTTAAATGGATCCTGTAAATTCTGGTCAACATGTTATTTCTTTTTACTTGACCTACATCATTTATTTTTTCTTTCAGACTTGCCAAAGTATCACTGACAACAAAGTGGATAACTAAATTCTAATGACATGATTATTTATTCATACACACACACACACACACACACACACACACAAGACTGGGAAGCACTATACCAAGATGTCACCCCTGGTTATTTAGGGAAGGTAGGGATATGAGTGATTAATTGTTTATGTGTACTGTTAGACACTTTCTTCAAAGGTCATAGATTGCTTTTATACTCTTGTTACTTTGTTTTTTCAAAAGCCATTTTATTTTTTTTCAAAAGCCATTTTATTGGGAGCTAATGCAGATATCATAACATTCCATAGTTCAATCACATCAAGCAGTGTTGTACAACTGCTACCATAATCTGTTAAAAAGCATTCTTTTTCCTTCTTGAACTCCTTGACATCAGCTCCCCCTGACCTCCCCACCCTCAGGAGCCCTTATTCTACGTGCTGCCCCTGTAGATTCATCAATCCTGGGTTTCATACATTGAAAAACAGAAAAAAAAAAATAACAAACATTTAAAAGGATCACTCCCAATGACCAACTACATCTGAGATAAACCCCTCTATAAACAAACAAAACCCCAAAATATGAAGAAAATGAGGAAAACCGTATTAAGCCCAACATGCCTCAGACTGGGAATCAACTGACCCATTCGGGTCTGATTTATCATTTAATTGCTTTTTGTAATCTTAAAATCCTTTGAACATTATTCATTGTGAAAATAAAAAATAAGTCCATAACAACCGTAGCAGTTCATTAATACACCTAAAATTGCCTGAAACAGACACGATACAGGTAAAATAACTGATTTCCAACATTTTGCCTCTAAGTAATTTTCCTCTTTCCTCTATGGAATACTAAATGTTGGTCTTATAACACAGTGTTTCACTGAGACAAAGAGTTCTTGGTATTTGAGTACAAGAATTTTGGAGTACAAGAGAATCAGAAATTCATATTTAGCTTCTACTTTCCTAGAATTCTACATCTTAGAATATCCACCATGCTTCAATCTTTATATACCATCTGGACATCTAAGTCTGGATTGGGCTGCGGAGGGGTGGGGGGAGGAGTGGCAAGGAGTACATTGGACTATTTGTGGCAAAATCTATCTGCATGATTGATACTGGCGGCAGAAAATCAATCTGTTGAGTTGCATTGGGCATTTTACGCATGGACCCTTTTCCTCCTCCTAGGTGACTCTGTGGAGATAAATTTCTAGGTCTAGGATTTTACTGAGTTTTAAAAGAAAGGACCCAAGCCCCACCACCACCCACCTTCATTCCCCATCTCGCTAACCCGCCTGTCCTCTTGGCAGATGCTACCCTTTGGGCATTTGAGAGAACCAAGTGACTACTTAAAGAGAGTCCTCAACAGCAGACCCCTGGTATCTGGCTGTCTGAGCTCAACTCTATCCATTTCCCCTAAGTTCTATTCAGTGGGCCAGGCTCCATTGAACTTCAAAGACAAATACTGGGCACCGAAATGATACAAAGAGGGCAGAGGGGCATGGGAATTGGGCCTGGAGCACCTACGAGCTGAAACAGATCTTCTTTGTTCTTAACCAGACCCTAGCAAATTGCTGGTGCTTAGCAAATGTAAAATAGTAAAAATGTTACTATTAACAAAAATAATAGGATTCTAAAGCAGAAAGATGTTTGGGAGCCATTGTTCCCAGGGAGCAAATGGAAAGATTCAGTCCTCTTTCATCTTTTCCATGTGCAGCTTGAAGAGATGTGTTAAAATGTGCCTCCCTTTTAGGGGTGGGACTCGGGGAGTTAGCAGATCAAACAGGGAGCAGAGCAGGTTCCACGGGAATATCTCTCCAAAAGTAGACCGTTTAAGATCCAATAAGGAAAGTTAAATGTCAAAGGCTAATTTTTAATCCGGCACCAAGAACCTCTCCCCTCTGCTTCCATTATTTTTGTTGTTGTTGTTGTTGTTGTTGTTATTGGGTGTGCCAAGTCAATTCCCACTCATAGTGGCCCCATATGAGTGTGCAGAGCTGCCCCACGGGGAGGTCTAGATGGTGGGACTTCATCTCAAGGACTTTGGACAGGACAGGAAAGATCAGGCCCTGAACTGGGAGCTCATGTTTGCCAGAGAGGAGGGGGAGCCTCCAATGGAAAGAGGAACAACCATGAGGTTGGCATGGGGGGTGGGGTGGGGATGTGCACAGGGTCCCTCTGAGTCGGAACCGACTCGATGGGACCTAGCCACCACCACCACCACAATGGAAAGCACCTTGGACAGCTAGTCCCGACAAAAATGGTCAAAAGGAGAGACTGGAAAAAAAAAAAGATCCTAACAATTCCCTTACTAAAATAACACACCTTAAATCATGCAGCACACTGAACTGAGCACCCAAAATAAGAACTCACTTACATCATCTTTATTCTTCACAAAGTTCGGAGTTAAAGATATTCCTGGCCCCTTTGGAAGATAGGGCTTTGGTGAGCTCTCATAGCCTGTCCGGGAGGGAGACAGACCACCGCTGTGCTCACGAAGTTCAGTTTGGGAGACAGAAAAATTAACATCATCTTCCTGAGAAAGAGAAAAGAAACTCCACCGTATCGGCTCTGTTCCAAATCAGCGAATGGTCATGACATCTCAGGTTCGGACTGCAATTAGAATACCCACAATCGCTGTGTTTTATCAATTACACCCAGGTTTTTTAAAAAATCTGCCCAATTTGACTGGACTTTTCCAAAGAAAGATCCTAATTGTCTGCACGATAGGAGAAGCATCATCCTTACGGTCAACATTTAAAGCAAGACTCCTCCAGGGAGGTTAAATTGCATCTGGCCGTTATCTGGTAGCTTTAAAATGAAGCTGGCTGGACGGATTAGGGCCATGCAGGCTGACTGACAAGATAGCAAAGGTTGCCCATTCTCAGAGGTAGCATGAAAGACATTGCACCTGATAGCGTTTCTAACCTTTGTTTTTCACTCTTTACAGGATGACTTTGACCTGGGGAGAGGGCAGTAAAACAGATACTGTCATGCTAATGGGAGTGTAAATTTATACAGCCATTTAGGAAACAAATGTAGCAATAGCCTAAAAACTGTCCTTTTGTTCTCTAATCTTTCTCTTAAATCTATGACAAAGACATTATCAGGAATGTGACAAATCCTTATATGAAGTATGTTCATCACTCTATTATAGAAGAAGATTAGAAACAATCCACATATCTGGTAGCAAGCTGAATGAATTAAAGCCACACAATGAAATAGTATGTAGCCTGGAAGAAGCCTGTGTGATCATGAGGTGTCCATGGGATCAGGTGTCAGGCATCAAAGACCCAGAACAAAAAATCATATCCATGTGAATGAGAGGGAAGGAAGAGTGGAGACCCAAAGCCCATCTGTAGACAATTGGACATCCCCTTACAGAAGGGTCATAAGGCAGAGATGAGCCAGTCGGGGTGCAGTATAGCCCCGATGAAACATACAGCTTTCCTCTAGTTCTTTAATGCTTCCTCCCCTGCACTGTCAGCACTACCATGACTCCAGTTTGACCTTACAAATCCGGCTAGACCAGAGGATGAACACTGGTGCAAATAAGAGCTCAAAACACAGGGAATTCAGGAGAGATAAACCCGTCAGGACCAATAATGAGAGTAGCAATACCAGGAGGGTAGGGGGAAGGTGGGGGAATTGATCACAATGATGGACATATAACTGCCTCCCAGGGGGATAAACAATAGAGAAGTGGGTGAAGGGAGACATCGGTCAGTGTAAGACATGAAAAAAATAATAATTTACAAATTATCAAGGGATCATGAGGGAGAGAGGGAGAAAATGAGCTGATAGCAAGGGCTCAAGTAGAAAGAAGATGTTTTGAAAATGATGATGGCAACATATGTACAAATGTGCTTGCTACAATGAATGTCTGTATGGATTGTGATAAGAGCAGTAAGAGCCACCAATAAAATGATTTAAAATTAAAAAATAGTATGTTGCCACTAAAACACATGTTCAAAACAAGTTCATTACAAATTATGTCCACATGAAAAGATGTTTGGCTATTGTATTTGATTGAAAACTTAAA
This sequence comes from Echinops telfairi, assembly GCF_000313985.2. Taxonomy (NCBI): domain Eukaryota; kingdom Metazoa; phylum Chordata; class Mammalia; order Afrosoricida; family Tenrecidae; genus Echinops; species Echinops telfairi. The sequence continues at coordinate 62,573,804 of NW_022104341.1, read as the reverse complement.
AAGACAAATTGATGCTTACCAGCCTTCTGAGTACTTATCATAACCTCCCTAGGCCTCAGCTCCCTCACCTGTGACTGATACTAATAATGCCTCTTCATAGGGTTGCTATGAAGATTCAAAATGGGCATAAAGGTAAACTAAGTGCTGTTTTCGCCAAAGACCTGGGCATCATCCTTATTTTATGACAAACTAACTCACTGCCCTGCAGTCAATACTGACCCACAGCAACCGTATAGGGCAGGGTAGAAATGGCCCCTGTGAGTTTCGGAGTCTGTGTCTGTTTACAACTAGCAGTTTGCAGGAGTAGAAAACCCTGTCTCTCTCCCAAGGAGCCACTGGTGGTTTCTAACTGCTGACCTTGTGGATCACTGGCCCACTCGTGACCACTATGCCACCAGGGTTCAATAGAGGCACAGAGAGTGTACCCTTACCAGCCCAGGAACAAGGGGCAGAAACTGACTTTGAATCCAGGTCAGTCTCACACCTGGTCTCCTGCCCTCAAGGACTACAAGACACGGCCTGACAGAAGAGGAGACCCAGAAGGGCATCGCCAATTGGAAAGAGAAGTCCCTGCAGTTTTACAAATAGTGAGTTTGAGATGACCAGTTGTTCAAAGTGGTATGTCAAAGAGTCAGATAGGTATCTGCCCGTTAATTTATCTTTCTATTGAGTATGTTTGAAAGAAAGCTGCACACAAAACAAGCCCATTGCAGCATTGCCCTCCCCCCATGAAATGACAACTAGTATCTTCTTGAGCAGTGGAGAGACAGGAATCCCTGGAGAGGAAGTCCAGCTTGTGTCCAAAGAGGATGAAGGAGGCAAGAGAAGGCTGGGAAAGCACCGGCCTCAAGAACGCAGTAATGGAGAACGTCCGAGAAAAAGATGACCACTTTCAAGGAGATGGATTGACACCGTGGCTGCAGTCAGGGGCTGACACATGACAATAATTAAGAGTGTGGTGCAGGATTGGGCTGTGTTTGGTTCTGCGATACATAGGAAATCCACCTGAGGGGCAACTAACAATAACAACAAAAAGAAGTGGGCTAAGTTGGTGCAATCTTGCCCCATAAATCCCTAAGGGAGCCTGACACACAAAGAGGTGTGGGGTAGGGAAGTGATTCAGGCTGGGTGGTGGAGTGAATGGAAGATAAACACCCGCAGGACAGGAAGAGATCCACAAGATAATTGAGTGCATAGAATCTTCATGGTGGCCGTTGATGTTTGAAGGGTCACCCTGGCTTTGTAAAGAATAAAGCTGATCAATTGTGTCAGGAAGGTGAACATCATGGAATGCCAGGTTAATAGAACAAAGTGTCATTGTGTTGACACTCTACTTGAGTAGAGGCCCTATGTCCATCTGCTACCTTAATACTAAACCTACAAATATATGTACATAGATCTATTGTGGCGAAGAAAGCTGATGGTGCCCAGCTATCAAAAGATATAGTGTCTGAGGTCTTAAAGGCTTGCGATAAACAAGCGGCCATCTAGCTAAGAAGCAACAAGCCCATATGGAAGAAGCACAGCAGCCTGTATGATCATGAAGTGTCGATAGGACAGGTATCAGGCATCAAAGACCAAAAAAATCATATCATTGTGAATGAGGGGGAATGTGGATTGTAGACCCAAAGCTCATCTGTAGGCAACTGAACATCCCCTTACAGAAGGGGAGCAGGGAGGAGACGAGCCAGTCAGGGTGCAGTATAGCACCAACAAAACATACAACTTGCCTCTAGTTCTTTAATGCTTCCCCTCCCCCTCACTATCATGATCCCAATTCTAATTATAAATCTGGCTTGACAAGAGGATGTACAGTGGTACAGATAAGAGCTGGAAACACAGGAAATCCAGGGCAGATAAACCCCTCAGGACCAATAATGAGAGTAGCGATACCAGGAGGGGAAGGGAAAGGTGGCGGGAGAAACGGGGAACCGATCACAATGATCTACATATAACCCCCTCCCTGGGGGACAAACAACAGAAAAGTGGGTGAAGGGAGACATCGGACGGTGTAAGACATGATGAAATAATAATAATTTATAAATTATCAAGGGTTCATGGGGGAGGAGCGAGAAGGGAGGGCAAAAATGAGGAGCTGTTACCAAGGGCTCAAGTAGAAAGCAAATGTTTCAAAAGTGATGAGGTCAATAAATGTACAAATGTGCTTGACACAATGGAT
>NW_022104341.1:62525058-62571525 GCF_000313985.2 Echinops telfairi | reverse complement strand
CCCAAAAATGATTTAAAACAAAGAAGAAGAAAGTTGATCAATGAGAATTGGTCAACCATCTACCAGATTAAAACAGACACAATGACTCAGTTCTGAAAACTGCCATTACTAGATCATTTTCCATTCTACGTGTAAATGTGAGTATGAACACGAGGCACTTACATCTATATATGCACATACACATATATGAGAAGTCAGCATAAAGGAAGTGTGGGTAGGAAATAGTTCTTCGGGGACTTTAGTGAGGAGATAGATCTTACTTCCCTTTATTATTTTTAAAATATTAATATCTAACCAGTTATTCATTGTAAGGATGGTGCTTTATCTAATTTCGCATAATAGGTAATAGGTCATCAAAAGGCCTCTAAAGATCTGGGAGGCCTTTTAGCAAGCAGTAGTTAGGGCACCGGCTCTGACCTGCCGGAGAATTCCGACTCCAGCCGCCAGGAAGTAGGAGACTTGGAGCAAGGTAAGCTTTCCTTTCCTCAGCTGTAAAACGAGAATAAGATAATGCCCAATGGGCTTTGAAAAGAGATCAATGTATACAGAAGTGCTCAGCACCATGTCTGGCCCAGAGAAAGCTGTCACAATGCACAGCCATTAAAGTTCTGTTGCTGCTGCCGTTGCTCTGTGCCATCCAGTGGGTTCCAGTCCCTAGTGGCAGATCGAAACCTACCTGGTCCTGTGCCATCCTCACGCCTATTCCTACGCGAGAGCCCAGGGTTGCAGCCACGGTGTCAATGCAAGCTCTTGGAAACAACGGCGACAATGGGCTCAAACATGGCAATGACCAGGAAGATGGCGCGGGCGGGAGCAGGCAGTGCTTCACTCCGTTATACGTAACGTCGCCATGAATAAGAACAGACCGGGCAGCAGCTAACAACGAGCAGTTCCCTGAGGACAAAGCCTGTATCTTTGTAACTCTGCCCGCCCATTGCCTTGCAGGACTCGTGGGTCGTAAGAAGCAGGTGTTACTTGGTGACTAGTTAGGGCACAGCAGAAGCAAGGAACAGGATGAGGCAGCAGCAAGGAGTTTATCAGATGGAGTACGTGAAACGGCATGAGTAGATTAACTATAGAAGGCAGTGGGGGTAGAGTGGCTAACATAGGCTCTTTGGTTCTTCTGGCTAACATAGGCTCTTTGGTTCTTCTGAGGGTTTTCGTTTGCTGTGTTTTGCTTTTAAATATTGGCTTTTTGCACTCAAGGAGCTGTGGATGACCATTTGAGTCTAGAAAGGGGAGGTTGGTTGTCTTGCCCAAGATCACATTTCTAGCTAATGGAAAGCCCGAGGCAGAAGGAACAGAAATAAAGAACACTCAAATCTCCTACCCTTCTCCCTTTCCTAATAGTTTGAGTATATAACATTGACCCAACCACCACTTTCCCTACCATGGCACGCAGCCCCGTTATTGTATTCATGGGGCCCCTGGGTGGTACAAAATGTTAACGATGTGGCTTAAGTTCACTCAGAAGTACCTTGGCATAAAGGCACTATCTCCTTGCAAAAACTCAGTCATTGACTGCTCTACAGAGCAGTTCTACGCTGCCGTACACAGGATCACAATGAGTTGGAATCAATTTGACCACAATTGTTCATTTTGTTGCTTGTTTCGTAATCACCTGTGTCATGACTGTCTTCCTTGTTGGAGTGTAAACTCCCTCTGACTGTGTACTGCATCCGCCGTATTCATCCCAGAATCCCTAGTAAAACTGGCTGGAGTTGTGCAGCTGGACCGTGCAAGGTGATGGATAACCAGTACCCACCCTTGGCTATGGACCCTTGGGATGGCAAAAAGGAGATGTGATATAAAGTATAAAATAAGTCCCAGATTTAAAAGACTTAATTTTTTAAAAGTAAACTATCTCACTAATAATTGTATATTGATTTTATCTACAAGGGTAGGTAAAAAAGATATTCCTGCAAAATCACAGACACCATGAAACAAACACAGCAAACTGTAGGCTCCATCCGGGTCTACGGCATTTTGCAGGCAGTGTTTCCAGCTCGCTAGCCCTTCCCTGATGAATTCTGCCCTCCTTCATTGATACCATGTCCAACCAGCAGTTTGGGCGTCCTTGAGAGATTTAAACCATATTTCTTTTCAGTGGTCTCGAGCTTGGGGAGTAAAATGAAGTGTGAGGGGCACGATCAGGGTGTAGGGTGAGTGGGAGATGGCTTCCCAAGAAAACGTCTCCTCGAGCAGCCCTTGCTCGCTCTGAGGATGAGCAGGGCTGTTGTTGTTATGGAAAACTTTCTCAGCACAGCTCTCCTGGCCTTTTCCCTCCATTTTCCATTTCTGCAAGCTGCATCCTAATAGGCGCCCCTATGTTGGCCTGTATCCTTCAAGAGCCATCTACCAAGACGGCTCCTTCGCAGGCCCCAAAACAGTCACCATAAGCTTCAGGGCTGACTTCTCTTCCTCCACGCCAACTGCCCGGCCGATCTCCTCGGAAGCCACGGTCTGAATGTGACTTTTATGTGAAAGCCCCCCAAGGAGACTATGCCACGTGTATCTGCAGCCATCCGCTGATGGAGGAGACATTATTAAGCATGCTCTGTCTGGAGTAAACACGTGCATGGATGTACTGGCTCCGCCCCCCCCGCGGCCTACAGCAAAACTTTTTGACTTACAATTATAGAATGTTTTGAAGATATTGGTGTAAAAACTGATGTATCATTGAGATTAATTTCATCTGTTTCTTTCATCTGTAGCTACTGTTAAATAGTTATATATTTAAATTTAATTACAATTGAGGTTCCTATTTGTTCTTGACATATTTTTTAACAAAGAAGATGCCCCCACAAATTGCTTTTGTAGGAAGGAATGAAGAGTGAGTGAGTGAGTGAGTGATCAAAAAGGGCTGTAGGGGGCTAGCATGGCTACAATCAGCCTCTTCCTTGTAGGCTGGAACCCAACATCACGGTGGCATGCACACTGCCGTTCCTCATTGGCAAGCCCATGAGGGTCATCGGATATTATGCCCTGGCTTCCCTCGCAGCTACACAAGCAGTAATAGGGCTTTTAAGGCAGAAGGGCTCAAAATACCCTATATTTTTTGCTGTCCAAAAAACAATGTGTCAGTCATGTGTGGAAAAGCAAAGATTACCATCTTATTACAAGATTAAAACTTCATAACAGAGAACATCCAAGCAAGCCACACTGGAAAGATATAGAGAACATGCATTACATTAAACTATGAGTTATTTTATGTAGGTCTGAGACAGTGAGAAGGAAATGAGAAGGAAAATTACAGAGGCAATAGAAGAAAACGGAATTTTATAGCATTTGGAGATAATCTTTGAAGAAAAATGCTAAAAGTAATGCTTCTGATGAAAAGAAAAAATGCCCAAGAAACCAATCATTTTCTAAGCCATCCTCCATCACCCAAAAATAGATGAGAAGAAGAAGAAGAAATAAAAGGGACGGCAGGAACGAGGGAGGATGAGAAGTAGGCCAGCAAGCAGGCCTGGGCGGCAACAACGCAGCAACTGGAAATTCATGTTCCAAAGTGGCAGCAAGGGGGCTTCTAGATGCTGCGGCTGGAGACCCCTTTTTTAAGGTTGGTTTGATGATGATGATGATGATAATGTTTTCTCTACCTTCCAAAATTTCGACAAAAACAAAGCACCAATTTGTCATCAGAAAAAAAAGGGGGGGATCTAGTGTTTCTTAATTACTAAGAGGAGAAAGGAAAGCGGGGAGTTTTGCCTGGTAACAGACTGACAAGCCAGAGAGAGAAGGAAGCCTGGAACCAAAAACCGTCGGGTGGCTGGCAGTCTGACACATAGGACACTTAGAAGATCAAATAGCTACGAGAGTGATGGAGTGGGCACCCGCGGGGAGCAGACCAATGAAAGACCACATGCACGAGATTGGGACTCAACCTTGGAAGCTCGGGGTGACAGAGCTAGGGGAGCAAGACAAATGAACCAACGTTCAAAGCTGAGATGATGATGGATAGACCTGGGAGCAGCCGAAGCCTAATGAGGGGAAAAGGCCTTGGAAAAAGTCCTGAAGTCCATCAGGTTCCTTTCCTGGGGTTGGAAGGGAAGGCAGAGCAAGAGGACTATAGGGTTTGTTTTCAGGCACGTTAGGAATTCACTGGCTAAATGTCAGGAAGTGTATCAAGACTTGGGTCTTTCTGATAAGACTGACCTTATCCTCCTCAAGGAATCATTCATTCCGCACATCTTTATCTAATTTATATTTCTTTTCAACATTTTTATGGTGAATTAGGTGAAGATTTACCAAGCAGATCATCATTTTTACATTCAATAAGTCAAACACATTTTGCTTCAACCCTTTCATCGCCATACCTCCCCTCAAGGTTCCATCACTACTGCTTTCTCCTTGTGCTTCCTTTCTTTCCCAACCCTCTGAACTTTGTCCTTGATCTTCAGTGCTTGATTATTCTACCACAGAGGTGAGTTCACTTCCAGACCGGAAGGGTAACCGAGAGCCATCGTCTCAGGGTCCCACCTCCCACACATGTTCACTGAGAGTGTACTCTGTGTTCAAGGACTAGGAGAGAAAGGGCTGAGAGGGAAATCCAAAGGCCCGGCCACAGGCTCAGGCGGCACTGGTTGCCACACATGAAGGGTCCACTGATGGGAAGCGGGCACCATCTTCACGTGGTTGTCTGAAGACTTTTTTTTTCAACCCCACGTGCCTCGACTATGTTGTTGCTAGTTGCCATTGAGCCAGCCCCCACCCATGTCAGCTGCATGTACAACAGAACAAAGCTGCTCAGTCCTGTGCCATGGTGACAGCCACGGTATAGTGGGATCCTTGCTGATACCTTCCAACATAGGGAACTCATCTTTCAACACGACCTGGCACACGGATCTGCTGTGCATCCCCTCCATAATTCTCAGAAATAGATCGCCAGGTCTTTCTTCCTTGCTTGTCTTCGTCTGGAAGCTCTGCTGAAACCTGCCCCTTCTGGTATCTGGAAGTAGCAGAGGCCTAGCGTCCAGCATCATAGAAACACACAAACACCACAGGATGACAGACTGACAGACAAGTGGTGATCGAATATATTGCTGTTGTTGTTGCTGCTGCTGCTGCTGCTGTTAGGTGCTGTCGAGACAGAGCACCACAGAGGCTTGAGGCTGTCATCCTGACAGAAACAGATCGCCAGGCCTTTCTTAGGCAGAGCCACTGAGTGAGTTCCAGCTGCCAGCCTTAGAGTGAGCAGCAAAGTGTTAAGCATTGGGACACCAGATTGCAATTCAGGGATGCCCACTGGAGAAAAGGTTGGCCATCTGCCCCTGTGAAAACTAAACCCAAACCCTATAAGAACTATGCTGCGGGGGGGGGGGGGGAATGAGGGATGTACAGGTGTCATAAGCCCAGAATTCTGAAATAATCAGTGTAAAGATTTAAAACAAATGGCATTATATTTAGTGGCCCACTGTAATGTGAAATACATAAACTTGCTCCATGTTTATATTTTATGCATAGCAAGTTGGTCTACTATTAGCAATTTACAAAAGGGAGCTTCTCAAGATTCTTTCCTCTTTATCATTTTGAAGTGAAATTAATAGCAACTTAAAAGTGCTGGGCTTCACAGTGTTATATTACAGGTCATCTACAAGTGAGGCTACTTCTGCCATGATTATGTCGATTGGTTGTGTGTAAACTATCATTTTGTATCTTAAAAAATAATAAAACAGGTTAAAATTTTTTTTAAAACCCAAACCAAACCCATCGCAGATTAATCAATCCCAACTCAGCCACCCTATAGGGATAGGGTGGAACTGGATCCAAAGGATTTCCAAGGCTGTAAACCTTTGGACAAAAGATTGTCACATCAGCAGGTGGGTTTGAACCACTCACATTTCAGTTGGCAGCCAAGCACTTAACCACTGTACCACCTACTGTGCCCACTTGACAGCCCTTCATGAAGAGATTATATTAGGAGTCATTCAAACCTAAAGGGGTTGGAATCGCTGAGGCAGTGGGGATGGAGTGGTCTCTGTAGCATGTGCCCCGGTAGTGCTGTGAGTTTGCCATTGGGCCGCTAATTACCAAGTTAGTGGTTCAAACCTAGCAGCCATGCTGCAGGAATCAGAGGAGGTTGCCTGCTCCTATAAAGATTTACAGTCTCAGAAACCTTACAAAGGGCAACCCCAAATGAGAATCAACTCCGTGGCAGTGGGCTTTGTTCTGTTTTGTAGCATGTGCCGAAGAGAAGGAGCATGCGCCGTTGTCAGGCATGTTTGTGTAAACTCAGTAAGTCAGACGAAAGAGAAAAAGTACATTTACACAGAGAGATGCCTTTTTAAAAATCTGCTTTCTAAATAGTCCTGCTCAGTGGAATCCTGGGCATGGGCATACCCAAAGCCAACCCCCTGCCAACGAGTTGATTGGTCTCAGCCTTCCATCTACATTTATATAATGTAACTTTTGAATGAGTCAATAAAGATACTTCAAATACAGCCCAGATTCACGCCATAGAAATAATCTTAGCTAAAAGTTCAACAGCAGTGTGGCAATCTCGATCCTGAAACCATCCGCAGATTTAGGAACAAAGCCCCCAAGGTTAAAAATTCAAGAAACCCTGGGACATGTGGGGTGACAGTCTATTCCCCAGCATCAATGCCACCTAGCCTTTCGATGATCCACCCCACCCCACCCCGCTGCCCCCCACCCCCAGCTTTGACATTAAACGCTGCTGAGCCACATCTTCCTCTTTGACTTGATTTCTTCCTTTTCCTTTTTTAATCTACATCTATTTAAAAGACGCTTTTTGTCCTTTAAGTGGTTAACATTTAAGCTTACCCATCCAAGCAGTAGGAAATGAAGGCTCTCCGTTTGATGGACAACAGCTCAGAGATCCCTGATGTCCCAAAATATTAGGTTTCTCTTCTAATAATGTTGGAAATATTGCCTACTGTCACGATTAATCTGAGCCCCAGCGCAAGCTGATTGTCGGTGACACGGTCACAGAGCAGTGCCCGTGTTAGTTTCCACACACCGTCAAATCTGCTACAAATGCAGGGGCGAGCGGGAGAGAACTGTGATACCAGGCTTCCCGGCAGCTAATAGATTGTGACACGGGAGAAGGAAACCTTTATTTTAATTCAAAAAACAAAAGCCAAATAGCAAAACTTATGTACGTGCTGAACTTTTTTTTTTTCTCCTCTTCCTCAAGTGGAAAACATTGACTGCTAACCACCCTTGGCCGGCACCCAGGGAAAGTGGAGGTATTTGCAGATGTGGAGGAAGACATACAAAACATTTTTCAAATCAAAGGCTTGAATGATTGCGCTGGGTTCAGGAAGTTTCACGGGCATCGAGGCGGGCCGTTGTCTTCGCCCAGGAACAAGCAGCCCTTTCTCCCCAGAAAGCAAACCACCCAGTGTCTCCTACCATCAGAGCTGTATGCATCAGGGAGCTATCTATATTTTGGAATTCTTTGCATTGTCTGCAGAAGGGTGTGCTGGCGGGGCCCAACAATGGCAACATTGATTTTTAAGATTTCTGAATTTTGGTTGCACAGAGCAAACAGTGAAAGAAAGCTGCCGGCTTTCAGAACCCGGACAACAGTGCTCTTACACAAACTGGCTGCTCTCCTGACTGTTTTACATGGCTGACGAGCAATACTGCGCATTCAGCCAATGGTCTTAACCCCGTTTATCAGCTCCGCTCTTAAAAAAAAAAAAATCAGAAAAAAATTGAAAGGCTCTTGCCGACAAAGTTATGTCATCTTCCGCTAGCTCAGCCTCGGGGTGGATAATTGACTTTGTTGTGCGTCCCCAACAATTGGGCCTTGTTTATGAACTTACATTTATTAAGTGAAAGTATTTGGAAACTGATGGTACATTCAAGGCCGGTTGCCATGGGCAGTAATCATGGCAGAGAGTCATGACCTCCCCGTTATGCAGCTAGTAACTAATTGAAATGATACAAATTACTCCGATTCTCCGTCTGCCAATTTAGAGCCTGGTTCTGGTCAAGGGTCAAATGAGTGCCTATTCAGGAGCCAATGTTTGAAGTAGCTGCTACCATAGCAAGGGGCGTTGGTGGGGCAAGGCTGCTCCTTTGGACTTTACCCCATACTGTGGGGGGACGCCTACCTTAACTACCACATCAAAAGCTCACTGCTGTCCCTGGGCTTGTGCTCCTGGTCAACAAGGCCGGCCATGCTTTGCTAAACATTATTGACTAGGAGTAAATACCGGACTCAGAAATCACTTGGAGAATCCGTCTTCTTTTGTCTGCCTATTTCACCAGCTCTGTGATACGCCCCTGGCAGAGAAAAGCCCACACTACACGATTCTCTCAACTCACCAGTCCCCATCAAATGCCATCCTCAGCCACGTCTCTCGGCCCTGGCGCTTATACACATACCTGCCAAATAAATGAGATGAATTAGAAGCCTAAAAGGTAGCTCGCATGCAACTTCGTGCTTCAAAGCATAATCAGGACGATTATCTCTGTTTGAGAAACGGCACTAAATGTTAATCTAATTGAATCTGGAGAAATGTGGCAATAAAAAGTTAATAATTTACAGAGAAATTGTTCTTTGGAAAATTTTAAGGGAATGCCCGCTAAGTGAATTTGAGGACTTTTGCTCAGAGGCTTGCAGGATAGGTGACAAATGGGACGGCTTGCTTGGAAGATGTTTTCCACACTACCAAAACTATTTGCTTTAAAGAAGTATGCCGGTATACGTGTGTATGTAGACACACAGATTCTACCTGACAAATGCCTAGGGAAATGTAAACCTCTCCCCTCCCACAGTGGACACAATGCCGAGGAAGCGGCTTCACTGTTTAAGCTTTGGCCCGAAGACTAGCTACAGGGTTTATACCAAACACTAGTTCCCAAATCAGATTTCCCAAAAGAATGAGTGTTGTAAGAAGCTTCCTCAATTCCCATTGAATTGTCTCCTTCTTCTTTAAACAATGGAGATGACATAGAGCGTTTTGTTTGTTTGCTTGCTTTTGTTTTGTTTTTTAGCATGAGACAGCATCTGTCAAACAAAGAACTATAAGTCAGGGCGTCTGCTGTAGCCCATCCATGCTAGCACACCAGCTCTCCCTAGCTGAGACTGTCTCCCATCTCAAACTGCAGCACGCTCAACAGAAAGCCAATCTTGGTAAATCCACTTTAAAATGACATTCATGACGGGGCTGTCTCCAACTACCAGCCACTCCGGGGGAGAAAGGTAAGGCTTTCCACTCCCATAGACTCTCAGAAACCCACAGGCGCAGTTCGACTCTGTCCTAGAGGCGAGTCTCGATGGGGCAGAATGAACTCAATGGCAGTGAGTTTGGTTTGGTTTGCCTCAAGTTTGCACCAGAACAGCAAGTTAATAAAGTTGTGGCAAAAAGCAACTACACACAGTATGGAAGCTAGAATGTCTCCCTCAAAACCTACCCTATGCATAAGCAAATGTGGCGAAGAAAGCTGATGGTGCCCGGCTATCAAAAAGTATAGCGTCTGGGGTCTTAAAGGCTTGAAGGTAATCAAGCGGCCATCAAGCTCAGAAGCAACAAAGCCCACATGGAAGAAGCACACCAGCCTATGCAACCACGAGTTGTCGAAGGGATCAGGTGTAAGGCATCATCAGAACAAAAAATCTTACCATAGTGAATGATGGGGGGAGTGTGGAGTGGAGATCCAAAGCCCATTAGTAGGCCACTGGAGATCCCCTTGCAGAGGGGTCTCGGGGAGGAGATGAGCCAGTCAGGGTGCGATGTAACAATGATGAGAAATACAACCTTCCTCTAGTTCCTAAAGGTTTCCTCCCCGCTCCCACTACCATGACTCGAATTCTATCTTGCAAGACTGGCTAGACCAGAGGAGGTACACTGGTACAGATAGGAACTGAAAATACAGGGAATCCAGGATGGATGAGCCCTATAGGACCAGTGGTGTGAGTGGCAAAACAGGGAGGGTGGAGGGAGAGTGGGTAGGAAAGAGGGAACCAATTGCATGGAACTGTGTGTGGCCTCCTCCCTGGGGGACGGACAACCGAAAAGTGGATGAAGGGAGAAGTCGGACAGGGCAAGATATGACAAAATACCCATTTGTAAACTATCAAGGGCTCATGCGGGAGGGGGGAGCGGGGAGGGAGGGGAAAAATGAGGACCTAATGTCGGGGGTTTAAATGGAGAGAAAATGTTTTGAGAAACGATGTACAAATGCGCTTTACACAATTGATGTGTGTATGGATTGGGATAACAGTTGTATGAGCCCCTAATAAAATGTTAAAAAAGAAAAAGAAAACAAACAAACAAAAAAAACCTACCCTAGACAATGCGTGACCAGCAGAGACTGCAAAAGGTCCAAGAAGTGGACTGGGTACACAGGTATGTATCACCCACAAGCTACTGTGGGACCATCAAAAAATGAAACACACTGTCATCAATCTGATTCAGGTTCATAAGAACCCTACCGAACAGCGTAAATCTGTTTCCAAGGCTGTACTCTTTATGGAAGCAGATAGTGTCATATAGCATTCTCATGGAGAGGTTGGTGGGTTCAAACCATCAACCTCTGGCTTCACCACTTTAGGTGTTTTAACCACCGTGCTACCAGAGCTCCTCTGTAGGACTACTGGCTCAAAATGGAAAGCAATGTTTAGAAATGGAATATACTAGGAAAAAATAGTAGTGGTCAGAAGCACTGACTTAATAATTAATTGAGTCTGAGTTCAAAGCCCAACCTAAGTATGAGACCCTGGGCAAGCAATTCTGTTTCTCTCACAATCTCATATAGAAAACAATCTCGACATACACTGTGGTCATGTCTTGACACAAAGAATCTTAATACAGTGTGTGTCATAGAATAAGTCCCCCTTTCAGTAATAACGTACTATTACAGAAAGAAATCACCTTTGCCAAAAGAGGTGGAAAACAATCTATTAAAATTTTACAGGAAAACAATGTATTAAAATTTTTTATTAGCTTCAAAACTCCAGTCAGCTTACTGTTTGCAGGGGCAGTGGATTATTTAATGTGGCTATTCTAGTCTCTATCTCCCACCAAATGACCTTTCCCTGCATGGGTCTGGTAGGAGGTGGGGGAAGATCCTGATAGGATTCACCTATGAGTAATTGTGAATAGGATTCCCTGGAGTGTCATCCTACTGTGTATAAAATGAGCCCTCTGAGAAGCAGGAGGAGGGATCTCATTACCAGCAAGAGCCAGCAGTGGAGTGTGTCCTTTAGGTCAGAGATCCCTGGACAGTGGAAACTCCTGGATCTAGAAGACAGCTATAACAATTGAAGAGCAGAGCCAGAACCAGGAGCCAGCGCATGGACCAGAGTGGTGGACTTCCCAGCCCAAGGAGCACGTTAAGCTGGGTGCTTTTGTGCAGGAGGTTGGCTTGTGGAATGGGGTGCCTCTGGGCACTTAAATGGGGAAGCTGGGCTTGCTCACCCATGGAAGTGGAGCTGGGTGCCTTTGGGCTAAAGCTTACTGGAGTAGGGTGTCTCTGGGCTCTTAATCCAGAGATCTGAGTTTGCTGACCCACAGAGCTTGCGCTGCCTGGTTTTAGGTTGAGGCTTCCAGTGGAGTGGTATGCCCATTTGGACATTTATTAGCAGAACTGAAAGAACTTTGTAACATGTCCTGACAAACAACTCCACCCTGGGCATTTCAGCTTGTTAACTTCCATAATAAAGCCCTTAATCATGGGTTTGGTCTGTGAGTTCTGTATAGCCATGGCAATGGATATTAGAACCCAGAGGTAGAGAACACTAATTAACTATACCATAACTCTTCTAGAAATTGATATGTATTTCATTGCAAAAACTCTAAACCTCAGGAAAAACAATTCAAGTTCCAGTCACTCATTCATGAAGCAAAAGTAGACCCTGGAGATACAAGAAGGAGCAAAGCCAACAGGTTTCCCACCTTCATCCAGATGAACATTCCGTTTACCAGTAAAACCTAAGCACAGTAAATGGGCATTCTAGAAATTCAGACCATGGGATCTGGTCTGTCTAGTTGCATTTGGAATAGGGTCTCACTACTTTTGTTGACTAGAAAAAAACAAGAAAAAAAAGTTATAGCATGTGCTTGCCTCCAGAAACTTGTTTTTTGAGTCTGGGGCAGTTCTGCTCAGGAGCTGAGGAAGGCCAATGCGTTGACACTTCTGTACCCTCATGGCCACCATACTTCCCAGTGTCTCCTCAAGCTGGGCTATAGGCCAGTCTCTGAGCCTTATCACCTCTGTGACCTTTCACCTTCCAACTTGGGATCCTTCCTACACTCCGTCTTCAAACATCCTAGTCTTTTCCAGGCTTATCTGCCTTGCTGCCTTCCTCTTGAAGCCTTTCCCAATTCCTTAGCCAAGGTGTGATCCCGCCTCTGGATTTCACAGAATCATGAGTTGGAAGCCACTCGTCTATATCACCTCCTTCCTTGACTCTTGAGTATGGCCCTATGTATTGCCTACGTTTTTCTACTCGCCATCTCTCCAAATAGACCATACATTTCTTGAGAGCCGGGATGGAGTCTCGTGCCCAAACCCTAGCATCATGCCTTGGATGTGAGGGAACTCAATGTAAAATAAAGAGTAATAATGATGCTCTCTCTTATGTCAAACTTGGGTTTTTCAAATGGCCAACCCAAAGAACTGGGTACTACAAGTGAGTCACACAGTTATAAGCAGCTATGCACAGTTGCACATGTACTTCAAGCTCTAAAAGAAAGAAACAGACTACCAGCATTATCAGGACATGCCCCATCAGTCAAGTCGATCAACAAATACTTATTGAACGTCTATTATCCACCTTCAATGGGGGGAAGGTCTAAAGATGCAATCTTCTGTGGAATTTATAGTCTGATGTAGAAGACCGGTATTAAAATTGCTTGAAGGTTTTGGAATCCAGTTATCTAAATGGACAAAAGACTTAAAACAAACATCTTAAAAGAGAACAAACTAAAATAGCCCATAAATCCAGTTTCATTAGTCATCAGGAAATCATAAATTAAAATCACAGTGAGACACCATCACACACCCAACCCATTACAGTGGCAGACGATGTATCTGCTGTTGATAGGATGTGGAGGAACTGGAAGTCTCATGTACTGCAGGTCACTCACTGTCATCGGGTCAGTTCTGACGCACAGTGACTCTGTAGGACAGAGCAGAACTGCCCCTGTGGGTTTCCAAGGCTGTAACTTTTAAGGGAGTAGAAAACCTCATCTTTCTCCTGTGGAGCGGCAGACGGTTTCAAACTGCTGACTTTACAGCTAGCAACCCCACACATAACCTCTACACCACCAGGGCATCTCATACTACAGGTGGGAGTGTAAAATGTTGAAACTACGTTGGAGTCGCTTGATAGTTTCTTGTAGAGTTAAACATATGCCTACCATGTGACATAGCAAACCCAAGAGATATGAACACATGTGTTGTCAAAGATTTGTACTGGAATAGCAGTTGTAATTATAATGGCCCCAAACTAAAATTAGCTATCATCATCAGAAGGCTAAGGATGTTGTGGTATGCTCATAAAACAGCACACTTAAACTCACTGCCATCAACCCAATGCAGACTCATAATAATCCTACAGCACAGAGTCACACTGGCCCTGTGAGTCTGAGACTGTAGAAAGCCTGGTCTTTCTCCTGTGAAGCAGCTGGTGGCTTCAAACTGCTGACCTTGTAGTTAGTAGCCCAATGTGTCCTCCTCCACCAGCAGCACGCCTCAGCAATGAAAGAAAGTAAACTAGAAATAGAACACAAAAATTTCAAAAACACTTCAGTGAGCAAAATAAGCCAGCACAAGAGAAGCAACATAAGAGGATTCCATTTATAGGAATATCACTGGGAAAAATTAATCAACCATGGTCACAGAAAGCACGTGATTGGTGTCTGAAAATAAATAAAACCAAACACACACACACACACACACACAACCAAGAAAAACAAACACAAAAAGGAAACGCATTGCCATTGAGTAGATACCAACTGATAGCAGAATAGAACTCTCTGTCCCTGTGAGTTTCCAAGATTCTAGCTCTTTATGGGAGTAGACAGCCAGGCACAAAGGAAAGACTAGGCTGCAGAGGGGCATTGGGGGACTTTCAGATTCAAAGGAGATGTTCCACATCCTGATTGCAGTGGTGGTTACATGGGGTTATACACCTGTCAAAGCTCATTAGACTATACACTTTACATGGGTGTGGTATGCTATACATAAAGTATATCCTAATAAGATTCTTTTCAAAAAAATTTTAACTGCCATGAGTATTGTCAAGGAGACGTACAAAATGTGTTGGGAAATGAACTAGCTCAAAAATTAGTAAAAATATCTTAATGCTAATTTGACTTTAATCTTATAGTGTTTCTCTTAAAATATCATTCCCACTATGTACTTTTTCCACAAATGAATTATCACCACTGTGAGGCCATTAGAGGAAAGCACATTTGTATTTATTAAACTAAACCTGTCATTGTGCTGGGAGATTCCTTCAGGATTGCTTACTTAAGACTGAAAAACTCCTAAAAGGTAGGTTTTATTAGCATTGCCTTATCTTTTTTTTTTTTTAATTGGGGCTCATACAATTCATCACAATACATAGATCAATTGTGTAAAGCACATCTATACATTTGTTGCCCTCATCATTCCCAAAATTCGCTAGCCTCTAATTTTCCGTTTTTCCCCCCTCCCCTTCCCTTCCTCCTCCGCTCTCCCCCATGCACCCCTAATAATTTATAAATTATTATTGTATCTTATATTACACTGTCCGGCGTCTCCCTTCACCCACCCCTCCGCTGCCCGTCCCCCAGAGAGGAGGCCACACGTAGCTCCCTGTGATCCATTCCCCCCTACTACATCCCCTTTCCCTTCTGGTATCGCCACTGTCACCCCTGGTCCTGAGAGGTTCCTCTGTCCTAGATTCCCTGCGTTTCCAATTCCCATCTGTACCGCTGTGCATCATCTAGTCCAACCAGGTCTGCAAGGCAAAATTGGGGTCCTGGTAGTTTGGGGGAAGAAGCGTTCAAGAACCAGAGGAAAGTTGTGGGCTTCGTTATTGCTATACTGGACCCTAAGTGACTCGTCTCCCCACTACCCCTCTGCAAGGTATGTCCAGTTGTCATCCACTCTGCAAAAGGTGAAACCAAAATTTGAAGCCAGGTCTAATCAATCTCCAAAGTCCAAACTCTCCCCCGAAGCTCACGGAGCCATCCCGCGCAGCATTTTTCTATGATGACCCTCAGCCTGAGAGTCCTGGTGCCATAGTGATGATGAGTTGGGCTGCCACAGGTTGGCAGTTCAAAAATACCAGGCGCTCCTCAGAAGAAAGACCAAGCTTTCTACTCCAGTAGAGTTAGCCTCAGAAACCCCCAGGAGGCAGTTCTACCCTGTCCTCCCGGATCACCATGAGCCAGGGGGACTGGATGGCAGTGGGAGGCACACGCGTCTTGGGAGGCTCTGAGTAGCATCAACCGTTCACAGCTCAGCTGTTAACAAAATAGGTGGAGAGTCTATTCCATCCAGAGCTCCCCTAAAGATGGACCTGGAGCTCAACTTCCCAAAAACTCACCTAAAACCCCGAGGAGCATAATTCTACTCCGACACACATGGGGCCACGAGGAGTTGGAGTCCATTTGAAGGCTCCTGCTATCTGGGCTTACCCCACTTCTACCCCGTAGAACATTCATCTCCCTCTTCCCTTCAACGGGACTGCTCCCCAGTCTTCAAATAGCCGCTTACATAGGGCCTGTTTCCTGATTAGAGGCCTTCCTTCTTTTGAAGTCCTAGAGCAAGAGCCATCTCTCGGACTCATTTGGGCATATTAAATTGGCCATTTCCTTATCTAATTTGTTCATGTATTGGTCTTGTTCCCCCACCCAGCCTGCAACTTCCTTATCGTCAGAGAGTATGCTACTATAGTAATATAGAAATGTTGAAATTAGAGTGTCTCTCATTTCTTTTTCACTCATAATAAGTCCAACAGACTTATTAGGGGATGGAATTCTCTTACGAGTTGACCTGCGTGGGTCCCGGGCTCCGGCGACTCTGCTCTGCATGTGTACTATGGCCTGGCACCGGGCTAGGTGCTTCACCGATAATAGCTCATAGGGGTTTTTTTACCCCCCTTTTGAAAAATATTATTCAAGCACTTTATTGGGGTATAATTTATATATATCCCCAAACCCACCCCTTTTAAAGTGTTCAATTCAATGGCTCTTGGTAAGTTATAGAGTTTAGTAATCCTCACCATAAACTGCTTTTGAACATCCCCAGCTCCCCCAAAACATGGTCATTTGCAGTCAATCCTTATTCCTAGCCCAACCCAGGCAATCACTTATCTAATTCTGTCTCTGCAGATTGGTCTTTCCCGAACATGTCCTATCACCTGAGCGATACAATATGAAGTCTTGTTGCTCTGGCTCCTTTCACTTGCATTAGTTTAACTTCTGTCAAGTTGGCCACCAACCCATGGTAACTCTACGCAAAATCGAATGAAACATTGCCCAGGACTGCACCATCCCTACGACCAGTTGCAAGCATGACCACTGCAATTCATGAGGTTTTCAGTGAACGGTTTCCAGAAGATTGACAGACCTCTCTCCCTAGTCTCTCTTAGTCTGGAAGATCCATTGAAACGTCTCCTGCATCCGTGCAACATACGAGAGGGCTTCAAAGAATTTGTGGGAATTTTTCACTCTTTCCATTCCATTATTCCTAGGAACTTTTGGAAACCCCCCTTGTACTAGCCACCACTGACAGATGGGTGGTACCCACCACCCATGCACACGAAGGGCATTGACTAGGAATTGAAGTTGGTGTCCTGTATGAAAGGTGAGAATTCTGCCACCAACCCCCAATGATCCCATTGTCTTATCATAATGGCCTTTAGTTTCATCGAGGCATCAGTAGTAGTTCTTTCCTTTGTATTGTTAAAAAGTCATCCATTGCTCGGATATGCTACAGTTTGTGTATCCAATCACCAGCTGATGAACAATTGAATTGCTTCCCACTTTGGGGTATTATGAATAACGTTAATTTACAATATCTCTGTGAGTACTTTGATCTGCATTTCACAAATGAGAAAAATAAAAGCTGGAAAAGTAATCATCTTTCCCAAAGTCAAATAGTTGGTAAGTCATAGAATCTAATCTCTCTGACTCCAGAGTCCTTTTTCTAACATGGGGATTGTTCAGATTTGAGGATTTGGTTCACTTGAACACACACACACACACACACACACACATGTTTTAAAGTGTGAGAATAAGCCGAACTGCCATCGTTTGGGTTTTGCAAAGGACATTTTAAAAACCAGCTACTACTAACATCACCATCACTTCATTTTTTAAAAGGATATTTTTAACACCTAAAGTAGAATAAATTTAACCTTATAAGCGCTTACTCCACTGTTCCATTTTTCTCATATATTTGCAGTCTGTGAAGACAGGTCCCCATTTAGGGACCTCGATGCCTAGAACCACAGAGAATATGAGCCGAGCTGAATTAGATGAAATATGTGGAATTATTTCTAAAAAGAATGTTTGCTAAAAAGTCGAGGCTTTATTAATGCTGTCTCAATTAATCACAACAGATCCCTCCCAAAGAACCTTTTTTCTTCTTCCTAATAGTGTAGTGCAGTCAGACTCTCTCCTGCAGGAGTAGATGTCTTTGATGGCGTCCTATCCCGAGCAACTGTCCCAGGGCCCTGGAGCAAAGAGCCTTGTTCCAAAGAGCCAAAGACCAGTCATTAAGCAGCCACACACTTTCCAGTTTCGCTTCTATTTTCTTGAGAACTGGAAAGTCTCCAGGTGCTTTGGTGGCAATGAGATGGTAACACAGTTTTATGTAGGAGATTTCACTCACACCCCACCTTCACAGAAGCTGAAGGAAACGCTGCGGTCTTGTTGGTGTTTGCGTGGTTTCACCCAGGTCCCAGTGGAACCAATGTCATAATTAGCCCTCAAAAGAGAGGCCAGAGATTGACTACGAGGTCCCTCCAGTTATGCCTTGAGGCCGTGCTAGGCTGGGCACTCACACTGTCGCTCTAGGCTTTGTAGCTGTTTTGTGCAAGAACAAAGGACTTCAGTCTCCCTTGCTAGTAATCCTACTCCACAAGCAGGAAATGTACAGACACACCAGAATTCATCACTGAAACCTTTTCCCCCTGTCATGTTCAGCTGCTGAAAAGTGGGCAAACACTTGGATATGAATGTTAATTAAAAAAAAAAAAAAAAGAGCAATGGACAAGTTTCTGAGTCAGCTCCAGGCATCCTCCACTCTTGCCCTAGCTACGGGTTGACATCTTGGGAGTTTGACCTTTAAGGAGAGAATTTGAGTCTCTCCACAATATCTAGTTTGGAAAGATTTTGTTGAATTTTATTATCATCTTGAAAGTCAACTACTGTGCCTTAATAAATAAAATACAGTCTTTGTATGAGACCAATAATTCAATCTGCAAATTGAATGAAAAAAGAATAGCATTAAAAAGTCATAAAAACGAATACTATTTGATTAGATTCAAATCAGAGGTATCCACTAGTTTTGCTCCTTGAGCCCATCTTCTCCTCGTTGTACACCGTCATTTAGCTGTAGGGTGGATGTGTTCACACTGAACTATTAATCTGTTTCAAAATGCCATAACATTTCCATGAGGAACTTCCTATTTTTTTTTCTGAAATTAAATGTCTGTTTAAAGTTCATTCCCTCCCACTGCAACTAATTGAAATGAGATTTGGTTTATCTTTATGACATGTAAATGGGCTTGAGTTTTATAATAATAACAATAATGATAACTCAGTAGATTTTAGGAGTAGTAGTTAATAATTGCAGTAATACGGGGGAGATTCGCTGTGTCTATTGCCACCTAGACACCGTCATTATATGTAGAGAAATGAATGCATGATCTAACAATCAGCTAGCTTCCTGATTTTGGTATCGGTTTTCAGTTTGCACTAAATTTTAGAGCAGTGCTATATGGCGTAGCTGCAATCCACATGGTCAGCAGTTCAAAAACACGACAGCTCTGAGGGAGAATGCCTGGGCTTTCTACTCCTCTAAATGGTTCCTGTCTCAGAAACCCACAGTGGGATTGCTCTGAGTCAGCATTGACTCGATGGCAGTGAGTTGAATTTGGGTTGCTATAATTAATTAGGGCCGCTAAACACGTGTGCTCTTTACAATCATAGAAAGCATGGTCAGATTACCTGATAAATATGTTGAACTTTTTTTCTAAAAATTCTTTTGTTTGAGTCTCACATCAGCGCTTTCAGAGTAATAGGTATTATTATGATCTCCAGTTCGCAAATAAAGTCATTGAGGTCTAAAAAGATAAAGGATTTTTCCAAGGAGCTAATAGGAGGCAAACTTGACATTGAAGCCAGATAGTCTCCAATTGAACTTTCTTTTCCTTTGTCACCTGAAAAGCAGATCAGGAATTATGTGCACTGAGATGAAAAGTCTTCAGCATAGCTTTCCCTAAACACCAACCCAAGCCACACTCCTTTCACCAGAACAAGACTTGCCTTACCAAGAAGATAGAGCGAAGACGTCGGCTTCCAACTGACGTAGCGTTGATGCAGGACTTAATTCATTATTGTTATCCTTAGTACTGTCATCATGTATAGGGTTAAGGGTAGCGGCCCTTGATGATTGAGCGCCGGCTCAATGAAAGACATTGCTTTGTTCTTCATCTTCATTTTGCAGATAACTTAAGTGACTAGAGACCTCCTGGGATTTGACCCCTGCTTACCCCGCCAAATAACTTCTACCCCATCCCTTTGCTATAGCCACACTTGCATCCGATTATCAAAGATGCTCCTGCACACAGACTCTTTCCTCTGCCTGCAGCACTCTTGTGGTCTAAACCTCTCCACTTTACTACCTAGGCGCCAGGCCTTAACGTTAAGGGACATGTCTCAGAGGCCTTCCCTGTCTCTTGTGGTCTGTCCCCAGAGCCCCCATGCTCTCTTTCTTAGAGCATCTACTGTGTTTAATGACAATTACTTGTTGAAAGTTCCACTCCTGCTAGCTGATGAGCTCCAGGAGCACAGGGGCCGTCTCTGTCTTTCCAAAGGGCGAAGGCCAACAATGCCACCAGTGCAATTACTCGTTGTTGGCATGGGTAAGTCAATGGAGAACAAGGGTTCAAAAAGACTGAAGCAACCTATGTGGCTTAGGAATCGGGATTCCTTCATTCAAATGTAATTCGGTGGAGCTAAGGACAAAAGCAAGGTCTTTTAATAAGCATCCCATGACAATCCTATTTAAGATGGCAAACCATGACCTCCCTCCTGGTCTCCCTCACCCCCTATTCACCTTGTCCCCTCATAGAACGTGTCACTATCTTATTTCACGTGTATCGGCTACTTCTCCCTGCGGACCATTGTATTGGGGTTTCTTTTTTATGACTATTGTTTCTTGTTTGTCTCCCCTACTAGGATGGCCTTCATGAGGGCAGGGATTTTCGCTGTCTTGATTATTGGCTGTGAGCAATATTCGCCCTATAATTGATGTTTCATACATCTTTATTAAGTGGAATTGAAGTAATTCTTAGTGGCTACGTGTTTTGTAACACATTTTAAACAGAATATAATTGATTTCGGTACCAAAGATGACAGGTTTATGAATGATATGAGCTAGAATAAATGTTCTCAAGGAGGAGAGATCTGAATTTCTCCTTGGGCTCTCCCACTTATTATCTGCTAGGACCTCATCCCACCGCCGACCTGCTTTACACACACACACACACACACACACACACACCCCAAGTTGGTGTTGCCTCTGAGCAGCCCTACAGGACAGGGTGAAACTGGCTCTGTGAGTGTCTAAAACTGTAACTCATTGTGAGAGTAGAAAACCTCGTCTTGGTACCTCCTGCTTTTGAACTGTTGACCTTGTGTATCACAGTCCGATGCATAACCACAGTGCCACCAGGTCTCTTAGGAATCTATGCTAGTCCTGATAATTTACTCACTCACTGCCATCGAGTCGATGCCGACTCATAGCAACCCTACAGGCCAGGGTAGAACTGCCCTAGTGTGCTTCTGAGATTGTAACTCGTTCACTTTGAGGTTAGAAATGCTAACCTACTATGCCACCAGGGGTCCTTGCAGTAATGTTCTAGTGGGGAGAAACTTTTTTTTTTTTTTTTAGTTTATTCATCTCAGAACCTCTGCAAAAAAGAATCAGCAACCTGGGAATTCAATGGCCTGATTTACAAAAATGCACAGAGGTGATTATTTATTAAGCAGGTGACACTCTGGAGAGAACACTGCTGTGTGCAGCTATGCCATGCTGCTTTGAGCACAAGCATACCAGGAGTCTGACTCTATCTCCTTGTCGAATCCCAACCCAAGGCGACTGTGGTGGCATCATCTCACTGCATTTATCTCTCCTCGCCAACATTCATCACCAAGGGAGCCAGTCTGGAGCTGTTCTGCAAAGATTGTATACGAAATTTGCTCAGATGCACTTTATACTGTGCCTAACTGGTGCCAATGAGTTTCAAGGCTCATGCATGCCAGATGAGCATCAAACTCTGTGATGAATAATAAGAACCGGAATTCAGATCGCACTGAATGCAGCAACAACAAAAACCAGTCAAGCAATGCTAAAATTATTGGATGAGACTCTGATGTGGGAAGCCATTCTTTCTTCTCCATCTCCAATAGCAGGAAGGGGGATTAGGACTTCGGGCGTTTGGCTTCTATTTTAGATTGAATTGTTCAGTCTAGTTCTTTAGCGACAAGGGGCATTGAGTCATCTGAACAGCTATGGGACAGGGTGCACAGCAGGGTCTTGCAGGTCCCGAGCAATGGTAGGCAAATTGTTCAGGTTGGCAGTTATGCATTTGTTTGTGTTTGGTCTTCCACACAAAAGGGATAAAAAATCCTGCCATACAGTGTCGTATCTCATTTATTAACTCCTTCACTCCTCTACTCAGTAAATAGCCATTGGATGCCTACTGTGTTAGGCCATGTGAGAGGTGTGGATCTCCCTGAACAGTACCCACTGATGTCCAGTATCTTCTGGTCTGTCCAACACCAAAGCTGGTAAAGTCAAAGGCCAGAGAAAACCAAGGAAAGTCTCAGTGAGACCAATTGACACAATGGCCACTCACTGCCAGCAAGTCGATTCAGACTCATCGAGATTCTGTAGGACAGGGTAGAACTGCCTCTGTGGGTTTCCAAGACTGTCACTGTTTACAGGAATAGAAAGTCTCATCTTTCTCTTGCCGAGCGACTGATGGTTTAGAACTGCTGACCTTGCAGTTAGCAACCCAGTGCATAATCACTACGCCACCAGGGCTCCTACAATAGCCCCAATGGGCTCAAACTTAGCAAAGTTCATGAAGATTTTACAGGTCCAGCCAACATTTGGTTCTTTTGTCCAATAGATGACTGGTGGCTCCGTGGGTTACACATTGAGCTCTTGCTGCAAGGTCCACCCTTCTAAACCACCAGCCCACCCCACAGGAGAAAGATGAGATTTTCGACTCCAGTAAGGGTTTACAGTCTTGGAAACCCACAGAAACAGGTCTATTCTGTCCTATAGGTTTACTGTGACTCAGAACCAATTTGATGGCAATGAGTGTTTGAGTTTTACAATGTTGTCGGGCTGGCACAGGAAGATACAGACATATATGCAAAATACTGAGCTGCAGCGACGCTGCTTTAGGAGTACTGCTGGACTGCGGTTATCGGGCTGGGGAAAGAGAGAAGCCAGCCGGGATAATCAGGAAAGCTTATAGAATTGGTAGAATTTCAAGAATATGTATTTCCATAGGGGTCTTAGTCATCTTTGATTGCCCCCTAGTGCTCAGCACAGGAAATGTGAGCCCCCACTGCATACACTGCACCACTGCCCACACAGCTAACTGATGATGCCACTGTTCCCAGCTGAGTCCAGATGTAGCCTGAGAAACCTTCTCAACTCATTCGGCATTACGAAATAATCAGAGACAACATAGGAAAAAAAGCTGTGCGTTATCTCTGGTTGCTAATGTCTTAGACGTGTTAGATGCTTGTAAATATTAGTTCACTACTCCGTGGTTCACCTTGCTGCTGTTAGGTGCCAGTTAGTGAGTTCTGACTCACAGAAACCCTATGCACAATGACTGAAACACTGCTCCATCAGACACCACGCTCATCATCACGGTCATGTTTAAGCCCATTGTTTCAGCCACTGGGTCGATCCACCTCCTTGACAGTCTTCCTCTTTTTCTCCGACCTTTTACTCTACAAAGAATGATGCTCTTTTCCAAGGATTGGTCTCTCCTGATAACATGTTCAACGTGCATAAGTCAAAGTCGCACCATTCTTGTTGCTAATAAGCATCCTGGTTATGCTTTTCCAAGAGAGATCTGTCTGATCTTCCTGCAGTCTGTGGTATTCTCAATAGTCTTTTCCACCACCCTCGTTCAAATGCACCAGTGCTTCTTTGATCTTCCTTAGTCACTGCTCAGCTTCGCACACACACATGAGATGACTGGAAACAGAAAACCAACTCCAGAAGCAAAAGCTACTCTAGTGAGAAAAGGGTTGGTCTAGGAGGGAGTTGTAGAACTGTGTGAAAATTCTTATGTATCCCTTTACTCATAAGGCATCTTCACTCAAGGAAAGTCATTTTATAAGGGTCTTATGCAGCTTTTATTTGCTTTGAAGTTTGAAAGTCAGACTGAGCTAAGTTCAGATCCTGGCTCTCTTATTTATAGTCAGCATGATCTGAAGTAAGTTCGTCCTTCTCTCTGAATCTCAGATGCCTCATCTATAAATTGAGACTACTGATCCCTTATTTTGTTATATACTTAACCAGAGAATTTCTCAGTGAAATCATATATGAAACATAAGTCTTAATTTACAAATTTATATATACAAAAATGACCTGTTCTTTTATTAAATTATCCAACACCAAACCCCTAGCCCACCAGGCTGACTAGAAATTCAATCTTGATCATTACTGGGACTCCACTTTACGTTCTACCTCTACAAAATCTTATCTCAAGACCACAGGTCAGGAGTCTCCGTGTGTGCCAACATACTGGGATGGCCCCTGAAGTCTTTGGTTTATGTTTTCTTCACTAAGAAGTCTCTTGGCCAAGTGCACATGTTCTGTGTAATTGGGTACTTTTCTTTTTCTGTGCACTAGGTTCCAGGTTTCAGCCTCCTCAAAATTATCCCATAACAATTGCTGCTGATGGACATCCCCAGGGCCCTCCAGACAGGAAGCTGTAGATTCCCTGTGTTAGTGTAGCTAGACTAGAGAAACAAAATTCATAGATACTCATATGTGTATAAGAAAGAGCATACATACAAGAGCAATTGAATATTGAGAAAACACCCTAGCCCAGTCTAGATCAAGTACATGAGTCCGATATTAGACCATATGTCTGATACCAATCTATAAATTCCTCTTCAAACTCATGCAACACATGCAATGACATCGAATGCAGAAAGATCACAGTCCAGTGGGTGGAAAATCTTGCGGATCCAGTGGCAGTGGAAGCACCTCAGTGCTGGCAGGGGTCTCCACGTGACTTCATCAGCTCCGGGGCCCTAGCGTAACTCCATGTGTCTTCTCAACAGGAATGTCTTGTACAGAGTGAGTGTGTCTCCTGCCTCCAGTGAGCTATTTATTTCCTTAGTGCCTCCAAATGAGGTCATCAAGTTGAGACCTGATTGACAGGCTAACCTCCACCCCTTCACTCTTTTTTTTTTGTAACATTTTTTCACCCCTTCATTCTTAAGTCTCACATTGACAACAGATTATGTAACTACCTCACACCCCTACGATAGTCTCCCAGGTTCCAGCTCTCCCGTTTCTCATCACCCTCCAGGATACACTACACAGTCTCTAAGATTTACTTTCACAAAGTCAACAGAGATCATTTCTTTTGTCAGTGTTCAGCCCAACCATATATTCTGAGAACAAGCAATACCCAACAACAACCTGCATGGAATGGAGCCCAAGAACAATAGAGTGGAAACCTAAATCAAACTAATATCTCAAAGACTTAGCCTTCTACATCTATAAAACCCCCAGCACATTGCTGGGCACATATTGTATACCAGCTATTTTATTTTTACTCAAGAAGTGGCTATGAGCTAAAACTACATGTCAAGCACCAATTTCACACAGAGAGGTTTGCACCTTCAGTGGTTGACATTTTGAATTACATAATTATTTGTTGGGGTGGGTGGATGTTTGAAGGGACAGCCCTGTGCATTGTAGTATGTCTAGCATAATTCCTTGCCTCTACCCACTAGATAGGGTTTTGATGAGTCAGAATAATGCAATGACATTGAGTTTGCTTGTTTGTTTTTAGTGAAGCGCACTAGATACTGGGCACATCCCAACCCAATCATGCCAACAAAAATGTTTATAGATGTTTAACAGTGCAACGGAATGAATTGTGTCCCCTGAAAATATGTGTGGTTCATTCTAACTTTGATCTCTGCAGTGTTCCTCCACTTGAGAGTGGGTGGCTTCCTTTGCTGTGTGAATGAGGTAGCATCAGTGTTGAGTGTGTTTTGAGTCGAACTCTTTTGAGATAGAGAAGGAGCAGATGAAGCCAGCAGAGGCAGGGGAAGATGGATGCTTATGCCTCATGAAGACCACCAATGTGCCAAGAAGAGGCAACAGAGAGAAAAGGCCTTCTCCTAGAGCCAGGGCCCTGAATTCAGATTTCGAGCCTCCAAACTACGAGAAAATGAACTTCTATCGGGTAGAGCCACCCACTCGTGGGATTTCTGTTCCAGCAGCAGTAGATCGCTAAGACAGACACAGGTTCCCTGGGGAGTCAACTTGCTCCTAGTGGAGAACCACTGGATGAAATAAACAAGAGCAATCCTTACTCTCACGGAGCTTACATACATCTCTTTATCTTGATGGTATGTTTCATGAAGTTGCAAATATGACAGGTGGGTGAAAGAACTGACTGTTCCTCCTAGTCATTCTGCCAAAAGCCAACAGCCTTTCTGAAGATGGTAGCAGGGGCACCAAGCCCTAATGAAAAGACCCTTCCTTGGTAAGCAAAAATCAGAGAAATGGAAACCGAGTGATCTGGGAAGAGCATCAGAAAGAAATAAGATGATCGTTTAAACAACCACACTGAAGGGTCAGTATTCGTCTCTTTTAGACATATGCCTGTGCGTAGAAAAATAACCTCATCAGCAGAAGCACAGGACAGCCATACCCTACCGGGGGTGGGGGGGTGGGGGTGGGGGAATGTCTGCTGCCTGCTCTCCAGCTCCGGGCTATTTATTTGAATACTGTGGAAAGAACTTAGAGAGCGCACCCACTCAGTGAAGCCTTACATTATGAAATAAGGTGAGAGCACATACTGAAAAAGAATTATTTGGAATATCACTGAAATTGTTTTTATCATAATGCCACCTAAATGAGGAAAACCTAGGTATTAAACAACTAGACTTAAAGACCTCTCATGTACATTGCTCTTGCACAACTTGTAAAATCAAAACAAATGTTTAACTCAAACATAAACAAAACCACAAAGCTAATAAAATTCAAGTTATAAAGTGACTGTGGTTGTTAAACCTTGCTTACCATTGGAAATATACCCACATTACATTTGACACCCCTGTACCCCTGTATGTCCTGTAAGGATCCCATTCTCTCACCTCTTTGCTGTTAGACTTTCTGTCCAATCTTTTGTCCATAGAGCCTGAAATAATAGAATTTGAACTTCCCACAGTGTCAGCACATCGTTTTCTTATTAGGTCTGCTTTGTCTCTGTTCTTTCCTCGTTAGCCCACCACAATCAGCCAATCTACACACCAATGCGAATTTACAGATGGGCCACACAGACCGAGCCCAGATTATAAGTGACCAGAATATACTGAACATGCTCCCCCCTTTGTTTTGTAAGATTGTAATAAAACTGAAAACCCTACATTTAAAAACACTTGTTAAAAAAAGAAACAGTATAAAGAACTCTAAAAATCAAACCAAACCCATTGCTATGGAGGCCAATCTACCTCACAGGAACCCTGTGAGAGAGAGTAGAACTTCCCCCATGGAATTTCTAAAGCATTTTTTTCATGTAATTATTTTTTTTAATGTTGACAAAAACATATGCAACAAAATATTCTCCAGTTGAACAACTTCTACATGTATAATTCGATGCCATTGGTTATACTCATGTTGTATAACCAGTATTGATATGTTTTTTCAAAGTCATTCTGCCACCATTAACATACACTGAATGTCCCCTAAGCAACAACCCTTCCTCCTTCACTCACAATAGCCACCGGTCAACCGTGGTGTCTTTCTTTGTTCAGTAGTTTTCTTGATACACATATACGTTTCCTTAGTTAAAGCTCTTTTTACAAGAGTTATATATATCTCATCACAATGAGTTCTAATGTGCTCTCCCAGGCTGTTATCTTTATAGAAGCATACCGTCATATCTTTGTCCCATGAAGCAGCTGGTGGATTCAAACCACCAATGTTTCTATTGTAAAAGGCTGCTTTAACCCCTCTACCACCATGAGGATCCCTTATACTATATCCATGGATGGATGTATTGTAAGAAACTAATTGAGAAGCTGTGTTAGTCTGGGTAGACTAGAGAAACAAATTCCTAGACACTCATATGTGTAAAAGAAAGAGGTTTATATACAAGAGCTGTTGAATATTGAGAAAACATCCCAGCTCAGTCCAGATCAAGTCCAAAAGTCCGATATTAGCCCATATAGCTGATATTAATCTATAAAGTCCTCTGCAGAATCACAAAACACATGCAATGATGCCGAATGCAGGAAGATCACAGGCCAGTGGGTGGGAAGTCTTGTAGATCCAGTAGCATTGTAAGCATCTCAGCACTGGCAGGGTCTCTCTGTGGCTTCTCTGGCTCCAGAGGTCTGGTTGCATCAGGGTAGGTCCATGTGACTTCTCCAACTCCCAGGGGGTAGCATCATGTGTCTTGTCAGTAGAGCATCTCCGAGGAGGTGAGCAGAGAGAGAGAAGTATCTCCCACCTCCAAGGAGGAAATTCAGGAGTTCCCAGAACCCTCAGCGGAAGGCCATACCCACACAGAGGCCTCATTGGCTATCACCTGATTGACAGACTAGACTCCGCCCCTGCACTCTGAATCCTCTCTAGTCCCAAATTGACACCAGATTATGTCACTACCACAGAGGTGTGATGACTAAAGGCATCAGAATAAGAATGTGCAGGACTGAGAATCCTAGGGGTTTCCATCACCTAGCTTTTCAACCTTGAGCATGAAATAGATCACTCTTAGGATTGTTGTGTAAGACACTTTCCACAGTACCTGGCACTTAATAACCAACCAACCAACCATCCAGACTCTGCCCAGATGACTCTGACTCATGGCAAACCCATGTGTGTCAGAGTGAAAATGTGCCCCGTGGGGTTTTCACGGATGTGACCACTCAGAAACAGCTCAAGAGGCCTTTCTTTCAAGTTGCCTCTAGATGGGTTTGAACCCACCATGCTTTCATTAGTAGGCCAGTACTTGATCATGTGCACTGCCCAGGGGCTCCAAATGGTCCAGCAAATCCCAAAGGCCCAAACTCACTGCCATTGAGTCAATTCCAATCTATAGAGACTCTGTACATCAGGGTAGAACTTCCCTTATGAGTTTCTGAGACTCTAACTTTTTTTATGGGGACACAAAGCCCTGTCTTTCTCCCAAGGAGCAGCTGCTGGTTTTGAAATGCATACCTTGCAGTTAGCACCCAACACTATCCTACCAGGGCTACTAAATGTTCAATACATGTTAGTTAAGTTGATTGGTGGCCACGCGCTACCCAAGACCAGGTCCCATACAAGTTTACATCTGAGCAAACCAGGCTTGGAGAAAATTGGGAAGTCAATGGTCTCCACTCCCCTTCCTCTGCCTTCTCAGTGCCCTTGGCCGCTCTGGTTTTCTCAACACAGCTGCCACAATCTAGGTTAACTATCAATTCATCTTTGCCTCCTTGTCTCTCCTTGCCTCCATCACTAAGCAAAAAAAAAAAGTCAATCCCAATGCATAGTGACCCCATAGGACAGAGACAACCGCAGAGCTGTATGTAATCTTTCAGAAAGCAGATTGCTATGTTGTTGTTTATGGGGTTCCTGGTGGATTCAAACTGCCAACCCTTTGGTTAGCAGTCTCTTAAGCGCTGCCCCAGCAGGGTTCCTCCCTCACCTCTACTCCCAAAATAATAAGTAGATAGAATGGTTACTCATGGAGCTCGCATAAAACATTTAGTGAACAAGTACTGTATATACTAGGGATTTTTATTTACTTTGTGTTAATGCTCTCAACGACACCAGAAACCAAACGCACTGCCATGCAGTCAATACTGACTCATAGTAAACCTGTAAAACTGGGGGACGAGTGCCCCTGTAGGTTTCTGAGGCCATAACTCTGTAAAAGCCTCGCCTTCCTCCAGAGGAGAGGCTGGTGGTTTCAAAATACTGACCTTGTGGTCACCAGCCCATAACCACTATGCCACCAGGGCTCCCCAATTCTCTCAACAGTCTACCATAATAGGCATTGATGGTCCTCAGATGCAGAAACCAGATATTGTTGCCTCTCTAAATATGTACATAGTATAGTCCCGTGGAAAAAGCATGCACTCAATCAGTCCTCAGCGATGGCTCTCACCTTGAGTGAAATTTCAGAGCTCGTAACCACAAGAGAGGGATTCACCCCTAAGACTGAGTCCCAGGCTTTTCTCTAGTTTGGGGACCAAACTTGTTTTGCAAAGGGCCAAATATTTTCAGCTTTGGGAACCATACAATTTCTGTCATATCTATTCAGCTCTGCCCTTTTAGCATAAGAATTATCCACAAAGCTTAAGCAAATGGCTGTTGTTATGTTCCAATAAATCTTTATTTACAGGTGCTGGAGTTCGCATTTTATATAAATTTCATATGGCACAAAATATTCTTCTTTCAATATTTTTCTCCAACCACTTAAAAATAGCAACACTATTTTTAGTTCATAGGTTCTACAAAAATAAGTAATGGCCTGGATTTGGTCCAGTTTACCAACCGCCTTCTATAGCAAGCTGTCCCTCATGCTTCTCAAAGCCCTCCAGTCACCCTCCATCCTACCTCAAGTGGAATGAATGAAATTCCTGATTGTAGAATTTCAAAGCTTGACCAGTCAATTGGATCCAATATCTGTAGACTCACGCTGAGCAGAGAAGGACCCATTCATCTCCCCAAAAGCCTCCCGGGTGGAAGGAAGTCAGTGACTTCTCATTGTCCTCTCTACACCGTGTCTGCCTCCCTCCATAGCTCTGCACACTGACTTCCAAGTAAGTTCCCGATTACGTCAGGATTAAGTTAGGTGCTAAATAATAAAGTTGGTCCATTCGAACAGGGCAATTATCCAGTCTGTTAATGAAAGAGCAGTCACATATCATAGCAAGATTTCTTCCAGTATATTCATGACAGGCAAAATTAAGATAAGTGAAACTTGCTTTATCTCCTTATTAAGTCAGACAAATGACTACATATATTTTCCAGATCAGAGGCTGTTTAGAAGATGAACCTCTGATATTTTAGAAATGTGGTTTCTGTTCTCCTTTGACCAAGGAAATTCAGAACAGCTTGCCTTGCTGTGAATCACAGTAACTCGAATTGTTTTTTCTCTCTTCAAATGAGACATTGCCTGACATCCAGCATGTGGCAAGATCTGAGGAAAGTTTCCACAAATTGGTAAGATTCTTTCTACATGAATATGTAATGCAATCTTCTTGTTAAACAAGAATAGATAATTTCCCAAAATTGAATGCAATAAAGGGGCATAGAAAGAATAAATAATTCCA
Source organism: Echinops telfairi (assembly GCF_000313985.2). NCBI lineage: Eukaryota > Metazoa > Chordata > Mammalia > Afrosoricida > Tenrecidae > Echinops > Echinops telfairi. Next base: position 62,540,773 of record NW_022104341.1, on the reverse strand, counting down.
ATACTGTTCCTTAATTCTGCTAGTAATTCTCCAAATTCCAGAGTGATGGCAGCACAGTGAGCCTATTCTACTTCGCACTCTTTCAAAATGCTCATGCTCATTGAGGATCTCCATGGGGACCGTCATTAATAAAAAGCCCATAGATGTGATTAACTTTCACAATTTTATAACAAAATTAAAATTCATTATTTTAAGTCATATTTGTCGCTATGATTCCACTGCATTCAAAAAGCATTTGTTACAGCGAAGCCAAAAATATATATATAAAAGCCCCGTTTTTATTCCCAAGGAAGTCACTTGAAGATAAAGGTTAACAATGGCGATGATGGTGATGATGATGATGATGTTACAGATGAAGCAGTTAATATTTACTAAGCACCGTCTGTGTGCCTGACCTTTAATATCTGATAATGTTTTGATGCTATCCCTAAGGTATGTAGTGGCTAACTCCTCTGAAGTGAACAGCCCATTCCTTCTATGTTGTCTGTTCATAGTCTGGAAGTTCTGCTGAAACCTATTCACCTTGGGTGACCCGCTGGCATTTGAAATATCAGTGACAGAGCTTCCCGCATCACAGCAACACACAAGCCACCACAGCATGACAAGCTGACAGACAAGTGGTGGGCAACGAGGGGCTCAGACTTGAGAAGAAGAGTGAGGATGGTACAGGACGGGGTAGTACACAGAGTTGCTACGAGTCAGACTGGACTTGACAGCGCCTAAAAACAACAGGTGCCTGGCAGGTCCCTGGGTGCCGCAAATGGTTTGTGCTATTTAACTTAAAGGTTGACGGTTCAAACTGCTCAGTAGCACCTTCACAGAAAGGCCTGGTTAATCTGCTTCTGTAGGTATTAAAACCAAGATAACTGTATGGGGTTCAGCTTAACGAGTTGCTATGAGTCAATCAACTTGGAAGCAAGGGCTTTTTGTCTATTTATGTGCCTGAAATTGTGCTAAATGATCTACTTACATATTTTAATTTCATGCCCCCCTCAAATAACCTATGATGGTTGCTATTGTTCCCATTTTGAAGATGAAGAAACTAAGCCTTAGATAGTCTCCCTAACTAGCGCATGGTTGATAGTAAGTAGATGGATCTGGATAATGAACCCCAAAAGACTTACTCTGTTCTAGAATTTATACATAAACAACCATAACACAGTGTTGAAAGTAACATATGTTCTGAGAGGAGCAGACAAATGCCGTACAATTTAAAGAGAGGGAGTGGTAACTTCTGAGTGGGACAATCAAAGACTCCTGGATGTAGGAGACGGAGAATTGAAAATGGAGGTCCAAGGGTGGGCTTCAGGCACAGGGCAATGGCACAGAGATGGGAAAATGTAGGGTATGTTCAGCTAGAGGGAAAAGATCTATATGTTTAGGTCAAATTGTTGCCAACTCTGAATTAATGGTGAGGCAGGGGTTGATGTGGAAAGGTGGATAAGGATCTATTAGAGTACTTTCAGAGAGGGCAATTATATGGTGCTTTAGCGTATATAAGATTCTATGGGACAGCATTATCTTCACTTTACAAAGGAGGAAACTGAGATTTAGAGTGGCAAAGTGGCTGGTCCAAGCTCCCATGGACTGCAAATTTCATACCTCACTGATTTATTTATTTAGAAGCTATCCATTGGTCGAGATGCGGTGCCAGACACTGAAGCCAATCATAAGCCAAGCAGAAATCATTGCCTTCTCAGAAGCTCCAGTCTAGGGAGGAAAAGCGCCAAGCCAAAAGCGGTTGACTCCTACGCTGATCCATAGTGAGTCCATTTGCACTGCGTAAAACTGCTGGGGCCTGTTGGAAGCAGATGACCAGGACTTTCTTTAGAGGGGGTCCTGGGTTGGCTGGAACCATCAACCTTTTGGTTCATAATCAAGTGCTTAGCTGGTTGTGCTACTCAGGAACTCCTCCAAGTAGAAAAGGCAACTATTATAAAGCAAGTCGTACATGTATGGTGTGTGCCTCAACAGGAGAACTGAAAGGGGTTGAGTGAACCTAACAGCCCAGAGGAAGGGCTATTTGAGCTGAGACCTGAAAGAGGCCCAGAAGTTGGTTTGATAATGGCAGTAGGGTGGGAGATGAGATAGGCTGTTGATTCTGACTCATAACTGCTCCACATAGCAAAGCAGAACTGCATGCTCCACAGGGGCTTCTGGGCTGTAATCTTTACCAGAGCAGATTGCTTCTTCTGCAGAGTAAAACTATGCACAATAGATGGATTCTCCTGCAGGTGGAAAACACCAACCTTTGGTTGTCAGATGAGCACTTAAGAGAGACAAGTCGCTAGGAAGGTCATTATGCTTGGTAAGTAGAGGGCAAGCAAAAAAGAGGAAGCCTCTCAACCAGATGAACAGCGGCTCCAACAATCGCTCACGTAGAGTAACAGTCATGAGGACCAAGCGGGGCCAGCCAGTGTTTTGTTCTGTGGCACGTAGGGGTTAGATGAGTCAGGATCAACGAGAAGGCAGCTAACAACAATAAGATGAGTCAGAATCCACTCCGGGCAGTGGGTTTGATTTTTGTTTTAAAGTTCATAGTTTACAAGAGGTTCACACTTTGTGTTATATAGTCCTTTAGATTTTAATAAATGTGTAATGTCATACGTCCACCATTACCCTATCATACAGACCAGTTTCACTTCCCCAAAGTGGCCTTTAGGGCACCTGTTCATCTGGCCCTGAATCTCTTGTTCATTTTCTTTATCATGTGGCCTTTTCTAGTGTCATGGAGTGGAAATCATACAGTATGTAGTTTTCCCAGCTGGCTCCTTTCCCTCTATGATATGCATTCAAGGTCCCTTCGTGTCTTTTCTGGTAATGGTTGCTAGTTTATTTTTATTCTGAATAGCACTTAGCATAGATCTACCACAGTTTTTTAATCCATTCACCTATTGAAAAACATTTTGGTTGCTCCTAGTTTGCTGCAAACACTGCTGTGCAGGTTATACAGACATAAGCTTCCAACTCGGGAGGGCAACTACCTAGGCGCACAAATACTGGGTTGTAGAATAGACCTGCTTATCTTTGTAAGAAACTGCAAAGCTATCTTCCAAAGTGACTGCATTATTTTGTATTCCCACGACCATGAATCGGCATTCCTGTTGCTCCACATCTTCATCCACACTGGGTGTTGTCGGTTTTTGAAATTTTAGCTATTGGGTATGTAGGAATCTATCCTCTTCCAATACAGCCTTTGATACTGAAAATCCCACCAGAAAAAAATAAAATGAAATAATTGTTACTTCAAGTCTTAAATTCCTTAGCTTCTAATCCCTTTTTCTCCACTGAAACTGTTGTATTGCCATGAAATCACCAGTAGCCCAAATTTTCTTAGGAGTATAACTACTTGTATAAATGAGCTGATATTTATAAAACACTCAAAATAGTACAGACACATACAAGATAAATAATGAAATAAAGCAAAAAGCATGTTACAGAACAGACTGCACTATATTCCCATTTCACAGATGAGGAAACAGGAAGTTCAGTGAAGTGTGCTTGCCAATCCCAATAGAGAGAAGCTGTGAATCAAACTTCTATTACTGGACTCCACAGTCCACGATCTCTCACTGTCTCCTGGTGCCCTAGGGAGAGAAGAAACCGACTAAATGTCACCAAGACTTGGCTCTCAATGGTCCTGAACCTTGGAGAGGCTTGGTCTACCAGAGAAGAGCAGTTAACCAGAGAACTTTCTGGTGGCCAAGTCAGAGGCCAGTGACAATGAGATTGCTCTGAAATGTGTTAAACTATAGGAGAGATGAGGGTCTGCGGGGGAAATCGAAGCAAAACCAGACCAAAGCCACTGCCACGGAGTTGATGCCCATTCATAGAGGCTCAAGAGGACAAGGCTCAGCAAAACAGAACGAAACAGGATTCAATGGAAACTGAACAAAGACCATTCTGGGACCACAAGATGCAAAATACAGGGCGGTAAACTGTAGGAGAGGTAAGTGTCCCTGTCCCTGCAGGATTTGGACTTCCAGAGAACCAGAACATACCTGATATCATATCCTTCGCTAATGCTGAGCGAGAAGATGCCCCAGCCATGCTTGAGGTATAGGTGAAAGAGATGCTATTTCTTACTAACCCCAAAGTACGATATACAAGAACGAAATCATAGGAGAGAGGGGAAATCATCATACGGGCTATGGTCCTGACGAACATGCAAATGGTACGCCCCTGAAATATACATCAGCTAGGCAAAAGAAGTGTATGGGTGCTTGATTTTGAAGGCACAGTTTCTTCTACTTTTCCAAGTTTTCGATCATGTTCTAAGGAAGATCTACTCGTACTTTATAATAAAAAAAACTCAGTCTTCTGAAGACACTCTTTCACAAAGGAACACTTTTGGCAGGCTAGCCACTCTGATGGCAGCTCAAACTGTAGCAGAGGAGGACGAACCGAAGTCGGAGAGTTAGAGGGCAAAACGCATAAAAGCATCATGATAAATAAAAATAGTGATAAAGAACCCATGGCATTGTGGGAAGGTGACTACATTTGTGAGGTCGGGAACTTTCATTAGGAGACGGAGAATGTTAAATGGCATGGTGAAGGAGAGGAGCAGCTTAATGAATACTTTGAATCAGTATTTATTGAAGAAGACAATAGGGAAATTCTTGTTCCAAGGACACTTTTTATGGCAAAGTGGAGAATGGCCTTGACAGAGATTCTTCGCTCTCTGCGGAGAAAGGTGTGGGGCAACCTGAGGGATTCCGTGCAGTAAATCACCAGGACCAGATGGTACTCATCCGTGGGTTCTGAACGAGATAAAGTGGAAAAGCATGAGTTCAGTGACAAGGATATATAATGGATGCTTAAAAACAGCCAATATCCCTGAAGATTGTGAAGTCATGAATCTGAGATCACCTGTGTGGGGCGTGTGGGGTGAGCAGCCTGCTCCAGCATGTTCTGGGCTTTTGGGGAGGAAGGGGCAGAGTTAAGAATCAAGAGAGATTCCTTAGCAAAACAAAGACCTGAGACATCTTGGTTAGTGGAAAGAACACCAAAATATGAGACCAAATTTTGGTGTTACCATTTACCAGGTGTTCTGGGAGATTCTGGCAATCTAAAGATGAATATTGATCTTCTTTTTTCTAATGGGGAGGCTTGCTAGTGGAGTTGACTGATAGTTGGCTATCTTCAAGCCCCACCAGAAGATGCAAGAAACCTCTGGCGTTTTTCCCCTCCCTAACAAAGCCATGGAGAAAGTTTCTGGTTATTTGAGAAAATCTGAGTCTCTGACGAACAAGAATAGATTCACTTTTTTTCCATAAGAGTCAATTCCTGGATCCTAACAATTGTCCAGTAATAACAATAATTACTGAGCAGCTATTGTTTACTGAAAGCTTACTATGTGCTTGTTTTATGCTCAGCTCTTTACTTATCTCATTTCATTTTCAAACAGTGAATACGCATTAGACTTAGAATTTGAATATAGTAGCCATTACTGTTAACTATTACTCCACACTGCCTCTTTGTACGCATACTTTACTTATATTTTTTAAAAAGTAAACAAAATTTTCTCCAAACAACACTAACCCACATTATATGTGATCTTCTGTTTCATTAATAGAAATTTTAAAACCCCAAACTTGCTGCCATTGAGTCAATGTTGACTCACAATAACCCCTGTGGGCTTTGAGACTGTAACTGCTTATAGGAGTAGAAAGCCCAGGCTTTCTCAGAACAGGCTGGTGGTTTTGAACTGCTGACCTCGGGGATCACAGCCCAATGCATAACTACTATGCCACCAGGGTTACTGGGCCCAAACTCCTGAATTAATTTCATGGCCATTTGCTACTTGATCACTGGCCACACAGTGACTAGAGAAATAAGAGATACGAATAACCACATTCTCTTTGACTTTGAGGAATTCTGTACCAAATCTCCAAGGTCCTTGCTGAGGTATCAATTCTGACTCGGGCAGAGGAGAGCTGCCCTGTGGGGTTTCCAATGCCTAGGTTACAGAAGTAGACTGCCACAGCTTCCTCTCAAGGAATGACTGGTGAATTTGAACTACCACCCTTTTGCTAGCAGCGAAGTGCTTAAACACTGTGCCACCAGGGCTTTTCGGTGAAATTCTGAATCTAAGTGAAATCTCTAGTAACAAATAATCAGTGGGTAAATTAAGGACTACGTTTAATCGTCTTGGACCCTTTCAAGGTGCTTTTTCGATGACAGGCAGAGGCAGACTTGTTTCTTTGACACCCCCCTCCCTCAAGTTGATTACTAAGTACTCCCTCCTTCTAACGCAATGAAGCCCTCTGGCTGCTATCATTGGTGAAAAACCCCAAAGCTAAAAAGTTATTTTTTAAATACTGAACTGAAATCTGGCTACCGGAAACCCACTGGCCCTAGTTCTACGCCTAAGAACACACCGAATATTCGTCACTGTAGCATCCTTCAAATATTAGAGAAGCATTCATGCTCCCTCTAGGTATCTACCTCTGCAGAATAAACATTTCTGGAGCCTTCAGGCCAAGCGTGAGAAAACAAACTGGTCTAAGATGGCAGAAAAACCAAGAGTTATAAGTCGATCTTTGTGTTCAGCTTGATCAGGGACAAAACCATTCCCTAGTTCACACAAGTGCCTCTTGATCCGCATACAAGTTCCCCGTGAGCACAATGAAGTGTTCTAGAACAAAAATCAAAATCGTAAAAGAGACCAGGATTACTGGTCAGACAGAGACTGGTGGAACCCTGAGATTAGTCACCCTTCAGGTCTGCAATTGACCTCACCTTCGTGGCACAATTTTCAGCCAAACCATAGACAGGTCTGTAAAGGAAACTGGGAACCCTGGTGGCACAGTGGGTTACACATTGGGATGCTAACCATGAGGTCAGCAGTTCAAGTCCACCGGCTACTCTGGAGGAGAAACATTTGGCTTTCTACTCCCATAAATAGTTATAGTCTTGGAAACCCACCAGGGCAGGTCTACTCTGTTCTTATAGGATCCCAATGAGTCAGAATCAACTCAATGGCAGCGAGTTTTGCTTGTTTGTTTGTTTCTATAAAGGAAACTATAACACTGGTAAGGTATGCACACTTCAGAATAATCAACCATTTGAGACCAAAAGGGCAGCATTTACCTAAGAACAAACTTCAGAAAGCTTAAGAAAAAGGAAGGAAGGAAAATGGGATACGCCAGGAGGAACCAAGATACGTGCTTGAGGGACAGCAATGAATGAGATATAAGAAAACGTGTATGAATTGCTGAATGGAAAACTGATGATCTGCTCTATAAACCTTCACCCAATTCACAACAGGTTTAGAAAAATAAAATGAATGGATTATCCTGGGGCCGTGGATAAGGACAGCCACAGCAAGCTCTGAGCATGGCGCGAATCTTTTTTTTTCCCTCTCAGTCTTTGTGGGAGCCTTGTGGGGTAAAAGTTACGTGTTGGGCTGCTAACCACAAGGTCAGCAGTTCAAAGCCACCAGTCTCTCCACAGGAAAAAGACAAAAGTTTTCTACTCCCGTAAAGAGTTTCAGACTCAGAAACCCATGAGGGTAGTTCTACCCCATCCTTTAAGGTCACTATTAGTCAGTATCAACTGGATGGGGGAGAATGATTGGAACTTCAGTATCCATACCCATAAGACACACCCCAACAGAAGGCCTTGAGCATTCCCTGACACCCTAAGGCACAGGCGGTAACACGTGCAATTGAGATGGAGGCAAAGAAGGTCCAAGCAGGCAAGGAAAGATAGGCTTCAAGTTGCAGAGAAGTGAACACAGGTAGAGATAGCTTAATTTTTTTAAAATAAAAAAGCATAACCAATGTTACATATAAGAGTCAGAGAAAACTCAAACATGTACACTCCAGTCTTCCAGCATTGGTCGCAAGCAATGGCCCGTGCGCAAAGGGCTTAAGACAGTCAGGCAAAGAAACAAACACGCATAAGACGCAAGCCAGGGCCAGCCTCGCATTTTATGTCAAGCTAAACTAACCTGTAAACCCTAGTGTGGCTTTCTGTTGTTGTTTTTGTTTTCATTTTGCTCCATTATTTACTCTGTTTCTTTTTTTAAACTGCCAGGAGTGCTAGGGAAGGAGGCAGGGGAGGGAGGAGTGTGGGGAATACCAGCCGTGACTCTATTGGACACAGATTTGCTGAAGAGAAGTTCCACAATAGTATTTAGGAAGCACCCTCTGCTAGGCACGCAGACTACAATGGCAAATGGCACCAGCAGAGTCCCCGTCCCTGAGGTCACATGCTCTTGGCTAGAGCTACAAGACTGTCCTGTCACGCTTCTTATTTAAGATGGAGGTAATGCCTACAGAACGCTTTAAGCTCCTCAGATTAAAAAAAAAAAAGTTAAATAAATGAAGACACACTTAACTGAGAAAATCGTTATGTTTATTAATCTTTCAAAGCACCAATATTATGCTAGCAGGATGCAGATGTTATAAATATTATTTCTTTGCTTCGAAGAGGGAGTCAAGCCAGAGAAGCAAAGATGAAAAAAAACGCTAGCCTTAAACCAACGTCCGTGCCCATAGCAATCATCCTAGGAGTTCAGGGGTCACCAGCTGTGGGCAGGAAACCCGAGCCATGTCCTTTGCCCCACCCCCCACGCCTCCATCACAGGCGATGGAGGCTGCTGCAGGTTTATGAAGCAGCAAAGAGTGATGCTGGTGCTCTTCTTCCTGCCTCCCAAAGGCAATCATTATTCCTGGAATGACAATTTGTAAACGCAACCTAATTACAGTCAAATTGATTAAGAGATGCATAATCTAAGCATTAGCAGTCCAGCAAATGCTGCTTCATTTAGCCACCAAGGACTCCTCCCCCCACCCACCCCCCAAAAAAGGAAACATCTGTATGAATCAGGAAGTCTGTCGGAATAAACATACTTTTTGCTGGTAAAATTCCACCTCAGTAAGTGATTGAGCATCGTCTTTTCCCTCACTGAATTTGCAGACTGGAAGCTTCCAGGGATCCAATACTCTACAGAGTGAAGCATGGTTCTTGTGTCTGTGAGAAAGACGTAGGGTCAATTTTGAGCACCAGCCTTTCCTCACAAGGGAGCGGCCGGCCTTCTTTTAGCTCAGGTAGGTTATTCACAAACGTGGATGATCGCAGAAACCTTCCAGGTGTTGTCGTGCGGGGTCCACGAGCTCCGGTGCGTGCAATCCCTAGCCCCTCCCTTGAGAGCTATGAGCCTTTCAATGCCTGTTGGCTCCCTTCCATTGTCTTCTCTGACTGTGAACAGACTTTTCAAAATGGCATTTGAAAGCCACGAAACTACTTAAGGTAAGTAGTAAGGAGCCCTAGTTGCCCTGTCGATAAGCATTAGCTGCTAACCATAAGGTTATGGGTTCAAACCCACCAACCACCCCTCAGAAAACAGATGACGCTATCACCAGCTTCTGGAACAATTTATAGCTTCAGAAACCCTACGCAGGAGCGCCACTGGATGGCAGGGGGCTGGTTTTTTGTTTTATTTATTTGTTTGTTTTTAAGTGAATAATTCTTTCTAGAAAGGGAAATTTTCTTCTTTCCTTAGATTTCATGTCGCATGGGGGTCTAAGACTGAAAAGGCTAAGCGTGGTGATGAGAGCAGCAGGCAGTTGGATGACTGTTGGCAGGGTGTTCCCTGTGAGCTAAAGAACCATCCTTGTAGGAAGTCGATGAGGCCGCAGGAAAGGTGACGGAGGATACAAAAGTGAAGGCTATATACTACGTGAAAGAGATTGAGCAGACACATGACATGTGTCACATCCTGTAATAAAGATGGCGGCATATTGCTATTTTTATGACATAAAGTCTCAGGTCTGCTCCTTACTAGCTACGTGACCTTGGGCAACTTCCTTGACCTTGACGTCTCCGTGTCTTAGTTTCTACATCTGTAAAATGAAGAAAATAGCAGTGCTTCTTACCATGTAGAGTTGCGAGGATGAACTAAGTTGATGCATATAAAGCTCTTAGCTCTTAGAACAGTGTCTGGCGCATAGTAAGTTTTCACTAAACTTTATTTGTTATTAACGGCCATAAGGACAAAGATCATAATAATAATGTTTAAAAGGCCTAATATCAAGACACATAATACGATTCCAATAACCCCATACATATGATGGCAGTGAATAATAAAACCTAAGCGTGCCAAAGACAAAAAAAAAAAAAGATGCATAATACACCAGGACTTCAAAAGGATCATGGGAAAATTCCTTTTCTTTTAATTCCATTTTTCCATGAAGTTGCTTTTTTTTTTTTTTCCCCAGGATGAAGATGGCTTTTATTTCCTCTCTGGGGGAGGGAGGGGTAGGGATCCTTTCCCAGGGCACACCAACCTAAAGAAGGAGCATGCTCAGAGGACAGGCTGGAAGAGCAGGACCAGCATCAGAAGGGCTCCTCCGTGTCCACTTCCAGCCTCTCGGCTGCAGGGATGTGCCTGAGGGTCACTCCCCTAGGCGTGACAACTCCTGCATTCACAGAGGCACATGGAGGCATCTGCTGGTGCTGAGGGGGGTGGGGGTGGGGGGGAAAGGCCAGTTAGCCGACCCCACACACCCGATGCCAGCCAGGGTGGTAACGGTTCACTAGACCTGGCTGGTGCGATTCTTCTCCCAACAGGGACTCTCAAGCAGGGCCTGAGGCAGTGCTTACTCCAGTGGCTGGTCCTTTAAATGTCCATCTCAAACTGGGACTCTTCACCTAGCCATTTCTTTTCGTTAAGAGTTGTCCATCTCGGCACCAGTGGGCCGGTCCTGCCTTTGTTATGGGCCAGAGCAGCTGTAGAATCACCCGCCGGCTGGTTGTTTTCTGGACTGTTGCGTGGGAGGCTCCGCCTGGCTTCCATGGGGGGCTTCTCACTGGCCGGGCTGGTGATGCCAGGAATAGTGGGCAGGTCCCGGGGAGGTGTTTTGGCCACAGGTGAGTTCCGACACTCCATCAGGAATTTCCGGTCATAGATGATCCTGGTACCTCCCGGGGTGGTGCTGAAGAGTGTGCCACCGGGGGTGGTGCTGTAGTCCCCGGGCGGCATCTGCACACCCTCGCCCAGAACCACCCGTTGAGTGGCAGGGATGGCCCGGCTTGGGGTCTGGCTGCAGCTGCTGCCTCCGGACATGGTCTCCGAAGTTGCTTTTTTAAGGGCCCCATCCCTCATTTATAGGAGCTGCCCCTAACAGAAATGCATGGCCATCTATTTTATAGGCTAGAGTCCTGGGTGGTACAAATGGTAAATGTCTTCTAGCCAAAAAGTTGGAGCTTCGAGTTTGCGCGAAGGCATCTTGAGAGAAAGGCCCAGAGATGGACTTCTGAAGTATCAGCCCTGGAAGACTTGATGGAGCACAGTCCCGCCGGGACACACGTGAGGTCGCCATGCGCTGGCCTCAACTGAACAGCACTGAGATCCGTCTCAGTTAGGTAGGTCCCACTGGCCAGCACACTTCCTGGAGCCTCAACCCCAGGGGTTATTTGATTCCAAAAATGACACCAGTTTCCCCCTTTCAGCCATAGTTTTTGAGATACAGAATATGTGCCATATACCAATCACTCTGCTTGCCCATAAAAAATTAAAAGTCAGGCTGTATTATTAGTGTAGTGTTCGCTAGCCTGCCATAGAGGAGGTGCATGCTGGTGGCTTTATTTGAAGTAGTTCGTGTTGTACTAAATATTTAGGTCAACTTATACTTCACGTGGTGTCCTTTGATTCAAAGATGTAATTGAACAATGCAAATTACATGAACGGAGAACCTTCCCCAAGTATCATTATGCCTTTACAAGGAAGCAGATAGCAGGCAGTTGCAATTCATCTTAAAAGGGGCGCGGAAATAAAAGTTAAAAAACAAAACAAAACACCTCACTGCCATCAAGTCAGTTCTGACTCATAGCAATTCTATAGGACAAAGTAGATCTGCCTGTGTGGGTTTCTGTAAATCTTTACGGGAATAGAAAGCCAAGTTTTTCTCCCACACAGTGGTTGGTGGATTTGAACTGCTGACCTTGTGGTTATCAGCCCAGTGTATAGCCACTACTCATCCAGGGCTCCTAGAAATAAGAGTATTGTACAATAAAAAAGGAGCTCTGACAGCATAGTGTTTCACTGTGTGTTTCACTGTTAACCACAAGGTCAGCTAGTCAAGCCCATGAGCTACTCTGCAAGAGACTTCCTGCCCCCAGAAAGATTTACAGCCTCAGAAACCCCCAAGAGACGTTCTCCTTTGTCCTACCAGGTCTCTGAGTCATAATTCACTGGTAGTGAGTTTGGCACAATAAATAGATATCCAAATGTTCTGAATTGGATCTTTCAGAAATCACTCTTTTATTAAAAGTAAAGTGTTCCAGTCTTGTTAAAAGATGGCACAACTTCTCCACTTGTGCACAGAAACTTTAAAAAGAAAAGTTGGAATGTTTCTTGTAAAGAAGCTCAGAGTTAACCTCACCTCTGAAATATTTAACATGAATTATCCATTGACTTCTATATATTAAAATGTGTTCTGAAATGTTTGCTGCATAATTTGAAGACAGAAAATTTAAATCTTCAAAATATGTATGAAAATTGCAGTGAAGTCTTACATTTCGACACTCTAAACTGCCCTCACACCTTCCGTGCAGTCTCGGGAAATACTGCGCACTTTCCCACACCAAAAAGAAAAACCTGCTGCCATCTAAACTATTCTCATTCATAGTGACCCTATAGGCAGAGAAGAACAGTCCCTCTGGGTTTCCAGACCTTTAAATCTTGTACAGGCTGCCGAGTGACACTGACCTCATGACCCGCAGCTCAATGAGCAACCAACTAGCCACCATGGGTCCATCTAAATACAGCTTCTCTTGGAAGTCCCTTAATATCTAATTGTTTTTCGAATATTTCTTCCCTTTCTTGTCTTATCCTGTGTTTTGTGGGTCTGAATTCTTGCCATATTTAGAACTAGTGTGATAGATGAATAAATTAGTATAATTTAATAGCTGAAAATATAGTGGAACACCATATCTCAGACACTAGATATGACACTTAATCGGTGTCCGAAATAACCCCAGGAACAGGCTAAAAACCATGACACGAAGAATTCTTGGTGGGGATTAAGCTGTGTTATCGAATCATAAAATTATAATTGGTCAAGGGATCATGAAGATGGGGGGTTAAAAAGAAGAGCTGATACCAAGGACTCTAATAAAAAGCAAATGTTTAGAAAATGATGATGGCAACATATATACAAATATGCTTGATACAATTGATGTATGGATTGCTATAAGAGTTGTGTATTAGTCTAGGTAATTTGGAGAAACAAATCCACAGCAACTCACGTATAAGAGAGAGTTTTATGCAAAGAAAATGTGCATCACGAAAACATCCCAACCCAATGCTGCCCAAGCCCACAAGTCCAACATTAACCCATACCCAACACCAGTCCACAAAGTCCTTCACCTCACAAAACAGAGGCAATAATGCCGACTGCAGGAGGAAAGCTGAGTCCGTGAACGTGTAAGCATCTCAGCACTGGCAGGGGTCTCCACACGGCTGCTCCAGCACCCAGGCTGCATCGGGATAGATCCATGCGGCTTCTCCTTGGGGATGTCTTGGAGGAAGTCAATCTTGCAAGCTGAAGCAGGGAACTGCTAAGGCAGCTGCACCTGATACAACCATCACAAAACAAGAAACCCGAGAACTAGAAAGGCGAGGCTTCACCACGCATTTATCCCTCCGCCTTTCAACCAACACCACATGTGATTATCGGCCAGGCTGGCACAATTAACTAACTCAAGTTGTAAGAGCCTCCAATAAAATAAATTTTTTTAATCAGAAAATTACAAACATCTATCCCTTTTAGACCTAAACATTTTTGGAGCCAATAGTGAATGGGGAAAATACTTTGATGCTAGACCATAAGACAGAATTTCCAAGAATCTCAATTCCCTAGTTGTCCCTCTTCCCTCCCTTGTCCCCTTATTGCCGTCACTCACTCACTGCCATCAAGTAGATTCCGATTCATAGGGACCCTGTGGGACAAGAGTAAAACTGTCCTTGTGGATTTCCAAGACTGTAGAAAACTGACCTTGCAGTTAGCAGTCCAATGTATAACCCACTACACTAACAGGGCTCCTTCCTTATCTTCATAAATCACCTACCTGCCCCCTAGGGGATTGTCTCCCCTGTGTATTTTTCACAAAATCCATCCTCTCTGTCCATTTCCTACCTGCCATGGCTTCCATAATATCCTAAGATTCAGCAAGCCAACAGTATATACAGCTCCCCCCTCGCCAGGCCCACATTCACTCACTCTCACCTTTGCTAACACTGCTGTTGACTCCCCCTTCTCCCGAACTGACCTGTCCTAGACCATAGAAAGCATTCAATACATCTTTGTGGCTTGAATGAAGGACAATAAGGTGCAAAGGAATCTATGTATCAAGGCAACTAAATGCTTACTCAGGTTTGGACTCGTTGCAAATATTTACTCTGGTTTATCTTCAGTCAGATCTGCTTGTAGATTCACTTCAAGAAGAACAGTTAACGCCCTTAAATAACTCTCAATATGAGACAGCAGAAATAAGTCTAGCTTACCACTTAAATAAATACAAAAGTAATACATCGCATGACATTAATAAAATCAAGCAAATATAGCTGTGTAGACACTCAGAATAATGTTGAACATGGAAGCTTGATGGACAGTGGGTTTGGAGGCACTATTTGTGACTAATTCACCCGTCCATCAAAGTGCCCACACTCATGGGTACCAACATGGTTGTGCTTCGTGGCTGTCTTGTCACTGTCGGCTCATGGCAACCCCACATGTGTGCAATGAAACTGCTCCCCAGGAGCGCAAGGCTGTGACCTTGTGGAGGCAAATACGAAGTAGAAGTCTGGGCCTGTATTCTGAGCTGCCTCTGAGGAGGTTCAAGCTCCCAACCTTTCAGCTAGGAGTTGAAGACTTAACCTTTTGTACCACCGCAGACTCAGGCACCATTAAATAAAATTTTCACTGCTACTGAGTCAATTCCTATACATAAGGACCATACAGAACAGAGTAGAATTGGACCTTTGGATATCCACGGCTGTAAATCTCTACAGGAGTAGACCGCCTCATCTTTCTTCCATGGAGCAACTGGTAGGTTCGAACAGCTGACCTTGTATTTAAACACTCAACTCACTATGCCACCAGTGCTATAGGAAATACAAATTATTATATGTTAGATCTGTTACTTGCACTCAAGGAGTTTATAATCAATCAATGTGGAAGGAAAACATACATGAAAAGGTTTGATGCCAAGCTGGGGGTCCTGAGAAAGTGCCTCTCTAATTCTGAGAAAAAGAATGATTAGTTTCAGTGAGGATGAAAAAAAATTACATAATAAAAAGCTAGAATTTTCAAAGTGCAAAAATACTATAAAATTCACTCTAACCAGGTTAAGAGCTTCCCCTCAAATTTATAATTTTTTTACATATTTTGTGCAAGCTATGGAATACTTGAGCTAAGCTACACCAAATCCTATATTCTTAT
Source organism: Echinops telfairi (assembly GCF_000313985.2). Classification (NCBI taxonomy): domain Eukaryota; kingdom Metazoa; phylum Chordata; class Mammalia; order Afrosoricida; family Tenrecidae; genus Echinops; species Echinops telfairi. The sequence continues at coordinate 62,525,321 of NW_022104341.1, read as the reverse complement.
GAACACTATTAAAATGAATATTTATATGAGCTACAAAGCTGTAATTCAACATTTTTAAAAACCATTTTATTCACATTATTCACAACCTCCAGATTGTTCATCCAGCCTATCTTATTTTAGACAGACCTGTGGAGATAATAACATGCACAAAAACAAGACAGAGCAAGACCAAGCAACAATATACAACAAAACAATAACAAAAACAAACCAATGAGTGCCCAGTTATCAAAAGATATAGTGCCTGGGATCTTAAAGGCTTGAAG
>NW_022104341.1:62518606-62524453 GCF_000313985.2 Echinops telfairi | reverse complement strand
AAAAATGGGGAGCTGATGCCAGAGGCTTAGGTGGAGAGCAAATGTTTTGAGAATGATGAGGGCAATGAATGCACAAATGTACTTTACACAATTGATGTATGTATGGATTGTGATAAGAGTTGTGTGAGCCCCTAATTAAATGATTAAAAAAATCCATCTTTGAAATCTTACGGAGCATAGTTCTTCTACTTGGCACTCACGAGGCCATGTTGAGTTGGAATAGATTCAATGGCAGCCAATTTTATTAACAGGTTTCAGTTTGACTGCGTAGATCTCCAACATCTCATCCCTCAGTTTCTCATCGCTAAATAAAAAGGCAACTTCAGCTAATAAATGCATTAATCATATTCTGGCCACTAAGATAAATGTGGAAGATCTTTGTCATACACTTAAGGAAAGAGCATCCATGCTCTGCGGATTCTGGGTCTGGTGAAAACCACTTAGGCCCAGCTATACCGCCTGTGTCAACATTCCCGGTGCCAAAGAAAATGCTGAGTTACTCTAAGTAGAAAATAGTAATGGAGCTTATTAAATAACTCCTGAATATGTTGCTTTTATTTATCATCCCCATCTTACTGGTGAAAAGGCAGACGCCTAGAGAAATGGAGCAACTCACCCACAGTGAAATGGCCACTGAAAACGGGTACACTGGAATCCAACCGAACGTCTGCCGCTGCTCAGAACAGATATTTCCCTCTATTTTATTCCTTGCCTGAACCCCTTTTCTCAATAACTACATATTAAAAATTAAACAATTCTTTCTCCATCAGAAAACCATGAAACCAGCTCTTAGGTTTGTCAAGAAAACATTGCTTTTCCTGTGGCAAATGAAGAATTGTCGATTCTTTTAGCGGTGACAGAGTTCAATTTGCTAAGATGAATTGGTGAGCAAATTTACTTTAGAGTTGGAGGAACTTTGCATTGAGTAATTTATAAATAAACATAAATTTGCTCAATAAATGTCAAATAAACAAGAAAGTAAGGGTATTAACTTTTCAAACTGAGAACTAACATTCTGAATCATAGATCTGAAGGGCTTGGGAATTCAATTTAATGAGTAGTTTATTAGAATTTTCAATATAAAACATACAGGCATTTGTTATGGAACACAGCATAGAGATAAAAAATGATGTTCTTAGAAAGCACCAGCCACTCTGCAGGAGAAAGACTGGGCTTTCTACTCCCGTGAAGTTACAGTCCCAGAAACCCACAGGGGCAGTTCTACCCTGTCCTCCAGGGTCACTGTGAGTTGGATTCCACTTGATGGTAGTGAGTTCGTGAGTGAAGGCTAAGCCAAAGAACCTTGGTGACTCAGTGGGTTAAGCATTGGGCTGCTAACTAAAAGGTTGGCAGTTAGAATCCATTAGCCATTCAAGGGAGAAAGATGTAGTGGTCTGCATCGCATTGGATAAATTTGCTGCTTATGGCCTATTTAAAGTGTTGAAAAGCAAGATTATTCTGAGAGCTAAGGTATGTCTGACTCAAGCCATGATATTTTCAGGTGCTTCGTATGCAAGTGAAAGTTGGACATTGAATCAGGAAGACTGAAGGAGAATCAATGCATTTGAATTATGATGCTGGTGAAAAATATTGAAAGTACCATAGACTGTCCAAAGAACAAACACATTTGTCTTGGGAGCAGTATGTCCAGAATGCTCTTTAAAGGCAAGATAGTTTGGGCATGTTGTCAGGAAAGACATCCCTGGAGAAGGACATCATATTTGGCAAAAGAGTGGGGTGATGAAAAAGAGGAATACCTTTGACATGATTGAGTGACACCGTGGCTATCTCGATGGGCTCAAGATAAGAACACTTGTGAGGGTGGCACAGGTTCATTCATTAGTGCACGTGGTTCCTATGAGTCGGAACCGACTTAACAATAATACGTCGGTGAGTTCAGTTCTAGACCTGAAGGATGACAAAGGGCCGTAGGGAGTCAGCGGTCTAGTCAACTGGTGAGCCTAGTGTCTTTATGAATGTGAGTTTCGTACTTTATTTTTCTCTCACCCTATCCAGGGCCTTCTAATACGATCCTTTTCAGGGGAATTGGTAGTAGACCGGTGGGTGCAGAGTCGCATGAGTCCAAAGTTGATGGACATGTGTCATGGCACCGACAGCTCCCGGGTCGGTTCTTAGTCAGGGCCCACATGGGTCTGCCCAGGAGGCAGATACAGAGTCCCAGCAGGTGGGGTGGGGGGAAAGGGAAGAGAGGAGGGGACAAAAAAAGGAAGGGTTCCCAGTGTCCTTCCTATAAAAAGGTCACATCTACCAGGAGGCATCATCAGCCTGTGACCCCAACACAAGTGCAACACAGTTTCCCTTAAACGTTGACCTAAAATCTGTCATAGGGAGGAGCCAATGGTCATGCCATGGGCAGCTACATACAAGCTTTTATATCCCAGTTTCTACTCACCCAGTGGGATGTAGACTATTGTCTTTGTTTCAAGGAATTTTAAAATTTGAAATTACTTGGTTTCTTTTATTACCCCGTAGATTTAAAGCAGGATGCGATCAAATATTCATATACTTGATTTTCCCATTATTAATTTTTAACTCTATAGCCTTTTGGTCTGTGAAGATACTTTGTAGTATTTTGATGTTTTAAAATTGTTGACTTGCCTAACACATGGCCTCTTCTTGAGAATGTTCCAGGTGAACTGGAAAAGGATGTACACTGCGCTGTTGCTGGTGGAGCACTCTGTGCATGTCTGTGAGGTGACGCTGGTTGATTGTATTGTGTAGTTCTTCTGTGTTTTTGTTGTTTCCTTCCAATCTTTCATTGAGAGGGGTGTATCAAAGCTTCCTACTATTACTATTTCCCTCTTCAATTCTGTTAGAATTTGGTTTAAGTATTTTGAGTTTTTCCAATGGGTACATAGATCTTTATTACAGCCATGTCCTCTTGTTCAATTGACCTTTGAATCAGTACATAATGTCCTTTCTTATCTCTTATGCTGGTTTCTGCCTTAAAAATCTATTTTATCAGATATTAATATTACCATTCATGCTCTTTAAAAATTTCCATTTAGTAGATATAATTTTTATAGTCTTTGATTTTTAGTTTCTTTTAGTCTATGTGTATAAGATGTATCTCTTGTACACAGCATATTGAAGGGTCCTGTTTTCTTACCAATTCTGCTACTCTGTCTATTGACTGATACATTTAATCCATTTGGATCCATAATTTATTGATAGGTAATTATTTATTGCTGCCATTTTTTATGGTGCTGCTAATTTCTTTGTTGCACATACTTTTTTGTGCTGAATTCACCTTGTGGTTTTCCATAGAAATTTTTGTATTACTTTAATGTTGTTTAATATTTAGTGTTGTTTTAATGTTTACTAAATCTTTATGATTTTCTTTTAAATTTTGATGAGAAAGTTTATTACTTTTCTTTGAAGTTTATAAGTTATTTTCTTCCCAGTCTTTTGTGTCTTGAAATTGACTTCTTCATTTGGAAGTTCTGTACCTACATGACTTATTCCCTCTTAAATTTGTTTGTAAATTGATATCTTGGGTTCCTTGTTTTAAGTCTTGCAGGTTTATTTTACTTATATTTTTCTTCACAGGAAGGCAAAAATAAGGGGTGTGTGAAAGGGATATGTGATGTTGTCTGATAGTTATATAAACATTTGTCAATTTGAGGATTAAGAATGTAGGGATGGAGTCTAGCCTGTCAATCAAATCATAGCCAATGAGGCTTCTGTGTGAACATAGCCTTTCCCTAAGGATTCTGGGAATTTTGGTATTTCCTCCTTGGAAGCAGGAGAGACTCTCTCTCACTACTTCACACCCTGGGAGACATAGCAGGTGACAAGACACATGGACCCACCCTGATGCAGCCCTGGGTGCTGGAGAAGCCATGCAGAGACCCCTGCCAGTGCTGAGATGTTTCCAATGCCACAGGATCCAAAGACTTTGTACCCACTGGCCTGTGAGCTTCTACATTCGGCGTCATTGCATGTGTTTTGTGAGTCTGAAGAGGACTTTATAGATTGATATCGGGCCTATGGGCTAATATCGGACTTATGGACTTGATCTGGACTGGACTGGGATGCTTTCTCAATGTTCAATTGCTCTCATATATAAAGCTCTTTCTTATACACATATGTACGTCCATGGATTTGTTTCTCGTGCCTACCAGATGGATGCATGTCGGTTCTGAAAGGAGTTCCTGCCAGCATGGAGGATGTCGGGGTTCGGGCTCCATGTCCTGGACCAAGTCCCTGCAAGGTCAGATGGTGGCCAGGGTTGGGGTGCTTTCTACCTGAAGAAATTCTTTGAGGTCCAGAAGTCACTTGGGGGTTGGACACCTGGTTCTGGAAGGAGTTTTTGCACACTTAGGCATGTCTGGAGGCAAGGCACCTATCTCTCACTGTGAGTTCTCTGAACCAAGGAGACACAGAATGTGTGCCTCTAACTGTGAGGGTGATGTGGACCTGGTGCCTGATACAGGATGCTGCTCCTCTGACTTCAGGTAGCAGGGGCTGTGTGGTTGTGAATGGGTGTTACTGGCTATCAAGTGGGTGAAGATGGGGGCTAGTTACACTTCTGGTCACTGGGAGGGCGTGGGGAATTACACATTTCTGGTTGCTAGCCGCTGGTGTTGGCTGGCACTTGAGTCAGCCTGGGGGGCTGAGAGTTGCTGCTTGCAATCACTACTTGCCAACATTCAAAATGGCCACTGTGTCAGGGCAGCTGACAACATAACCATTCTGCTTGCCTCCTCAATTGCCACATTTGTTCAGCTTCTTCGGAACAAATTTAATCCACTTTTTTACCCTTTCCTCTGAAACTGAAGGTTTCAGGATCATCATTACTGTGTGCTCCATTGCTAAGTCTCTCATGTTTTTATTGTCGAAGGTCTAGGTCACCTGTCTGCCTGGTCTACCATCTTGCAGGAAGTCTGATGCTCAGTGCCTTAATGGCTTACTTTTCTCAAGCAGGTCACCAGACCTTTTTTCCACAGTGCTGCTAGGTCAGTGGTTCTCAATCTGTGGGTGGTGACCCCTTTGGGGGTTGAACAACCCTTTCATAGGGGTCACCCGATTCATAACAGTAGCAAAATAACAGTTATGAAGTAGCAATGAAAATTTATAGTTGGGGGGTGGGGGTCACCACACATGAGGAACTGTAGTAAAAGGATCGCAACATTAAAAAGGTTGAAAACCATTGCTCTAGGTGAACTCAAAACTCCGGCTTTTGGAGCATCAATGGATTCCGAAAGTTGTGGCAAGACTGGTTTGCAGACTCTTCCTCCTTGACAGGTTTTTAAAGGCACTAGGCACTTTTCTAGACAAGGAAGAGGCTGCGATGGAGCCCAAGGGGAGCCAATGACCATGAGTTTGTGAAGAGACTGTCTGTGTGGAGAGGGAGCGTGGTGGCGTCGTGGGTTCACCATTGAGCTGCTAACCAAAGGTCAGTGCCCTGAACCAGAAGTTGCCCGTGGAAGACAGTTGAGGATGCCTGCTTTTGTAAAGGGTTGTCGTCTCAGAAATCCGAATGGGGCCGTTCTTTTCTGTCCAATAGGGTTGCTATGAGTCGGAACTGACTCGATGGCAGTGGGTTTGTTTTCGGTGTTGGGCTTTGCACGTGGAGAGCTCCATCCAAAGAGGCGGGGCAGGGATGACCACCAGGTTCAAAACAGAGAGCCTCTACCAGGTCAGCCGGTCGGAGTGACATCTGAGACCGTGCCCGGAGAGATTTCCTAAGACAGCCATGCCCCCCCCCCTTTTTTTTAAATAATCATTTTATTAAGGGCTCATACAACTCATCACAATCCGTACATACGTCATTTGTGTCCAGCACATTAGTACATATGTTGACTTCATCATTCTCACAACACC
>NW_022104341.1:62490903-62518252 GCF_000313985.2 Echinops telfairi | reverse complement strand
ATATGTAAGGTAGAATTGGGATCATGGTAGTGGGGGGGAGGAAGCATTTAAGAACTAGAGGAAAATTGCATATTTCATCATTACTACACTGCACTCTGATTTGCTCCTTTTTATAGGCACTTTGTGGCTTTTTCTGGGGCCAGTGAAGGTCTCAGAGCCAGATCGGGTACTTGTCACCACGTATCACCATTTCATTTGATTAACACCTAACCCCTCAGGGGGCGCTGTGGAGAGGTTTACACTCACCATACCGCGCTCTGCAAAGTTCCTCTTGATTCCTTCCATAACAGTTTTTTTGTGGTGCCTCATATACTTGCGATCTAAGTGATTGATAACACTGGCAGAAGAAGTGATGAGGAAGTAGTGTTTCCACTGATCACTGTAACCCTGTTGTGAAAATTCCAGCACTTATAATAAAACATTTCCAGAGAGTTCTATTTACTCAAACAATGTTTACTGAGCACCTACTCTGTGTCAGGCACTGCTCTGGGGCAAGTAGCAGGTAGAAAGATCTCTGATGTCATGGGCTGTATTTGGGGTTGGGCGGGGTAGGACAGAGACGGTAATAAAACACGCATAATAAATACATATATTATATTGGACCCTCGGTGATGAAGTGGTTAAGTACTTAGCTATGAATTGAAAGGTTGACATTTCAAAACTACCCACCATTCCATAGGAGAAAGATGGGTTGGCAAAGAAAGCAGTTGGCTTCTGTAAAGCTCACACCCAAAGACTCCTTATGGGGCAGCTGTACTGTGTCCTGTCGGGCCTCTATGAGACACTAGCTTCCTCATGTCCCCCTTTTCTTTCTTCTTGCTTCCACTGTTTTTAATTTCTTGAAACAAAAGAATTAGATGACATGGTGCCTGACCTCATCAAATTTATAATCCAGTGAGAGTTTTAATTTTTTTAATCATTTTATTGGGGGCTCGTACAACTCTTATCACATCCATACATACGTCCATTGTGTCAAGCACATTTGTACACTTGTTGCCATCATCATTTTCAAAACATTTTCTTTCTACTTGAGCCCTTGGTATTAGCTTCTCATTTTCTCCCTCTCTCCCTCCCCCATCTTCCCTCTCTCACAAACCCTTGATAATTTATAAAATATTATTATTTTTTCATGTATTACACTGTCTGATGTCTCCCTTCATCCACTTTTCTGTGTTGACCATCCCCAGTGGAGATATTGTGATAGGTTCCCCTTCCCCCACCTTCTCCTTCCCTCCTGGTATCGCTACTCTCATTATTGGTCCTTGGGGGTTTATTTATCCTGGGTTCCCTGTGTTTCCAGCTCTTATCTGTACCCATGTATATCCTCTTGTCTAGCCAGATTTGTAACGTAGAACTGGGATCCTGATAAGGGGGCGGGGGGCGAGGAAGCATTAAAGAACTAGAGGAAAGTTGTATGTTTCATTGGTACTATATTGCACCTTGTCTGACTCATCTCCTCCCCACCACCCTTCTGTACAGGGATGGCCAATTGCCTACAGATGGGTTTTGGGTCTCCACTCCACAGTACCCCTCATTCACAATGACATGATTTTTTGTTCTTTGATGCCTGATACCTGATCCTATCCACACCTCATGATCACACAGGATGGTGTGCTTCCTCCATGTGAGCTTTGTGATTTCTCAGCTAGATGGCCGCTTGTTTATCTTCAAGCTTTTAAGACCCCAGATGCTATATCCTTTGATAGCCAGGTACAATCAGCTTTCTTCACCACATTTGCTTATGCACCCACTTTATCTTCAGCGATTATGTCAGAGAAGTGAGCATCATGGAATGCCAGGCTAATAGAACAAAGTGCTCTTGCATTGAGGAAGTACTTGAGTAGAGGCCCAATGTCTATCTGCTACCTTAATTCTTAACATTTAGATATGAGTACATAGATCTAGTTCCCCATTGTCATATATAAATATATTTACATATGTACATGCCTGTATTTAGACCTCTATAAATGCCCTTTGCCTCCTAGTTCTTTCCTTTATTTCCTTTTACTTTTCTCTTGTCCCACTATCATGCTCAGCCTTCATTTGGGTTTCAGTAATTCCTCTCAGTTACATTGCTCTTGATCACACCCTACCAGGCTTCCTACACGCTCCTCACCATTGATTTAAGATCACTTTTTGTTCCCTTGTCCCTGGGTTTGTTAACCCACTTACTTTCCTCTGCCTCCCCCTCACCTGTGTTCCCCCGGAACAATTGGTCCTGTTGTTTTCTCCTCTGGATTGTTTATCCCACCTCTTATCTAGATAGACATTCAGAGACAATAATATGCACAAAAACAAGACAGAGCAAACCAAAGCAACAAAAGAAAACAAAACAACAAAAACCAATGACAAAAAAAGAAAAGCCTATAAATAGTTCAAGGTCTGTGTTTTGACCTTCAGGAGTGTTTTCAGGTTGAGTCTGATGGGGTGCCATGCCCTGGCCCCACAATCTATTTTTGGTATTCCCTGGGGACTTCGTTGCTCTGTCCCCTTGCTGTTCTGTTGCACACCCTTAGTGTGTCACCTCATTGTGGTGGGGTTAGATCGGGCACAATTCCCACAGTGTGTCTCCAGGTTGTCCCTCATAGCATTATGGGTCAGTGAAGGATACCGTGTCTTGTGGGGCTGGCCCTATGGTCCTTTGTGTGCATTGGCTGCTCTGAGCAGGAATATTGTCCTCGGGGCTTGGTGGACCAGGATATGCTCCATCCAGTGAGGGTTTTAAAAGAGTCCAAAATGGAACAGTATGAGACTAATATTCCAATGACAACATGCATTTACAAACTTTATGTAGTGTCAATATGAATTGGAATCAACTTGATGGCAGTGGATTTGGGGGGTTATGTTCTTTTAAATGACTGGGGCAAATCGGCAGTCAAAACAGGGGACTATTTAGGTAACATTTTCTGGAGATAGGGTTATTTGTGTTGGGTTGAAGGAACCTCTGTTAGACAGAAGAGTAACCATCCTTAGGAATTATATAGGCAAGCACTGGGAGGTGGAATCCAGCAAGATGTGCTGAAGGATTTGTAGAGAAATTGGCTTGGATGGAGTGGAAAGATTTCATTGGATAAGTGACCTTGGAGTAATAATGTAGTGAGAGAATGGAAATTAAGTGGAAATTAAATATATAGAATGTTGGCTCACAAAGCTTAGATTGAAAAAAGGAAAACAACCAAATATTTTACTGGAAGAGCTGAAAAAAGAACTTGGAACTCTCTGAATCTTGGTTAAGCTATTGAATCTTAGTTAAGCTATTGAACCATGCTAAATAAAGAAATGGCCTTTTTAACTTTACAAAAATTCAAATATTGTTTCTAGCATTCTTATTTTTTACATACATCAGAATATAGGCTACACACACACACAGGCACACACACACACAGACTAGATGGATAAAAGCTACTATCAGATCACCTGTCACTTCCTTTACCTGTTGACTTTCCTTCTCTCTTTGATCGTGTTCCTCTAGTTTGCTGTGTCTTTTATATTCAACTGACTGTGCTGACTTTGAGGTGGCGAAAGTTCAAGACTGAGACCTATCTTTCCAAGCTCTGAAACAAGGCATTTAGAGTGGAGTGCCCTTAACCTCCACCTAAACGTCCCTTGTAGCAGTGCAGTAATAGAGTTCTTTATACTTCACCTCCTACTTATTGAAGTCTTTATGTCTCTGCCCATTCATTTTGCACAGTTTCTGAGTTGACTTTCAATGGACCATCTGAACAGCTTTCCACACATCCCCTCCTCTACTGCCTTTCACGTGCAGCGCCCCAAGAGGGGAATTCTTTCTTCTTGGCTACATGACCCAGGCTTTTTTCTCTCTAGATACACCTTAAAATATCTTATTTGTGGGTGTTCTAAATTTTTATTTCTTTCTTGTTTTCAGGACTATTTCTACTGTGGGTGTGGTGCCTGTGACAATGATCGAAAGGTAAAAATACTCAGTGGACACTTCAGGTTTACTTACTGGTTCATTCTGTATTACTGCTCATTCATAGTTTTTTTGGCTGATGATAAGAAGGAACAGGAATAATGTAGAAAAATATGAAGCCCAGGAAATACTGCACTTAACCAATGACATCTATAATACATCCACATAATTAAATAATAGGTATACACTAAAGATTATGTTAAAGAAGGATATATACTGATATAGACAAAGGTTCATTATATGGAGGTAATTGGATGAGAAGGAGGTAATTGAATAAGAAGTTAACAATATGTATCTTAATAGAAAAATAATAGATAACTTTTAAGAGGACAGTCTCCATTACTGACTATCAACTCATGTATAAGAGAAGTGTGCATCAGAGTTCTAGTCTTTGTACTCATGAAGAACCTGTACTTCGATCATGAGGCAGTCGCACAAACAGAACACAGGAATGTATCTATGTTAGACAGGGTTCTCTAGAGAAACAAAACCAGGACACTAATAAATATATATGTTTCCTAAGAAATAAACAGTTAATTAATCTATAAAGTAGTACAAATGGCTCAGTGCAACTCACTTCCATGAGAAAGCTAATACACTGGCAGTCCTTCAAGTCTTGAGGGCCACCGGGTAGTCCTATGTAGAGCAATTCAGGCTGTCCGGCCACAGGCAGCAAACAGCAAGGCAGGTCACCAACAGTCAGCCAGATGACAGGGTCTGACAGTCCCCAGCTCAAGATATATATACTCCAGTAGTGTGGTGAAGCAGATCTTGAAGGGACCTCAAACTACAGCGACACAGTCCACGGATTAGGTGTCCCACAGTTAGTGTAGCTTGCAAATTGAGGCACAGAACAAGCAAAGCAGTTGTACACTGGTCCAATCATCAAAGAGCAAGAGACAAGAAAGGTGAGTCTCACCGAGCCATTTATCTCTCTGCCCTTCAGTTCATCTCACATGTGTTCATTGGCCATGTTGGCACAATAAACCTATCTATCACAGTATCAGAGTTGTATCCGTTCACTCTACTTATTCAGTCTGTATGCTGAGCAAATTATCAGAGAAGCTGGATTATATAAAGAAGAATGTGGCATCAGGATTGGGAGAGAGCTTATTAACAACTTGCTATATGCAAATGACAGAACTTTGCTTGCTGAAAGTAAGGAGGATTTGAATCACTTGCTGATGAAAAACAAGAACTGCAGCCTGCAACATGGATTATAACTCAAGGTAAAGAAAACCAAAATCCTAAAACGAAACCAATAGGTAACACCATGATAAACTAATAAAAGATTGAAGTGGTCAGTGGTCTTATCTTTCTTGGACCCACAACCAATGTTCATGGAAACAGCAGTCAAGAGATCACATGATGTATTCATTACATTGGGTAAATCTGCTTCACAAGACCGCTTTCAAGTGTTGAAAAGCAAGGATGCTATCAAGGACGAAGGGGTGCCTGACCCAAGCCATGGTGTTTTAAATTGCTTCATATGCACATGGAAGCTGGACATTGAATATGGTAGACTAAAGAAGAATTGGGTGTCAACTAAGTCCACATGGAAGAAGCACACCAGCCTGTGTGGTCCAAGAATTATAAATAATTAATTGAAATTTTAGGGAGGGAGTGGTATCAGAGCTTAAATTGTGAACACCTGGTTTGTAGAAGGCTATGGATGAGAGAGGAAGCCCCAAATCCATTTCCAGGGTCCCCATAGTTGAGGAATGTGAACAACTTTGCTGTCAGACAGAGAACATTGCCCAGTCGATTTTGGCAGATGTAGTTAGGTTAAAAAGTACTACCTTATCATTTGATCTCCTGTTTGACCCATCGTAGAGTTGTTTCCGTTGTTAACATTTTCTGCTTTCTCTTTGAGGTTTTTCTCTGTTTTTGTCTAGTCCTTGTGTTGTTGGTTTTTTTTTTGTCTGTTTTGTATGATTGTGTCTTGTTTTGTATGATTTTCTGTCTAAGAAATCCAGAACAGATGGATCCATAGAGATAGTAACTGGATTAGAGGCATGGCAGAGGAGGATTGGGTGGGTGGGTAGGAGGCTGTGTTAGTCCAGGTAGACTAGAGAAACAAATTCATAGATATTCATATGTGTACAAGAAAGAGCTTTATATACAAGAGCAGTTGAATATTGAGAAAACATCCCATCTCGGTCCAGATCAAGTCCATAAGTCTGATATTAGCCCATATGTCTGATACCAAACTATAAAGCCCTCTTCAGACTCACAAAACACATGCAATGACACCAAATGCAGGAAGATCACTGGCCAGTGGATGGGAAGTCTTGTGGATCCAGTGGCATTATAAGCATCTCAGCACTGGCAGGGGACTCCATGTGGCTTCTCTGGCTCCATCAGCCTCTCTCCATGTGTCTTCTCCACAGGGATGTCTCGCAGGGACGGAGCTGAGAGAGAGTGTCCTGCCTCCAAGGAGGAAATACAGGAGTTCCCAGAATCCTCAGGAGAACCCATGTCCACATAGAGCCACATGAGCCACATGTCTCAATGGCTATCTCCTGATTGACAGGCTAGACTCCACCCCTACACTCTTAATCCTCAAATTGACACCAGATTATGTAACTACCGCTAACAGCAATGAGAATGAAATGTAAACGTTCTGAAATTGATTGTGCTGATTGCACAAATCTTCTTAAAATGACTGAACGATTAAAATGTATGATGTGAAAAAAACTATTATGAGCTATCACTTTATCACTAATAAAGAACACAGACAATAACAAATGTTGGCAAATATCTGAGGAAATTGAAAGCTTTTGCTATCAATGTTGTTTTTGTAAGTTTATATAAAACTATTTTTTGGAAACAGTTGGCAACTTCTCAGAAAGTTAGATATACACTTTTCTTTTTTATTCATTTTATTGGTTCTTATCACAATCCATACACACATCCATGATGTCAAGCACATTTGTACATTTGTTGCCATCGTCATTTTCAAAACATTTTCTTTCTACTTGAGCCCTTGGGATCAGCTCCTCATTATTTTTTCCTCCCTCATGAACCCTTGATAATTTATAAATCATTATTTTATCATATCTTACAGTGTCTGACGTCTCCCTTCACTCCCTTTTCTGTTGTTCTTTCCCCAAGGAAGGGGGGAAAGATAGTGGTGTTAACAAACCCAGGGACAAGGGAACAACAAGTGATCCAATTTGGTGGTGAGGAGGGTATAGGAGGCCTGGTAGGGCATGATCAAGGGTAATGTAACCAAGAGGAATTACTGAAACCCAAATGAAGACTGAGCATGATAGTGGGACAAGAGGAGAGTCAAAAGAAATAGAGGAAAGAGGTACGAGGCAAAGGGCATTTATAGATGTCTAAATAAAGGCATGTACATATGTAAATATATTTATATATGAGGATGGGAAAATAGATCTATGTGCATATATTTATAGGTTTAGTATTAAGGTAGCAGAAGGACATTGGGCCTCCACTCAAGTATTCCCTCAATGCAAGAATACTTTGTTCTATTTAATTGGCATTCTATGATGCTCACCTTCCTGACACAATTGCTGAAAACAAAGAGGTGCATAAACAAATGTGGTGAAGAAAGCTGATGGTGCCCGGCTATAAAAGGATATAGCGTCTGGGGTCAGGAAAACTTGAAGGTAAACAAACGGCCATCTAGCTCAGAAGCAGCAAAGCCCACATGGAGGAAGCACACCAGCCTGTGTGATCACAGGGTGCCGAAGGGATCAGCTATTTAGGCATCAAAGAACAAAAAATCATATCACTGTGTGCTCACCTCCCTGATAAGATCGCTGAAATCAAAGTGGGTGCATAAGCAAATGTGGCGAAGAAATCTAACGGATTTTTTTTTTTTTTAAGTAGCTCACCAGGCCCTTTCTCCAACCCCCTGTGGGTTTCTGAGACAGTCACTCTGTACCGGAGTAGAAAGCCAGTCTTTCTCCCTTGGAGCCGCTGGTGGCTTCAAATTGCTGACCATTTGGATCGCAGCTCAACATTAACCACTACACCACCAGAGCTCCTACAGGGACTATAATTTCTTAGAACCAAGAGACAAAAGATAAAAGACAGAATATGAGGGATACAAAAAATTAGAGCACAAAGATGGATGAAAAAAATTCCTATACTACAGAATCTGGGTCAGCAACCAGAATGATTTGTTCTGTGGATTTGCCCCCCTTGGCATAACATTTGTATCTTATTCAAGGACCAGTGTGCTCAATAATAGCTGCTGACTGGACTCCAATGCCTGCCCTTCACACTTCTTACGTCATGATTCATAGACTCTCCCAGCTCTTTTTTGACTGTCTGCAATTACTTGTGGCAAATGATTCTTCAGTGTGTTGTCTGCTTTACCTTTTCAAAACCTGTCCATGGTTCATAGAGAAGTCGTCTCATGTGTACTGCACTGTCTCTCCAATAGTAAACCCAAGCACTGAGGGACTCCTCCCAAGATTTCTTTCTTTCTTTCTTTTTATAAATCACTATATTGGGGGCTCGTACAACTCATCACAAGCCATACATACATCCACTGTGTCAAGCACATTTATATATTTGTTGCCATCATCATTCTCAAAACATTTGCTTTCTACTTGAGCCCTTGGTATCAGCTCCTCATTCCCCCCACCACTCTCCCTACCTCACGAACGCCTGATAATTTATAATTTTTTTTCATGTCTTACATTGTCCAATGTCTCCCTTCACCCACTTCTCTGTTTTCTGTCCCCCAGGGAAGGGGTTATATGTAGATCATTGTGATAGCTTTCCCCTTTCTTCCACCACCTTTCCCTTCCCCTCCTGATATCGCTTCTCTCATTATTGGTCCTGTGGGGTTTATCTGTCCTGGATTCCCTGTGTTTCCAGCTCTTTTCTGTACCAGTGTACATCCTCTGGTCTAGCCGGATTTGTAAGATAGAATTGGGATCATGATAGTGGGGAGTGAGGAAGCATTAAAGAACTAGAGGAAAGTTGTATGATTTCTATTGTACCTCTGCCAACTGGCCACCCAAAGTGAAAAATCCTCCAGGAACACACAATTAAATTCCATTTGAATAATAGTTAACTATAAACATAAATGAATCCTATATACAAGCATGAAAAGGTAGGAAGGGAGGAAAGTGAATTGTTCTTTGTTAGTTACTTTCAGTACATCCCTTAATTCATGATGACCCTATACACAACTTAAAGAAACATCACCTATTCTTGCACCATCTCCATGATCAGTTATGGACCTAGCAGTGGTGATCCATAGGGTTTCCTTGGCTGGTTTTCAGAAGTAGGTCAGCTGGCCTTTCGTTCTAGTCTGTCTTAGTCTAGCAGCTTCACTATAACCTATTCAGCATCACAGCAATGCACAAGCCTCCAGAGTAATAGGAGCCCTGATGGTGTAGTGGTTATGCACTGGCTGTGGTATGCACTGGGCTGTGATCCTTATGGTCATCAGTTTGAGACCACCAGCAGTTCCTAGGGAAAAAGACTGGCTTTCTACTCCCACACAGAGTTAGTGTCTTGGAAATCCACGGGGGTCACTCTGAGTCAGCATTGACTCAATGGCTGTGAGTTTGGTAGGTGTGACAAGTTTGACTTGCAGTGGGCTGTGCTGCTGAGGATGTGAAACTAGGTCTTACATGGCACCAACTCAGCTAGAAATTTGCTATTAGTGCAAATGGCACTTGGAGTCACTGTGGGTCATGTACTCGATGGCAGTGAGTACATGAAGTTTGGTCTGGATCCAGAGCGATGGAAGAAATCCCAAAGAAATAAGGCAGAAGATTTAACACCATTACAGTAAAGGAAAATAAAACAATACAAAAACAAATAATAAATGGGGAAAATTAGATGAGTAAACTAAAAAATACCTAACAAATAAAAGAAAGCACCATCCTTAATGTATCAGTCCATAGCTATTAATTTTGATTAAACTACTAAAGCTTAAAGTCCTAGTAGAGAAATGGATAAAGAAAACTAAAAATTCACAGAACCAATCATAAGAAACAGTGAATGAAATCATTTGTTTCACCTTCACCAATAAACAAATCAGTTCAAATTAAAAGAACAATAAGAAATCTTTTCTCTTTCCCACTCATCAACTGAATCAAGATTTGCCTAAATGTTAATAGTCCATTTGGAGAGGGTATGAGAAATTAACAAACTCTTAACTGCACTGTCTCAGTGCCTGTCTGTCAAAAGCCTTTAAAAAGTTTATAGGACAGAAATATCTTGGAATAAAAAGAAGGAACAATCCTAATCATGAAATCAATATGTATTTCCTTTAATAAATAGTTGGAGAAAAAATATATATGTAAGTCTTGAATCTATTCATTCTTCCTAAAAATCTAAAGGAATTTAATCATATCTCTAAATCAGTGTATCAGAGTACGGTCCCTGGACCAATACCATTATCTAAAAATGTCTAAGAAATGCAATATCTCAGCTCACTAGATTTACTGAATCAGAAACTCTAAGAGCTGCATCCCAGTAACTCGTGTTTTAACTAGCTCTCCAGACAATTCTTAGGCATGCCCAGGTTTCAGACCCACTGCTATAAAAATTCTAGAAAAACTGTTGGATAGAAAAATGTACAAGATGATTCCATGAGAATGCAATCAGACAAAACCATAATGTGGGAAGTTCTATGTAACCAATCCCTCCCTCCTCTTTTTCCCAACAAATAAGTGGCATGGGGAGGGGAAAAGGAAGGGGAAGTATTGCATGTTAAAAAAGTTAACAGACAGCCATTAAATCAAACTAGGGACATTATTTAAATCCTATTCCAACCAAACCAAGTGTAAAAGGAGAATTAGAGAAAGTGAAGCATGTTATTAAGAAATTATTATTTATCTTAGTGCATGTGAACATTATCGTATGGTTATGGTGTGAAAGGAACACTAATAGTCAGTGAGAGTGGTTAAGAGCTTGCAGCTAACCAGTGTTTTTCTCTCAGAACTGCTGCTGGCTTTGAACTGCTGAACATGTGAGTACAGCCCAACATGTACTACTATGCCACCAAAGTTCCAGTAAAGATTACAGTCCAGCAATAACAAAATCCACATATAATGAAGGGAAAAGTGTCAAAGCTTATGCTGTGCCACTCACTTTGCAGAAGGCTGGGGTGGGCAGCGGGAGCCCAACACCCATCTGCAGAGTGCCCTGTCAGATTAAGCCTCTGGCAGATAGATGCCTTGGCCCTGGTCAAGGGACAGAATGAGAACAGTTGTGCTATCAGACAGAGATTATTGTAAACTTGATTATGACGAAGGGGACAGTGGTATAATATGATACTGTCAGTTGGCCTCTGTCTTAACCCAACTGAATTTGCTCTTGGTTTCAATATTTTTCATTTGCCTCACAGCAGAAAATTTCTTTTTTTTTTTTAACAAAAAACTATTTTGTGTTCATGGATAATGGATAGGAAGGCTTAATATTGCGAAATTGTCAATACTACCCAAAGCATTCTATAAATACAACACAATTCCAATTCAGGTACTATTCACATTCTTTAAATTTAGTTAATTCAAGGCAGACAGGTCAACTCAGAATGGAACCTACATTCTTCTTTTTTTTTTTTAATTAAATACTTTTAGGGGCTCTTGCAGTGCTTATCAAAATCCATACATTTATCCATTGTGTCAAACACATTTGTACCTATGTTGCCATCATCATTTTCAAAACATTTTCTTTCTACTTGAGTTCTTTATATCGGCTCCTCGTTTTTCCCTTCCACCCCCACCCTCCCTCCCTCATGAACCCTTGATAAATTATAAATTATTATTTTCATATCTTACATCATCTGCTGTCTCCCTTCACCCACTTTTGTGTTATTTCTCCCCCTGGGAGGGGGTTATATGTCAATCCTTGTGATCAATTCCCCCTTTCTCCTCCCACCTTCCTCTTACTCTCCTGGTATCTCTATTCTCATTATTGGTTCTGAAGGGCTTATCTGTCCTGGATTTCCATATTGCAGGCTCTTATCTGTAGCCATGTATGTGTTCTGGTCTAGTCAGATTTGTGAGGTAAAACTGAGGTCATGATAGTGAGGGAGAGGAAGCATTAAAGAACTAGAGGAACGTTGTATGTTTCATTGGTGCTATACTGCACCCTGGCTGGCTTGTCTCTTCCTTGTGGCCCTTCTGTAAAGGGATGTTCAATTGTCTACAGATGTGCTTTGGGTCTCTACTCCGTGCCCTCCCCCCATTCGCATTGGTATGATTTTGTTCTGGGTCTTAGATGCCTGATACCTGATCCCATCGATAACTCATGATCATACAGACTGGTGTGCTTCTTCCATGTGGACTTTGTTGCTTATCAGCTAGATGGTCGCTTGTTTATCTTCAAGCCTTTAAGATCCCAGATGCTATATCTTTTGATAGCCAGGCACCATCAGCTTTCTTCACCATTTTGTCTTCAGCGATCTATGCCAGATTATTAGAACAAAGTTTTCTTGCATCGAAGGATTACTTGAGTGGAGGCCCAATGTCCATCTGCTACCTTAATACTTAACATATAAAATAAGTACATAGTTCTATTCCCCTGTTATTTATATATATTTACATATGTATATGCCTGTATTTAAACCTCTATAAATTTCCTTAGCCTCCTAGTTCTTTCCTCTATTTCCTTTTACTTTCCTCGTCCCATATCATGTTCAGCCTTCATTCAGGTTTCAGTAATTCCTTGCCATTATTGTCAAGGAATCCTACGAAATTGCGTCACTAGGCATCCTACAAACCTTCTCTCCATTAATTTTAGTTCACTTGTTGTCCCCTTGGCCCTGGGTTGGTACACACACACACACACACACACACACACACACCCCTTCTCCCATGTCCCCCCAGAACCCATTGGACCCATCGTTTTCTTCTCTGAATTGTTTATTCCACCTCTCTTATCTAGCTAGACATGCAAAGACACTATTAAGTGCA
Source organism: Echinops telfairi (assembly GCF_000313985.2). Classification (NCBI taxonomy): domain Eukaryota; kingdom Metazoa; phylum Chordata; class Mammalia; order Afrosoricida; family Tenrecidae; genus Echinops; species Echinops telfairi. Next base: position 62,505,409 of record NW_022104341.1, on the reverse strand, counting down.
AAAACAAGGCAAAGTCAACCAAAACAACCAAGGAAGACAAAAGAAAACAAAATAACAATAACAAAAAGAAAGCCAATGACAAAACAGGAAAAGCCGATGAATAATTCCGGTCTGTTTTTTGACCTTTAGGAGTGTTTTCCAGTCGAGTCTGATGGGGTGCAACACTCTGTCCCCAAAGTCTATTTTTTGAATTCCCTGGGGACTTCGTTGCTTTGCTCCCCTTGCTGCTGTTTTGCCCCAATGTGATGGGGTCAGATCGGGCACAATTCCTGCACTGTCTCCATTGTTGTCCCCCGTAGCACTATGGTTCAATGAGGGACATCATATCTCATGATGGGGCTGGCCCTATGGTCCTCTCTGTGCATTGTCTGCTCTGAGCAGGTATAACGTCTTTGGGGCTTGGTGGCCAGGATGTGCTCCACTCACTCGCCTTTCCTCTTCATTTGCTCCTGTGTGTTCTGATCAGATGTGCCCCTCTCCCTGAGCTATAGCTTCAATGCTGTCCTCTGAGGTGCATTCTTCTGGGGGGGGGGGGGGGTGTGCACATAGTTGGGATTGGGGCCAGCCCGGCAGACCTCTCTATTGGTTCTCTGTTACATGCCCATATATTGTATTCATGTCTTGGCGCACCAGGTTGAAGCCTCCTCTCTCTCTCCCTCTCCTGTGGAGATATAAACAATACCCTTCCCTTGGGTGGGTTAGTGCCCTGCTTTCCACCACCACAACCCCTGCCCCCACCACTACCCATGTCTTTTTTTCCCCTCTCCTTCTTTTTTCCTCCTATTTAGTTGGCTGTCATATGTATCCATGGATTGGGTTTGACCCCTGCCATAGTACCTCACCCCAGGAATGTATCCAACAGAAAATTTCACTTTGGCTTATTTTAATATTACTGGTGGTCTTTTCTGTCTTATTCTTTATTTTTATTTTTTATCTTTATTTTATTATTATTATTTTCTTTCTGTTTCATTTTGGTTGTTGTTTCTGTTAGGTTTCACAGTTTATGAAGCACAGAAGGAGTGGATGCATAGGCACAATAACTGATGAAATGGTTTATCAAGAACAGGAGGAGGGTTAGAGGAAATGGGGAGCGAATAAGGAATGTGGGACAGGGCAGCGTGCACTGGAACTGATTGTGAGGATGTGAATGGAGCTCTTTTGGAAAGCAACTTCACTGTAGAAGTGTGTGATATGTGAATTCCATATCAATAAACACATTTTTAAAAATCCAAAAGAGAGGGAAGAAAAGGGGCTCAAAAAAGCAAAGGAACGATGACCGCTTCCAAGATGCTGTGGAGCTGGACTCAATTGCACAGAAAACAGCAACGAACACTACAACACCTTTTATTTTATTTTCTTAAAACCATTTTATTGGGGGCTCAGAAAACTCTTACCACAATCCATCCATCCATCCATTGTGTCAAGCACATTTGTACATTGTTGCCATCATCATTCTCAAAACATTTGCTTTCTACTTGAGCCCTTGGTATTGGCTCCTCATTTTCCCCCTCCCTCCCTGCTCCCCCCTCCCTCATGAACCCTTGATAATTTATAAATTATTATTATTTTGATATAAGATATGACAGTGTCATATCTTACACTGTCCGACGTCTCCCTTCACCCTCTTTTCTGTTGTCCATCCCTCAGGGAGGAGGTTATATGTAGATCCTTGTAATCAGTTCCCCCTTTCCAACCCACCTTCCCTCCATCTTCCCACTATCGCCACTCTCAGCACTCGTCCTGAAGGGATCATCTGCCCTGGATTCCCTGTGTTCCCAGTTCCTATCTGTACCAGTGTACATCCTCTGTCTAGCCAGATTTTTAAGGTAGATAGGATCATGATAGTGGCAGGGGAGGAAGCTTTTAGGAACTAGAGGAAAGTTGTATGTTTCATCGTTGCTACACTGCACCCTGACTGGCTCGTCTCCTCCTCCCGACCCTTCTATACAGGGATGTCCAGTTGCCTACAGATGGGTCTTGGGTCCCCAATCTGCACTCCCCCTCATTCACAATGATATGATTTTTTGTACTTTGATGCATGATACTTGATCCCTTTGACATCTCGTGATCACACAGGCTGGTGTGCTTCTTCCATGTGGGCTTTGTTGCTTCTGAGCTAGATGGCCGCTGTTTACCTTCAAGCCTTTAAGACCCCAGATGCTAAACCTTTTGATAGCTGGACACCATCAGCTTTCTTCACCACATTTGCTTATGCACCCGTTTTGTCTTCAGCAATTCGGTTGGGAAGGTGAGCATCATGGAATGCCAGTTTAATAGAACAAAGTATTCTTGCATTGAGGGAGTACTTGAGTGGAGGCCCAATGTCCATGTGATACCTTAATACTAAACCTATAAATATATGCACATAGATCTATTTCTTCATCCTCATATATATATATATTTACATATGTACATGCTTTCATTTAGACCTGGATATATGCCCTTTGTCTACTAGCTCTTTCCTCTATTTCCTTTTACGTTCCTCTTGTCCCACTATCATGCTCGGTCTTCATTTGGGTTTCTGTAATTCCTCTTGGTTACATTACCCTTGATCACGCCCTACCAGGCCCTACCAGGCCTCCTCACCACCGATTTGGATCACCACCAATTTGGATCACTTGTTGTTCCCTGGTCCTTGGGTTTGTTAACACCAGTACCTTTCCCCCCACCTCCTTCTCTCCCATGTCCCCCCGGAACTGTCGGTCTGTTGTTTTCTCCTCAGGATTGTTCATCCAGCCTATCTTATTTAGACAGACCTGTGGAAATAATAACATGCATAAAAGCAAGACAGAGCAAAACAAAGCAACAAAAGAAAACAAAACAACAACAGCAACAAAAAGCCAATGACAAAACAACAACAGAAAAGAAAAGCCTGTGGTTAGTTCAAGGGCTGTTTGTTGCGCTTTAGGAGTGTTTTCTGGTTGAGTCTGATGGGGTGCCACACCCTGGCCCCCAAGTCTATTCTTGGTATTCCCTGGGACTTCGTTGTTCTGTTCTCCTTTCTGTTCTGTTGCACGTCTTAGTGCTTTGCCTTGGTGTGGTGGGATCCGATCGGCACACGTCCCACACTTACAACACCATTTTAAAACAGATTTTTTGTTGGGAGCCAGTGGCCATTAAGGCCTTAGCCTCAGCCTGAGCCGAACTTGGCTGCTTCCTGGTTGTTAAGTTTCGCCTTTCATTTTCTAAACCGCGTTCCTAGCTACGTGCTCTGTAGCACGGGCAGTTGTAAAGTTGACCTTTTCACCCATTGGTTAATAATGCCAGGCGCTCATTGGAGCTTCTTTAATGTACATGTTGGATTGGATGTTGTGTCGCACACCTTATTAAAATATGCACCTCCCAGTTCCCCTTTTATATACCCCCAGCTTTGCCCAAATAAATGAATTTGATCAGAGTTTTGTCTTGCTCCACGTCCCCATGTCTTTTTCTCCATCCAGGTTCGTCTTTCCCTGCAGGGCCTTGCTCTTGCGTCCTGCAGGCCGGGACGCAACAATTTTTAAAGTGGAGTTTGTCATGTGACTCTACTGTCTGATCTTTTTGAATATTTTCATAATAAAATATTTTAAAATAAGCACTTGATACTCTATATTTGACAATTCCCATTGAGATATTTATATTGAAGATAAAGTCAGTCTCAGAAAAGATTTATTTACCAAGATTTTCATTCAAGTATTATTTATTATAGCAAATTTAGAAACAACCTAATTTTTTTAAAAATAAGGAAAAAGGTATAATCAAATCTGAAACTCTCAATTAGTAGACTATGACACAGGTCATTTAAATGCTATATTTTTAAGAACAAGATACAAGACACAAACAGTATAGTTCTTGTTTGGTTTAAAACCTAAAATATATTCCCAGGGGTTGGGGAGAAAGACTAGATGTCTATGCGTCAAAATGTTAAAAAATAGTTGTCTCTGCGAGCCACTCAGGGTGCGATGTAGCAATGATTAAACGTACAACTTTTCTCTAGTTCCTAAATGTTCCCCCCGCCCCCCTCCACTATCATGATCCCAGTTCTACCTTGCAAGTCTGGCTAGACCAGAGAATGTACGCTGGTACAGACAGGAACTGGAAACACAGGGAATCCAGGGCGGATGAGCCCTTCAGGACCAGTGGTGTGAGTGGCGAAACAGGGAGCGTAGAGGGAGAGTGGGTTGGAAAGGGGGAACCGATTACAAGGATTACAGGTGACCTTCTCCCTGAGGGACGGACAACAGAAAAGTGGGTGAAGGGAGGTGTCAGTCAGGGCAAGATATGGCAAAATAATAATTTATAAATTATCAAGGGTTCATAAGGGAGGGGGAATCGGGGAGGGGAAACATGAGGAGATGATGCCAGGGGCTTAGGTGGAGAGCAAATGTTTTGAGAATGATGAATGAACAAATGTGCTTTACACAATTGATGTATGTATGGATTGTGATAAGAGTTGTATGAACCCCTAATAGCATGATTAAAAAAAATAGTTGTCGCTGAATACTAGAATTAAAATATCAGATATAGTTTCTTTTCTGTAACTACCCACATTTTCCAAATACTCTACAAAACATTCATACATTTTCATAACATGAAAACACTTGAAAAGAAAAGTACTTCTGTCATAAATGATTAAATTGCTAGATAATAGAATTAAGATTTTCTATGTTTGAAAGACTAAAAACCTTTTTCCTTCAATATTGTAAGAGATATATTGTTAGGTCCCCTTAAAACTGTCAAATGAGAAATGTTTATTTGAATCCGGTTTAGAAGATCTCTTATCATTGGAAAGCTATTATGACTTGAAAGAAAGACCAGCTGCCTGTCTTGCAGAGAATGGATCATTTATAGTATTCATTTGGCGGTAATTATATACATCTTTATATTGTTCTCTTTTTATGTCCCTGCACAACACTGGATAAAGGTTTATGGAGTATCTACAAGTGCCATCAAAGATCAAAACAGGTAAAATTTCCCGTCTGACTCCAGTTTAGAGCCCTCTATGAAGCTGACACTCCAGGGTAGGGAGACAGATCATGAAAAACTAAATTCAACAATATTCATGGTATGTCAAATAATGGAGAAAACAAGGTAGGGAAGGGGCTCATTTCAATAAGGCAGTCAAACTTAGAAGGAAATGCTTGGTCACTTGGAGGAAGGGAGTTTGAAAATAGGGGAGTTAGGACAGGTCTGAGAAGGTGACATTTCAGCGAAGGCCTGGAGGTGGAAGGGTGGAAACCTTGCTTTACAGCCAAGTGTAAATGTGCGAAGGCAGAAGAACTCTAAGGGCGCACAGCTTGTCTCCCTTCCTTGACAGGAAGGCCTTGAAAAGAGTGATGTCATACACTTGCTGATTTTGCCAAACCCTGAACGCAATGCTGTGAATAATCCCAAGAATATATTTATGAATGATATTGGTGTAAAACCTGGGAATTATTCGAATAAACGAACTAATATTTTCCTTACAAAGAATTCATTATCATTGCGGCTGTCATTTCTTTAGAAGAAAAACGTTTTGAACATAAGATCTGTTCCATTTTGAATTGTGCCTCCGGCTAGGGAAACAGTCCCTTGGCCAGAGAAACTCAGACTATACTGCCCGTAGAGGAGGTACAGGTATCAGCCACGTTCCTGGACTCGATGACTCATCTCCCTCCCATCATTTAACAGTCAGCAAATATTATTGAGCAGTGAATAAGACCAAAATCTCTGCTCTCCAGGATTTATAATCTTGTCAGCATCCTAATAGCCACTATAAACCAAGTGGACTGGCAAATAGTCAATGCTAGTCAAAAAAACAAGAAAACCCCATCTTTAGGAGCAAACGATTCACCAAGTCATTCATTTGCCAGAACAGTTGCTCCTCGGCTCAAGGGATGATCTCATTCATATTTGGATCTCCAGAATCTAACATGAAGGCTTTCATTTACTGTTGAATTAACTATTATCTTGACTACATGTCATATAGATTTGTAATCTTCCTTAGCCTAAAATTTAATAGTTACTCAATTATTTTATTGATAACAAATGAATAAGACTTAATCACACACATCAAAAAAAAATTCAAAATGCATTTACAATTTATCTGGTCCCCCCACCCCACCCCCACCCCCATAAACTTCAGCCTGAGGCAATGACATTGAGCACAAGCCGAATATTGCCTAGTGTGCAATTGCCAAAGATCAATCTTTATTTGTCCACGAATGCCTTTTTTCCCTTTCTAGTCTAACCATTTGCTCCTAGTAAAAGGCCCGTTAATTAAATGAGAGATCTTTTTAACAAAGGGGGAGTTACAAGATATTCATGAAGTAATGCCTGCAGTAAAAGAGGGTTAACCAAAGATGAAAGAATCATCTTCACCACAAAAATATTTGTTAGATGAAGTTGCAGAAACAAATAGATCTTCAAAATCCAGAGGTTTCAAGAACAAGCTTCACCATAGTGAATGAGGCGGGGAGTGCGGAGTGGAGACTCAAAGCCCATTTGTAGGCCACTGGACATACAGAAGGGTCTTAGGGAGGAGATGAGCCAGTCAGGGTGCGATGTAGCAACGAAGAAAAATACAACTTTCCTCTAGTTCCTAAATGCTTCCTTCCGCCCCCCACCTCCCACCCCACCCCCTGCCGCTATCATGATCCCAATTCTACCTTGCAAGTCTGGCTAGACCAGAGGATGTACACTGGTACAGGTAGGAACTGGAAACACAGGGAATCCAGGGCAGATGATCCCTACAGGACCAGTGGTGTGAGTGGCGACACTGGGAGGGTAGAGGGAGAGTGGATTGGAAAGAGGGAACAGATTACAAGGATCTATATGTGACCTCCTCCCTGGGGAACGGACAACAGAAAAGTGGGTGAAGGGAGATGTCGGACAGGGCAAGATATGAGAAAATATTCATTTATAAATTATCAAGGGTTCATGAGGGAAAGGGGAGCGGGGAGGGAGGGAAAAAATGAGGAGCTGATGCCAGGGGCTTAAGTGGAGAGCAAATGTTTTGAGAATGATGAGGGCAATGAATGTACAAATGCGCTTTACACAATTAATGTATGTATGGATTGTGATAAGAGTTGTATGAGCCCCTAATAAAAAAAAAGTTTATTTTTTCTCATGTAACAAACAGTCCAGGGACGGGGCTCTGCTCCAATCAGACTGAAGCTACCTCTTCAGCACATGCATTCCACGGTTGCCCGGGCATCACCACTTGAGTGAGCCACAGGGAGGAAGGAAAGGCAACAGGAGCAAGAATAGACAGTTTAGATGGGCCATACCTGAAAGGGGTACGCATAGCCTCCTCTCGCATCCACGTCATTAGGACCACACCTGATGCAATCGAAGCCAGTCAATATAGCTGAGTTCTAAATGCGGGAAGAAGGGACTGTGTTTTGGTAAGCTATTGATGATCTCTGCCCCCTGGGAGTAACTCTTTAGGGAGTAGAAAAACTCAAAACATAAACTCACTGCCATCTAGTTGAATCGGATTCATCATAGTGACCTTGTAAGGCAGGGAGAACCGCCTCTGTGGATTTTCAAGACTGTATATCTTTTTTTAAAAATCATTTTATTGGGGTTCATTCAGCTCTTATCACAATCCACACATACATCCATTGTGTCCAGCACATTTACACATTTGTTGCCACCATCATTCTCAAAACATTTCAAGACTGTATATCTTTACAGGGAGAGAAAGCCTCATCTAGTGGTCTCGAACTACTGGTCAATCTGAATCAACTGGATGGCAGTATGTTTGTTTTGCTGTTTGCCATAATGGAATTGGAAATGAAATTTCAAAGTCTTCCTAAGTGTTTGCTCGGGTTTAGCTTCCGGTTAAGTTTGCAGAGTGGCAAAGATTCTTATAGGGCATGCCTGTCCTCGTGTACAATTTATGAATGGAATACGCTCCAGAGGTGTATTTGTGCTTACTCAGAATACCTTTTCTAATGTTGTCGGTGTGTGCCATCAACTTGATTCTGACTCACAGGACCCTACAGGACAGGCTAGAACATGCTTTCGGGTTTCCTGGGCTGTAACTCATGGGGAATGACCCCCAGCTGTTTCCTCCTGTGGAATATTTGGCAGGTAATCGCTGCCCTTTCAGTTAGCATCCCAAAGCTTAACAACCGTTCAGCTAGGGCAACTTTATTTTCTGATAGAAATATAATAAGAAGCTGTTGTTCTATTATTTAGCTGTGTAGATACACTATTAAACTGCTGAATTTTGAACATAGCAAAAGAGAAAAAAGAAAGTTTCTCCCCCTCTCGGGGATGAAGCACCTAGCACTTTGCCAGACATTAGTAAATTTACTCACTAAATCTTACCCTTTGTTTTCCTAATTAGTTTATTATTATTCAGCAATAGGTTGAAAGTGTAAACAGCTCATTATCACGTAGCTCTGATCTTTTCTCCTCTACTCTTTCACCATTACACACACACACACACAGCCTATCCCTGCCAAAGAAATTTATTTGAATGTTGACAGTAATTCTCAATGCTAATGTGCCTGAAGTGCTTGCTAAGTGCTTGTTAAAAATGGAAATGTCCAGGCCACTGGGTCAGAACGTCCCCATTCAGAGGAAGCACCGCTGCCACACTGAACAACACCAGGGGGCACCATTCACACGATGTTGCATATAAATGGTGCTTCCTGGAGTTTTGCTTTCTGGAGGGGAAGCCCAGGAAATTGTATTTTTAACAAACATGAGGTGATAGTGCTAATCTGGAGTCTTTGAGAAAAACTCTTAGAATGACTATTAAAATGAGTCCTTTCAAAGGCAAAAGATTTGTTGAAAGTGTGATCAACCTGACACCAGTCACTCCCAAGAAACTTAGGGTGCTGTAAATTTATGTTAATACGGGAGGGACAACTCGGGGCGGGGAGAAAGTGAGACTGTTGGAGAATGAAGCGTGTAATGGATGTAGCCGAATTGTGCTTGAAGACAGTGCGTGATTTGTGTCTGTTCTGCCGTATGCCTTCTCCATAACAACAATAAATATGCAAGATGGTTAAAATAAACAAAAAATGAAAGGAAGGATGGAAAGAAGGGAGAAGCAAAAAAAAAAAAGTGTGGCAATCAGAGAACTTCCACAAACAAGTTCAATGTCTAAAAGTGGCTCTAATTGAATCAAGAGAATACCATTGTTAAAAGCCATCTGTCCACTGCAACCTGATCACAGCTTTGTTAGTCCCGACTCTGCTCCACAGCCCCGTTCCCTGGCATGAGACTTGCAAAGGCTTCTCCTAGCTCTGCAGGCATTATCTCATTAATCGTCAGGACAGACCTGTGAAACAGGTGGCAGACAGTGGACTTTTCATTACTGCTAGCTTGGGGCATTGAGCAGGGTCCCTGCCCCGGAAGACCAGCAGCATCTAGAGCCGGATGGGTCTCCCGCCGCCTGCCCGGTCTTCATCTACAAGACACTGACCTAGAGGTGAGCTTCGGCCTTTTGCTGGCACAATCCTCACTGCTTCCCATGTTGTAAAAGGTCCAGAGACAAATGTCATTCATTTGCACGTTCCATTTATTCACAAATATTGACTGTCTACTACTTAATAAGCCTAATGTTGTTTAGAAATAGGTGGGTGGGTGGTGTTGAGCTATAAATATGTAAGTAAGGGGCGGTGTATGCACGGAGCAAAGCGCTTTGGGACCTCAGGGGAAAATAGCACACGTTAATTGAACCCTGAGGACAAAACGCCAGGCTTTGTGCTGCATTCTTGTTATCTCTTTTATTCCTTGTATGATGGTGAAGGGGGTAGAGTTCAGCGGTTAGCAACTGTGAAGGAGACAGGTGAGGCAGTCTGCTTCTGTCAAGATTACAGCCTTGGAAATTCTCGGGGGCAGTTAGTTCTGTGCTGTCTGATTAAAATCCCAGCATCATTCAGGATTTTGCTTATGTGTCTATTTGGGTTCATGATTGATGGCATTTTTACAGTTTTTATGATGGTCACATCCCTGTAACTAGCAAATGTTGTTGCCCGATCCCTTTCAGTCCGCTTCAAATCTTACGGATCTGTAGGGCTAACAGAAGGAGCCACTGACGCGTGTTTGGGCTCCTGGTTGCGGCCACGCCACGTGCCCATGGATCTGATCCAGGGTGTTCATTCCTCTTCTTTTCTGCCATCCACCTTCCCACTTCACGCATTTCCTTGTCACGGTTTCCTTTGTCTTCTCGAGCTGCTCTTTGAAATGTTCTGTTCAGCTCGTTGACTTCATCATTTCTTCCATGTGCCGCAGCCGCTCTACGAAGGAGATCAACTTTCTCAGTCTTCTGACAATCCACTTCTATCTTTTCTTCCTCCCCTGACTTTTGAGTGGCCTTTGACCTTCTTCCTGTGTGATGTTCTTTTTTCGTGTCATAGGTGTGAGACAGACTGGCATGTCACTAAAGATTCTAAGTCTACTTCAACTGTATGTTTCCACCCTTTTTTTACCCACTCAGACCAGGGGTAAGGAGTCTGGAGGAGTTTTCTAGGCTGGGAGCCTGCACGCTCATATTGATTTATTTACTTTGGTTTATTAAAGAAGCCTTTGACATACAGTTGCAGAGCCAATCTCAACAAATGAAATCAACATCCACGTTCCATGAATCCACACAGAAACGTCCTTCTCTCTCTCTCTCTTTGCCCCCACCCATCCTTGCTCCCTCCCTCTGTAATGTCCTACCCTTCCTCTCTCCCTGTCCCCATCCCCATCGCCAGTCACCTCTCACTCCTCAAGGTCTCATCTTTGGAGATAAAAACCACTTTTCTTTGTCTTTGTTTTTCCTTGTAATAGTGGTGTCATGAAACATGTATCCTTATAAGAGCAACTAACTTTGCTAAGCATAGTGTTTTCTAGTTTTGTCTATGTCTTACGGCGTGTAAGAGAGTTCGCAGTGGTTTTCAGAGATACAGCTTTGGTTCAAAATAAAGAGTGTCTTACTGACATGGCTAGCCAAAAGTTTACAGGCTGCCTCCAGAGGGAGTGAATGCCCCTCTCAGGAAGTATTTAAACAAATTCTAAGGGTGCTTCAAAGAGGCAGCACGGCCATTGTGTTGAGAATGTTCTCCTTCCCTCTGCCTCATCACACCTATCCTCCTCCCAACCTAATATCACTTCCCCGGGACATCTTTCCAGATTGCTCATGCTAGAACTCCCTGGTATACATCTATCAACAACCTGCCCTTCTCTCACATAGCGCTTGTAATTGTTATCAAATCACTAATTATATGATTAATTATGGAATGCAAGTTCTCAGAGGATGGAGATCATGTGACTTGTTTCTGGGTATGTGCCTCTCTAGAGGCCAACTGTATCTGGCCCATGGTAGGTGCTCAATAAATACTTATTGAATGAATGAATGTTGCTGGCTGACTGAACTAAGTGAATGCTATCATTTCTATAACTCTAAGATTCTTGGATTCAGTGAAGATTAATAAATTGGATTCAATGAAGCATAGCTAAAGATGACATTGTGTCCCCCCGCTTGAATATTGCCTCCCCTGGGACATTGCAGAGCTAGCCATGTTTTGGAGGCCCTCCATTAGCCAGTTAAAACATCCACCCCATGGCACTCACATTCGCACCTGACAGTTTCCTTTGTTAGCAGCTCATTGTCAAAATCTCACCCACACTAGTCCATTCTTATGCTGGAAACTGAACAACAAGGACATTCATTTCCAATGCACTTGGCTTCTCTGCACCAATTCAGTTCATGTTCATCCATGGGCTTTGGCCTGCCTATCTCCCTTGCCCATCTGTTTGGACAGCACTGTGCCTATTTGTGGGTGGTTAGATCCTTGGCATGGGATAGAATCTCCAAACAATGCAAGGGGTTTACACGGCAAACTGCAATGCACCCTCAGAGACATCAGCCTTGTGAGGAGGCTTCTTTCTGAAATCCAAGACAACACACACCCCCTTTATAGGTGAATACACCTGTTGACATGCTCAAAATTTTAACAGGAAATTAAGAAATAGGCACAAAGCATTCATTTGGAAAAGATGATGTACAAGTTCATTCTGGGTTGGGAACTGGTGGCCATGTGCTAGAGATGCAGGCTCTGTACAATCAAAGAAGAGCAATGTGTTCAGTACGGCATCTAAATGCAGTTACAGAAACACAGAGAAGGAATGAGAATGCTTCAAGGACTCAAAGAGTCATTGGGAAAATCCAGTATGGATATAGCCAGAAAACAGGGCCAAGGGATTTATGCACATTGTCTTACATTCGGGAGTAGAGGAGCAAACATGAATTGAAACAGAAAAAGAAAAGCTAACCCCAGAACCCAAGATGTAGTTGTGGCAACCAGTGGCAAGCAGGCAAAATGGGCAGGCCTTAGTAAGGGCTATGCCAAAGACATGCAGCCTCTTTCATTTAAGGTGAAAATAAATATTTTCATTCCAGTTATTTAGGATAAAAGAAGCAGTGCAATGTGTGGCAAAAGGCAAGGTAAAGTGTGCTCTAAGTTGGTACAGCTTCCAAGAATAGTGTAAATACATATACATTCCCACATAAGTGTACACACAGGCACTATATGGCAAAGCAACTTTGTCTACTATGGAGCAATTCTTCATAGAATTCTAAGAAGAGTTGATTATGATGGCATGTATAATATTGGACAAAAATGCTACCTCAATGAGTTTTGTTTTTTTTTAAACGACTGGGAGAACCTCAGGATGTGAAATCATCTACAGTGAACCCTCGTTTATCGTGGTTAATCGGTTCTAGACCCTACCGTGATAAATGAAATTCCGCGAAGTAGGATTCCTTATTTGTAAATCAAATATTTTCGTAGTTAGAGCATAGAGGACATAAAAAAACACCCTTTAGTCACCATTACACTCGTATTACCCAATTTATTAAACGAAAAAGGGAAAATACAGTAAAACATTTTGGACGTTACAATTATCATTTATTATTTATTATATTATTTATGGCATCTAGTTTACAGTATTGCATATTTCACATACAGTATTATTATACATAGTTCTTACAAATACTGTAATCAATAGCCTATGAAATGACTTAAGGGATGTACTCTACAGGTGGGTCGCCGTCTTTTTCCTCTGAAGGAGCGGGTGTAGGCAGCGGGTGCTGTTACGCAAAAACCGCGATAGAGTGAAGCCGCGGAAGTCGAAGCGCGAAGTGACGAGGGTTCACTGTATATGAAATTACAGTGTCTTGTCAAATGACTGAGACAACAGGACCCTACGAATTCCAAAATTAGCTTAGCCTTCCTGAATGAAGGAAAGGGATATGGTAGGAGAGCGAATGAAAATGGGACTGAAAAAGAGAGCTACATAGAAACATAAAGGAGAGAGAAATCGAGAGAATTTTAGAAAGGCAATAAAGTCCCTACCTTCATGATGCTTTTGGTCTTCCAAAGGAGTCCTGCACCAATAATGATAACCAAACCTGACAGAGGAAGGAGGAAGCATGTGACAATTTCGAGAGCGATAAGACAGTCAACACGAGAGTAGAAAGGCCCCAGGACAGGAAACAGCTTGGGTTCTGTAGAGAACGCCAAGCCCCAGGTGGCTGACGCAGGGTAATCAGGAGGTTTCATGAAGGACAAGGTTGGAGAGGTGGGGAGGGGCCAATACATGCAGGACTTGAGAAAGTTGGATTTTCTTCTAAGTACCCTGGGAAGCTATTGGAGAACAATAAGCAAGGGAGTAATGTGGTCAGATCATATTGTCTTTCATGTGAAAAATAAATGGCAGGGGACCCATGAGTAGAAACAAAGAAATCTCATTATCTTTCTAAGCAAACGATAACGGTGACTTGGACTATGGCAGAAGCTGGTGAGAAAGGGTCGGGTTTGAAATATATTAAAAAGCAAGGCATTCTGTATTCTTCACCTTGATATCAACCTGGTCATTTTTCGCATGACATTTTATATTTTCAGTTATGATTTTCCTTTCCCTGCTTTATGTCCTTGATTGTGGCAACCATCACTTACACTGAAAGAATTCTCTGTGGCACTGTGGGGTAGGTGTTAGGCGGCTAACCACCAGGAAAGTGGTTCAAACCCACCAGTTACTCTGCAGGATGGGGCTCCCTGCTCCCTTAAAGGTTTTCAAAGGCTCAGAAACCCTACCTAAGGTCAATATAGTCTGAATCAACTCAATGACAGTGGGTAGTCTATGCAGAATTATTAATGAATAAGCATTTATGGGTATCTATTATACACATCAGGCTGTAATCCACTTGGTCAGTAGTCAAAACCACCAACCACTCCATGGGAAAAAGACTGGGATTTCTAATCCCGTAAACAGTTACAGTCTTGGAAATCTGCCGGGGGTTGCTATGAATCGTAACTGAGTTGATGATTTGGGTACTGAGTGATTTGAGTACTGAGTGAGTTTGGATTTGGGTACTGAGTGGTGCAGAAGTTCTCCTGCAGACATGAATTAAAAAGTGCACTTTCTGTGGTGAAGAAAGTGGATGATGCTTGGCTACCAAAAGATATAACACCTGAAGTCATTGAAGACAATGGGTGCACAAGCAAGTGTGGTGAAGAAAGCTGATGGTGCCCAGCTACCA
>NW_022104341.1:62466647-62489817 GCF_000313985.2 Echinops telfairi | reverse complement strand
TATGTACTAATGTGCTGGACACAAATGACATATGTACAGATTGTGATGAGTTGTATGAGCCTAATAAAATGATTATTTAATTTAAAAATAAGTGCATTTTCACGAAATATGTTGTTTAATATTTACAGCAGTCTTGTACAGTAGCTGTCTTAAGCTGGATTCTCTAGAGAAGCAAAAACAGTGAAATATATCTATATTGAGAGAGAGAGAGAGATCTATTTTATTTAAAGAAATGGTTCATATAGCTGTGATGACTGGCAAATTCCAAATCAGAGAGTCAAGCATTAGACATTAGACAAGGCTCCTGACAAATGTGGTGACAGTGGCTGAAAGCCCCAAATCACAAGTCAGGTGGAAGGCTGCTAGCTTATGAGGTTTCAGGACCTGGCAAATCCTAAAATCTTCAATTCAGGCAGCAGCGTGAATCTCAAGAAACAGAGGTTCCGAGAAGATGACAAGTCAGATGCAGGATAGAGAGAGAGCAAGTTTTGCCAGACCACCCACATATATTAGATTCAGGCCACATCCCCAAGGGAATTATCCTTTCAACCGGTTGGCCGCACACATAAGATCACAAACTGGAAGATGATTGATTACATGATATCTGTCAAACCTGAGAATCATCATCTCAGTTGACACGTAATTCTCACAGTAGCTTATGTGGATTATGAATGCCTTTTACAGAAGAGCCAAGTGAAGTTCAGAAGTTGGGACTACTCGCATCAAAACCTGTCTAACTTCCAGGAGGACGATGTGAATTAAGGTCAGTCCAAAAGTGAACCCTGCACTCTCCAGCCTTTTGACCACACAGAACTCACAAACCATGCTTACAGCTAAGTGCTTTATGAAGGAAGTAACAAGGTACAAGTTGGGATCAGGATCAACAGGCTACAACTCAGGATCAGGAAGCATGCAGGTAAAGGAAAGAAGGCACATCCCTACTGCCTTCAGTGTAGGGCAGCTCTCTTAGCTCCTCTTGGCTGTGTGAGCAAGCAGGCCCTGCCCTCTGCTGTGTAAGTGTCCTCTCAGCCCATTGAGAAGAAGCTCCTCTCAGCCTCCTTAGGACCGTTTTTTTCTTGGTCCTCTAAGGACAGGTTCCTCTCCGACTCCTCAGGACTGGCTCCTTTTGCTGGGCCCTTTCTGAGCTTCTATTTGTTGTCAATGTTATAGCTCTTTGAGGAGATTTTTTTGTCTCTTCTCTTGGCTTTTTCTTTACTCTTCATTCTTCCGCCAGTTTCTCCCCATTGCTCTTCTTTCTGTCTTTTTTTTTTTTAGTCTATGAGATTGGCTGGTTAAATACTCAACTCCTGTCAATTTCAAGATATGAGCTCTCCACTACACACACACATACACACAACAGGGATCACAAACTAGCCCATGCTTTTTCAGTAACCCAGAGATACTTCATTTGATAAGTAGGCAATAGTCTCCTCATTTGCACAGTCCATAGTAACTTCATTTGCATGGCCTATTGACCAATCCCAGTAGGTACATATCAATCACAGGGCTGGCTGCCACCTAGGTCAAAGTATCAAACCACCTTTGTCTTCAGTCTACCCAGGAAATGTAAACTGAACAAACGCAAAACCCTCTGGGAGAGAAACTAGGGCAAAGGTAACTTCTCAAGATTTAGGGGGAAATCTCTCAAAGAACCAAAACAAAAACCACATAAAAGGACTCATACCACAGCAGAAAGGTGAAATGGTTTGGCAAGGTCACGAAGCTAGTCAGTGGATAAATTGAGAGTGGAACCATTGTTTCCTGATTCCTACAGCAATGCTTTCTACCACATATCCACTGTCCTCCCCGGTTAGGGCCCACCCACATTATAGCTCAGATACTCACTGCCCTGGGGTCAATGCTGACTCATATGGACTCCCTGAGTCTGTAACTACATACGGAAGTGGAAAGTCCGGTTTTTCTCCCACAGAGCTGCTGGTGGTCTCAAACTGCCGACCATGCAGACCACAACTATTCCACCAGAGTATACCACTATACCACCAGAGCTTCCTATATCTTAGATAGCAGATGATTACACAAGGTAGATGATCAATAACTCTTTGATGGTGAGGACAACAGTGCTCTCCCTCTACACTCAATGCATTGATTCATCTATTTGTGTCACTAATTGATCTCTCACCATGCCAATTGTACCTAGCACTTAACCTATGTAAATTTCACCTAGACACAAAAGTTATGCAGAACAGAGACTAAGGCTCAATTTTGGAGTATTTGACAGGTTAGGAATGATTGGATTCAGAGAATATTTATTGGATACCTACTATGTGCCATAAATATTGGATTGAAGTTTGAATAATCCTATATTACAAAAATATAAGCTGTTATGGTCACAATACAGCTGGAGACTAGGTAAATAGACATAAACATAAGATCAAAATAAGGGAAAGGGGGAACCGATTACAAGGATCTACATATAACCTCCTCCCTGGGTAGTGGACAACAGAAAAGTGGGTGAAGGGAGACGCTGGACAGTGTAAGATATGACAAAATAATAATTTACAAATTATCAAGGGCTCATAAAGGAAGGGGGAGGGGGGAGGGAGGGGGAAAAATGAGGAGCTGATGCCAGGGGCTTAAGTGGAGAGCAAATGTTTTGAGAATGGTGAGGGCAGTGAATGTACAAATGTGCCTTACACAATGGATTGTGATAAGAGTTATATGAGCCCCCAATAAAATGATTTTTTTTTAAAAGATCAAAATAGGAAGCAATCTGACAGAATGGTTTCCAAATACAATGTGCATTACCATCTTTAAGGTTTGGGTATGCAGAAAAGAGTAGGACAACATGAGCCAGGTGTCCATTCGCTTTCCTCTACCAGCTCTCCCAACGGGGTTTCCTCCCTTACAGTCTTGGAGCCGTCCGGGCGGTATCCCGATTAATGGCAGTTGCTAACGTGTTCCCCGTGTCTTCTAAGATTTGTTTACTTCATTCTCTCAATCACCTTACAATTCGGGCACCACTATTATCCATTCCATTTTACAACTAAGAAAACTAACCCACAGGGAAAATCATAAAGCTAGTAAATGGCAGAAATACTTTTGAACCGAGGCAGTCTGCTGGTAGAGTTGACATGCTTAATTAGTGAAAAAGCAGGATGAAATCCAGGTTTTGTGGGTCAGAAAACTTATACAATTTTAGTGACCAACTTTCAGGGAGAAAGAAAACAAATCTACAAATCCAACATTAGGTCCGAGGCCTTGGAAGGGGTCCACTCGAGACGTGTTTTATAGGTTTCACAGTAAATCTGTCTGTAGCTTCAAGGTAAACCTGTCTCTGCCACTGTGCAATAAGTGTAAGCATGAGCTCTGTTTTTAAAACAAAGAATGTCCCAACCCAAATGCCAACAAGGTAGATGAGTGAAATAAGAAAGAAAAGAAGTAATAACATTGGCCACTCTGAAATCACGGATGGTATTTCCTGGCATCCCGTGCCAGTTCAATGAGCATCCATAGAGCACCTGCTACAAATAGATTAGCTACATAGATACATACACATGCATAGATATGTAGATAGATAGATAGATAGATAGATAGATAGATAGATAGATAGATAGATAGATAGATAGATAGATGATGGATGAATACTTAGGTATCTGCTCTCAAGAACTCACAGTTTATGTAACTGACACTGTATAACTGCAAAAGAAGGCGAAAATGTTAGTCCCTAATCTTGAGGAATTTGTAATGTTGATAAATACTTACTGAATTCTTACTATGTAACTAGCATTGCTGTTACGAGATAGTAACCCATGAGGTAGGTATTATTATTAGTTATTCCTATATCACAGGAGGAGAAACGGACTATGAAGTAGCAGAATTTGAATCTGCAGGCAGTTAACACCACCTTGCTTCTTCTCTGCTCCCATCTTTTTAGAAATGGTAAGATTGGAACTCTTAAACAATTTGAGTTCTGAAGTTTCAAGATTCTTCTCAAGCACCATCTCCTCCACAAAGGCTTCTTCCCTTCCACCTCATATGGGGCAGGTTTTCCTCTACAGAGCCTTGGGTACTCACTTCTCTGGTAACTGGCTGAATGAGTCACTGCTGCGTCCTTTCATAGATGACATTCTGCATGAAGGCTTATGTTCCAAGAACATAGTAAAGTGCTCAGTAAGTATTTGAATAATGAGTGAATGAATGAAGCATAACTTTATGATATGCTCAAGTGGTCTGTCAATTCTTGGATAAATAGTAAAATATGCTAGTAAATTTTAGAGCATGTAAGTAGGATCCAGAAAAGTAGATGGGAACCCCCACAGCTCACGTGATGCTCAATGGTTAAAAGATTGAAAGTGTTTCCCTTCATTTCCAAAACAGGCTAAGACTTCCTGTTTTTACCACTTCAATCCAGTACAGTTCTAGAAGTTCTAGCCAAAGCAATTAGGCAAGAAAATAGAGAAAAGTCACCAAAACTAGATAAAAATAAGTAAAACTCTCACTATTTACAGAGGATATGCTCTATGTCCCAAACAACCTAAAGAATGCCCACCCGCACACAAAGAGAGAAAAAACTATCAGAGATGATGAGAAAATTCAGCAACATTTCAGTATACAAAATCAACACCCAAAAACAAATGTATTTCTACACACTAACATGAGCAGTATAAAAAGGAAATTAAGAAAACAATTCTATTTAAATAACATTAAAAAGGACAAAGTGCCTGGGAATAAATTTAACCAAGGAAGCATACCACTTATATATTGTGAACCATAAAATATCGCAGAAAGTAGATTGAAGAAAGCCTAAATAAATGGGAAAACCTCCCATGTTCATGGGTTGGAAGATTTAATCATGTTAGTTGATAATACTCCCCAAAGCAATGCACATACTCAATGTAATCCCTGTCAAAATCTGATGGGGTCAAGTATAGAATTTCACCCTAGTTGGATGGCCTTTGTCCTTGACTCTGGAGAAATAGATTGGGCTAATTTGTTCTAGGACTTCCAGGCCACACCTGGGAATTTGTGCATGGGAGTGGGAGCTGGCCAGACCAAGGGGGAAAACAAGCCCTGAGAAGCTGTCAATTAGAGGTTGAGTTAGCTTATCACTTAAAATTATGTGAAACATCCCTGAACACTGAGGTATGGAAGGCTTCCTGGTTGAGAAAAATAATCTAATCTCAGGAGCGGTAACACATCCCTTGAGACTTGGAAGCTCCATATCGGGAGCCCTCTGATGTATCTCTTGGTTTGAATCTTTTTTGGGTATCGTAAACCTGTAGTTGGGAAGATGTATACTGTCTGTGAATTTTGTGTGTTTTTCCAGTGAATTTTTTACCACAAAGGGGCAATGAGAACCAGTAGGTCATAAATTAAGGGTACAGTGTGATCGTGAGCTGGCGGGCTGCCAGCTAGCACCTTCAGGAGGTTGTGAGAAACCAAATTTGTGGCCAGCAAATTAGATGTGCGGGTACCATGTGGACTACTCAATCTACTTATTTGGCACTTTGAAAGGCGGAGTCCTTTGAACTTGTGAGCTGGCGGACCTAGCTCTAGGTAGCTCAGAGCAAAGAGGGAGAACGAGCGAGCTATGTGGAGGCTGCTGTTGAAGAGAGAAGAGTTGGGAATGTGAGACTGGATCAACCTTCACCATTTTGGAGGCTCATTTAATGCGGATCCCAATGATTTTTTTTCTTTTTTGCAGGAATGGAAAAACTTATCCTAAAATTCATTTCAAAGGACCATAATTAGCCAAAATAATCTTGAAAAAGAAAAGGTTGAAGGACTGACACTATCTGATGCCAAAACTTACCATCCAAGCAGAGGCGCCAAACAGCATGATACTGGCTTAAAGAGTGGCCGAGAGACCAATGGGAAAATATGGAGAACCCAGAAATAAACCCTTGTATCCATCTGGAACACTGGTGGCATGGTAGTTATGCGTTGGGCTGTGATCTGAAAGGTATGCAGTTCAAAACCACCAGCCGCTCCATGGGTAAAAGAAGGCGCTTTCTGCTCCTGTAAGTAGTGACAGTCTCATGAACTGACAGGGGCAGTTCTACCCTGCCACCATGAGTCTACATTGACTCCATGGCAGTGGGGTTAGGGTTTGTTGGCTCTATCTCTGACTAATCAACTTTTGACAAGAGTGCCAAGGTAATTCAATGGAGGAAAGAAGAGTTTCTTCACTAAATAGTGCTGTGTGCAAAACTAGGTAATCAGGCAGAAATGAATGAAGTAGGACCTTTACTTTTACCATATGAAAATTAACTCAAAATTAACTAGATTTAAGAGCTAAAACTATAAAATAAACATACAAGTAAAACGATATGATTCTGGATTTTGTGATGGTTTCTTGATTACAACACTAAAGGTACATGCAACAAAAGAGAAAATAGGTAAATTACGTTATCAAAACAAAAAGCTGTGCACCAAAGAACAATACTTAAAAAAATAAAGACTACTCAGAGAATGAGGAAAATTATTTCCAAATCATATGCCCGAGAAGAGCTTAATATCCAAAATATATTAAAAAATTCTACAGCTTAACAAGACAACAAAAAGACAGCCCAATAATTAAAAATGGGCAAAGGACTTGAATAAAAATATTCTAAGGAAAATGTACAAATGGTCAATAAGCATATGACAAAATGCTCAAAACCATTCATCATTAGAGTAAACCAAATCAAACTATATTGAAATATCATTTCACACCTACAAGTCTGTCTATGAGAAGCCCTAGTATCACAGTGAGTCACACATTTGGCTGCTAACTGGAAGGTTGGCAGTTCAAAACCATCAGCTATTCCAAGGGACAAAAGATGAAACTTTCTATTCCCCTAAAGGTTTGCAGTCTCAGAAACTCACAGGGGTTATAAAATGGTGTGGTTGATGTGGGAAACGTTTTGGTAGTTCTTCAAAACGTTAAACATAAAATTACTATATGACTCAGCAATTCTACTCCTAGGAATGTATTCAAAATAATTACAAACAAGGACTCAAACAAAATCTGTACATAAATATTCACAGCGTTTTGCACAACATCCCAAAGGTGGAGGAAACAACTCTGGTGTTCATTGACCGATGAGTGAAGAAGCACTGTGGTAGAGACGACTACTCTTCACTGTCTGACTATCTTGTTATCCAATGTCTGCTTTACAAAGCGTGACGTCCTTCCTTCTCAAAGACTGGTCCCTCCTGAGAACATGTTCAAAACAGATAAGATGAAGTCTCGTCATTTTTGCTTTTTCCAAGACAGATTTCTTGATTCTTCTAGCAGGCCAGAGTAAATTCAATATTTTTCTTCAACACAAAAATTCAAGTGCATCAAATCTTCTTTGGTTTTCTAGCTTTTATATGCATTTGAGTAGAATAAAAATATAATGTCTGAGTCAAGTGCACCCTAGCCCTCAAAGTGACATCTTTGTTTTGGGACACTTTACAGATGCCTGTGAGGCATGTTTGTCCGATGCAATATGCGGCTTGATTTCTTTTCTTTCCTTTCTTTTATTAAATATTTTTATTGGGGGCAGCTCTTATCACAATCCATATATTCATCCACTCTGTCAAGCACATTTGTACATATGTCACCATCATCATTTTCAAAACATTTTCTTTCTACTTGAGCCCTTAGTATCAGTTCCTCCCTCCCTCTTCCACCCTTCCTCCCTCATGAACCCTTGATAAATTATGAATTATTATTTTCATATCTTACATCTTCCACTGTCTCCCTTCATTCACTTTCTGTTGTTCATGCCTCTGTGGTGTGTGTGTGTGTGTGTGTGTGTGTGTGAGATATGTCTACCCTTGTGATCATGATTGATTCCCCCTTTCTCCTCCCACCTTCCCCTCCTGGTATCTCTATTCTCATTATTGGTTCTAAAGGATTTATCTGTCCTGAATTCCTTGTGTTTCCAGCTCTTATCTGTAGCAGTGTACATGTTCTGGTCTAGTCAGATTTGTGAGGAAGAACTGAGGTCATGATAGTGAGGGGGAGGAAGCATTAAGGAACTAGAGGAAAGTTGTATGTTTCATCAGTGCTATACTGCACCCTGACTGCCTCATCTCTTCCTTGTGACCCTCTGTAAAGGGATGTCCAGTTGTCTACAGATGGACTTTGGGGCTCCACTCCGCTGCCCTTACCCCCATTCACATTGGCATGATTTTTGTTCTGGGTCTCTCTTTTTTCCCCCTAATATTTGAAATGAACTAAAGACTCTCAGTCTTACTTTTCCTCTTTTTTTTTAGCAACTCGGAACAATATTTAGGTCCAGGGGATAAGGAATCTGGAGGGGTTTTCTTGTTTTGTTTTTAAGGAACACGCTACACAGCCCATCTCAACCAATGAACTCAACGAGAATAGCCCGTTAAACACTCCACAATGTGTTCGCTCTCTTCTGCCCTACTCCAGTCCCTCCGACCGTCTTCCCTGCTCTGTCCCCCTGCCCCCGACCCTGCCCCTGGCCTCCTCATCATCTAAGTTTTACCTTTTGCTGCATAAAACACATTTCTTTCTCTTTGTTTTTCCTTATAATAATGGTCTTATTAAATATTTATCTTTCTAATATTGACTAGGTTTGCTAAGCATAATGTTCTCTAGTTTTGTCCGTGTCTTGTGGTATCTAAGAGAATTATCATTGTTGTTTATTGATGTACAAAATTCCCTTGCATGAATGTACTAGATTCTGTTTATCCATTCCTCTAGAATGGAGGTTTTGAGTTGTTTCCATGTTTTTGCTATTATAGAAATTACTGCAATACACATAGACGTGCTTATGTAATGCCTGCTGTATCTATGGGCATTGATTGTGGATCCCAATAAAATATGATTGTTGACAGCGTCAATATTATATTGATAATATAATATTATCAATATTATCATAATGTTGCTTAAAGATTACAGTCTAAGAAATCGGAGGGTGGGGTGTGACAATTTTATTCTGCCACTTCAGGTCACTATGAGTCGGAACCAGCTTGATGATACCCGGAGACAATGTGGATAGGGCAAATGGTTTGCGTTCAACTTACAGAAGAAAGAGGAGGCTACCTGATCCTATGAAGATTTTCAATGTCTCAGAAACCTTTTTATAGGATCACTTTGATTTGGAATCAACATGACAGCAGTGAATTTTATTTTTGTTTAATTATTTAATTTAACTAAAGGTTGAAGGTGGGCAACTCAAATCCACCACATAAGAAATACTTATTGGTCTGTTTCTGTACAGATTCCAAAAACCAAACCAAGCCCATAGCCACTGAGACATTTCTGACTCAGAGTGGCTCTATATAGACTTGCCAAGATCTTAATAGGAACAGTCAGTCTCATTTTCTCCCACAGCCAACTGGTGTGAGGTTAACAACTCAGCACCACACCCACAGTGTCACCCGGGCTCAGCCAACTCAAGCATCGGGAGCCATTCAAATCTGTGAGCCGTGATTCAGAATGTCCTCCACAGTGAAGGGTTTGATTTTGGTTTAGAGGTTGCCTACATCCTTTGATTCATGCCATCTTCCTTACCTCACTCCACCCTCTTGCTTCTGTAGTCCCGTTTCTTATTATCAATGCTGCTCCTCCTCTCTCACACATGTGATTACATCCTCAGCCCTACCTAGAAGAACCAGAGAGATCTCCCCATTTCAAGGTCCTTAATTCAATGACATCTGCATCGTTCCTAGTTCCTGTAACATAGTCACAGGTCCCACAGGTTCCAGGGATTGGCTGGAAACATCTTGGAAGGACGATGACTCAGTCTACCACAAAAAGCAATAGCCAAAGGCCCTGAGAAGGCCCTGTCCCTGTGAGGTCACATGCTGAATAGATAAGGGGCGGCCCTGCTTCTTTCCTGCAGAAGGAGTCTGATCTGCTCATAAGCTATGTTGTTGTTAGAAGCTGTGGAGTTTTACTCGTGGTAACTGTTAATATTTGCTTAAGTTGGAACCATCTTTTCTTCCATCATAATATTCGCTAGCTATACAAATACAGGGTGCAATTTTTATAAGCACCTTCACAGCTACACCTATCAGGCAAGCTTTGCTCTCTCCATTTTAAAGATGAGGAATTGAGTGGCTTTCCCAAGAAAATCACATCTCCAGGGCAGAACAGAATAGATAGGGCCAGGTTGTGCCAGGAGCCCCTAAGCAGAGCAGTGGTGAAATGCACAAGACTTTGGAATCAGACCTGAGTTCGAATATTAACTGTCCCTTACTAGCTACATCATGACTTTGACCAAGTGACTTCACTTCTCCAAGTCACGTTTTCCTCATCTCTAAAAAGCGAGGCTAATAAGTGTTCCCACCTCAGATGTTTTTGTGTGAAGATTAAACAAGATAATGCTAGTTTTGAAAAGTACTTACCATAGGGCAATCAATAAACAGTAGTTATTACTATGATAAATCCCATCCCCTTTCTGTAACATCACATGGGAATGAGACCAGAGGAGATGATACTTTTAAATCAGCTTACAATTCAACACAGGGGGGTTTCCAACTCCCATGATAAAAAGGGATTAAAGCTAAGTTTCGTATTATCTCCTGGCACATGAACTTTACAGATCCTCCCAATTTTTATAATGCGTATTAGTGCCCTGGAAGTATGTTGATAAATGTATTTCCCACTCTCAGTTGTCCTTAGTGAAATCTCTTATAGACTCCAAGTAGTCTTCAACCTGGCTTTGCTCAGTTGGGTTACAAGGAGGAGAGCCAAGTAAAAGAGATGCCACTTTGTTGTCTCTCGGCACGGACTGGTTTGTGTCATTTCAGTGGGTAATCCAGTCTTTGCCAAGTGGTCTGGATTAGCCTTTGTTTTGTGCTCACTTCTAAAAGGAATGAATGAACACCAGCGGTCTGCTGACCTAAGCCCGCTGCCCTGCATCTGGCTTCCAGAGACTTTCCTGGGCTGATCTTCTGGAGAACATCCAGCACTTGAGTGTGTTCCCAAAACACATGTGCTATAAATCCTTACTTCTATCCATAATCCCATTACAGAAGGGGTTCTTCATTATGTTAATAAGAGAGGATTCGTGTAAAGTGTGTTTTACATGGATCTCTTTTCAGATATAAAAGAGGTAAGACCCGGAAATAGGGAAGGGAGGGGGTGAAAGAGAGGAAGATGACCCAGGAGCAGAAGCTTAGAAGAGACAAGGACCTTCTGTCAGAACTGACAGCGAAAAGCCACCTTCCCCTGGCTGGCACCCTGAATTCAGACTTTTTAACCTCCTACTCTGTGAGGAACTCAAATTCTGTTTGCTTAAGCCTCCCACGTGTGCTTCTAAAATCCCACTGCCAGCCAACTGATTCCAACTCACAGCCCCCCTATAGGACGGGATTGAGGTGCCTCCGTGGGTTTCTGAGGATGCAGGTCTCCCCAAAGATCCCTGGGAGGATAGGGGCTGTGGCTGGGCTGCGAACTGCAAGGTCGGCAGTTAGAAAGCAACGGACGCTCAGGGCTTTCTGCTCCCGTCAAGAGCTACAGTCTCAGAAACTCACAGGGGCAGTTCTACCCTGTCCTGGCCAGTTGCTATAAATAGACATCGACTTGATAGCAGTGAGTTTGGTTTGAGGTTTTGGGGGGGTGGGGGGTGGGGAGAGCTTTATCCAGGAACAGAATGTCTCAGTTTTTCCCCTGAGGAATGGCTGGTGTATTAGAACTGCTGACCTTTGAGGTTAGTAACCCAACTCTAACCCACTAGGCCACTAGGCCTCCAGATAACCTGAGTTATCTGGGAGGGGGACAAGAATCCAAATGAAGACCCAGAATTGGGTCCATGTTTCCTGAGACAGCACCACATTGGTCGATGAAGTTAAAAATGTTCACATCCATGGCTCTGTGCTCCCTCATGCAAAATATTAAAATGAGATTCAGGGAGAACAATTTGAAGCAATCCTCCCTGTTCTTGAAAATCACCTTTAGCTGCTGGGAAGGCTGATAAACGCTTTGTAGCTAAACGGGGGACACAGTCATCATGAGGCAGCTAAGCCAATGGTGG
Organism: Echinops telfairi; assembly: GCF_000313985.2. Classification (NCBI taxonomy): domain Eukaryota; kingdom Metazoa; phylum Chordata; class Mammalia; order Afrosoricida; family Tenrecidae; genus Echinops; species Echinops telfairi. Next base: position 62,477,872 of record NW_022104341.1, on the reverse strand, counting down.
CTGCATTCACAGGTGACCGTGCGGTCTGCCTGCCTTCCCATAGATACAAGGAACAAAACCAAATCAACAGAGAGAACCTGGCATAGCAAATCCTCACAAGAGAATGGCCCAGGCCAGGCTTCTGTTTTTGTTTTTGTTTTTAACAGACAAGAACATACGGCCCAGGGCAGCCCAAGCTCTGAATTCAGAGGGTCCTCTGACGATGCAAACCACAGTTCTGAAAATAAAGGAGGCTCTCAAGCAGAAGAAGAGATTACAAATAGGGACCATTTGATGACAAGAACCAAAAAATAAACCCTGGCAGCAGCCGTGGTAAGCAGACCCTGGTGCATGCCAGCCTTGCCTGCTCAGTCCCCGCTTGGATCAATGGTACAACAAATTACCCAGCTTCCGAAAGGCAGTGGGCTCTGACCGAGGACAGGAGAGAGCAAGCTGCATTTAAATGTGAAAAGCTGGTTTCAGATAGAACCCTGCAAACACACACACACACACACACACACACACACACACACGGTACTTTTAGATATAAAAAGCATGTTTGGCACAGTTGACTGTTTTTGCAGCTAAATTACACAACAGTCTCAGAAACAACAACAAATGAACACCCAGCTCCCTATTGTAAAAAATATCCTTTCATATTTATTTGATTCTCTTTCCAAATCAGACACATTGGATAGGGAAAAATAAAAACCTTATTGTTATTCTGGTGCTCTGAAAAGCACCTCTTTCTTTTCTTTCTTTTTTAACCAATAAATTAAAAGTTATTTCATTTGTTGTTGTTTTTAAAGTCAAAATCAAAATTAACTATTAGGCTCAAATCCTGTGTAGAGTAATGTGGACTATTCCCCTGCTCTTTAGACATTTCCCTTTTTCCCCCCATTTAGCCTGTTTTTTACAGTTCAATAAATATTTTTCCAAGCTCCACTTGCCAAACAAAAGAGTTTAGCCTCAGTGTTACTCCGCTGACAAATATCCTTATGGTCTTGCACACGTGAGAGCCATTGATAAACAAATTAAAATTCTGTCCCAGCTCAGAGCTCAGCTGGCCCATTTTATCTTGCAGTATGGGTTTGTAAAGGTCTGGGTGTCTGTCATCCTCCCTAACCTTGTCTTTGTCAAAGGGATACAAAAGCCTGCCCGCTCGGGGCCCTTACGATACTGATTAGTGTGAGTGACAAAGTGGGGCTGCAAGTCCACTCAGCCTTTCATAATAAATCTATCAAAGAGTAATAGAATTCCATCAATCCTGCATCATCCCCGAGGGTCGCTGGGCTGGGATGGAAAGTGTGTTCCTTTGGGATTGTACAACTGTTATTATTCAATTACACTCCTTTCTTCCTAGTTAAAGACCATGATATCATTATCACTTAATGAATACATATAATTGGATCTGGACTCTATGTTTGGCTGATGAATACCACTCACTATTCATTCAGTCTCAGCTCATCTTCTGACCATTTATTATAGACTTTTGGCTGAAAACCATGATGACAAAGGGAATTTGAAATTAGCTGCGATTTTATTCAATGCTCAGTTAGACACAAAGACAAAATAAAATTTGATGCCTAAATGAGTTGAGAAGGGATTAAGAAGTTTTCCCTAACTCAGCAGTCTCGGATTTACCCACATCGAATACACGCAACACCCACAGACAGACATTCTAACACACACACACACACACACACACACACACACACACACGGAGTTAGCAACCGACTGTTTTAATAACTTCTGAAAGTGAAGTTTAATTTTAAACAAACCTAAATTTTTTTCGTGTAATAGATGGAAGATGCACTATTTTAGCCTCATTGAAAAATACAGATTAGCTGTCCAATGGTCAACACACATGCCTTCACCCTCACAGACGTGCACTAAAATCTTTGAGTCAACCCTACCCACCAAACACAAATTCATGATGAAATAACATTTAAATTTGACAAAGCAAAAGTGCTTCCAATACAGTATATTTATTACACCTAATATCAAGTCCATCATTAAGTTTCATCATACAATGTGCCCCCAAAGGAAACTAGCCCTCCCATTCATATTGTTGGGAGTAAATGTAGCATACCTCCTTTGGATCACTGGTGAACAGGCTAGCTCATTAATCCTAGTTAGTCGAGGCTGCCGGGCATGTGGAGCCGCCAAATCCAGATGCTACCCAGAGAGGCTCTCCAGGCAGTTAGGGACTCACGGAGTACCACCTCAAGCCTTCCATACATCACTTCAAATTAAATTTACATTAAGTGCTACTCCATCAGAGCTGAGAGAAGCTGACATCTTTGGAAAATGCAGATGATAATCCATTAAATCCTATTATATACATGTCTTCTAATTTTACTTAAGCCCATGCATACCAAAGTGTGAGTTTGTGTTAAAAATTAAAGACCCTTTTACTAGAACAAAAGACTTTATGAACTGTTGACTTTGGGAGGTTTTATTACAGGGGCAGGCTAGTCTAGCAAGACAAATAGACTTTTTCTGCACAAATTCTAGTTAAATATTTCTTCTGGGGATTTGTTGTGGTTTCCTTTTAAAATACACCCTCTTTCCCCCTTCCCTCCCGTCCCCCAGGCTCTTTAAATAATGTGGTTCTTTTCCGTCTCCACCAAGTACCCTGACAATGCCTGCCTTAAACGTTATGAACGAGACGGTGGAGCACATATTGTGCCCTTTTACAATTATGAAAATATTTGCTGGCAGCTTCCAAACTGGCAACAAGAAGATGCTATAAAATCATCACGGTGAAAAGCTAAGGTTTAATTAGCCTATTACCGCACATGTTAATCCCTTTATATTTTCATAGTCCTTAGTCACAGCTACTTTTACTTTGATGAGTCTCTTCTAATTTCATAGCGGTGGTCTTGTGATTTTTGAAACTGAGCCCTTAAATTTTTACATTAAGCTACTGTCTTTTATGTTGACATTGCTGCGCAATTTGTTTTTTCTACAGCTAAGACCAGCGATTGGAAAGTATTCTAAAGACCGTGAAAATCAATGACTATTTGGACAAAGGTTCTGTTAAAAGCCAGAAAACTTCTACCCAGATATCACACACACACACACACACACACACAATTAATTTAAAAGCTATTTATCAAACCTTTTAAATTTTAATCACAGTTTGGTTTCCCTACATTGGATTTTTACACATTAAAGCAATTCATTTAAAAGTGTGCCACTGTATATGTCTGTATTTCACCAAAAGTGCTCTTTCTAGATAAGAATTAGAGCCCTTCATTCAAGCCTGAATTTTTTTTACATCTATCACTTTTCCCAGGCACTATTCAATTCATTTCTCTTTAGCTTCTATTTATGGTATTGAAATATTCCACAGGTACCCACTTGATCAAAATTTACTTGTAGCAAAAAAACCTTTAATATATATAGGGTAATACAGGCTTTTGAGGCAAGAAAATGGAGTCTCCAAAATGTTTAGTCACATAGGAATATAATGCCTATCTCTTATAGAAAGTTTTACAGAGATTAAACTTGTTAATACATGTAAAAGTGTCTGGCAGGTGCCAGACATATAATAAATGGTTGCATTTGTTTTTATGTGTTGCAAAAAGAGCTGGTTTTAAAGTCTTGGGAATCATTTAGTGAAATATTTGCTTTAACAGATTCAGACATTTGCACAATTTTACAGTTTTAACTACAGTAGTTATTAAACATTAGACTCTTCATCCTTTTGGATTTAGGAAGGAAATTTGCTAAGTGCAATCTTAGGTGCAGCAGAATGAATATTAAACTGATTATCACTGTTCTCACTTTCAAGGTTAAAAGTTCAGATCCCTGTTTAAATAAGGAATGGAGTGAAGTGCATGTTATTCATTATTGACTATAAAACAGCATTATTTTCTTGTCCTCACTTCCAAAGAGCCATTTGAAAAGGAGTGTAGCAGGCTTATTGTGTGACACCAAGTCAATTCTGATTTAGTGCCCCTACAGGACAGAATAGAACCACCCCAAAGGGTTTCCAAGACTTGAATCTCTTCTGGAAGCAGACTAAAACACCTTTCTCCCACAGACCAATGGGAGCATTCCCAGCACTGATCTCTTGGTTAGTCGTCGACCACTTACCCGCTGCACCATGAAAGGTCCGTATGGCACAGGATTGCCGAGAAGTATTCTAGATCTGTCACAACTGACTCAGCTCCACTGGAAGCTGTCCCTTTCCCCAAGTTCCAAAGACCTTTCAAACCAGGTCAAACAGGAGATCCTAAGCAAGGCTCCACACACATTCTTGTGTGCACATGAAAAATAATTTGGATTCCATTCTCTGGAAGTCTTTGGGCGAGTCCTAGATTCCTAGTCTCCTATATTAAATTGCTTACTTTCCAACAAATGGCACTAACATCTACAAAGTAGTTCAAACAAACCTGAGACAGGACCAATCATTTCTTTCTCAGTGTGATGCTTCTTTTTATGTGTGACCTTGTCCAGGTTCGTGTGAGTGTGGCCGAACACTAGACAGATTGCGGTTCCACAAGGCAATCTCCTGTGATGGAATACCATCACCTTCCATCATGAAACTAATTCAGATGGGTTGGTCTCGTTGTTGCCATTTAGGGCCTCCCAGTCGTGTCTGACCCATAGCAACCCACGCACAGCAGAACAAAGTATTTCCCGGTCCTGCATCATGCTCACAATTGTCGCCATGGTTGAGCCCCTTGTTGTAGTCACTGTGTCAATCCGCCCCACCAATGGCTCGCCTATGTTTGGATGATCCTCTACTTTATCAAGCATGAAGCCCTCTTCAGGGGCGGCTCCCTCCTGATAACCTGTCCAAAGTATGTGAGATGAAATCTTGCCCTCTTGCTTCTAAGAAACATTCTGTTGGGACTTCTCCAGAGGCAGATTTCTTTGGTTCTGGTAGTCCAGGGTATGTTCAGTGTTCTTCTCTGACACATCCTTCAAAGGCATCCATACTTCTGGAGCTCCCTTATTCATTGCCCAGCTTTTGCCTGCCTGTAAAGCAATTGAACACAGCCCGGCTTGGGTCAAATGTACCTTAGGCCTTAAGGTGGCCTCTGTGCTGCTGAGCAATTAAAAATGAACACTTCTACTCTCTAGCCTGATGTTTGGCAGCAGATTTGCCCAATGAAATATGTCTGATTTCTTGACTGCTGCTTCCATGGGCATTGTGGATAGAAGTAAAATGAAGTCCTGGACAGGTTTAGTAGCTTTTCTCTGTTTATATTGATGTTGCTTTTTAATTCAATCGAGAGGGTTTTTGCTTCCTTTATATTGTAGTGTACTCCATACTGAAGGCCAGAGTTTTTTTTGTTTTTTTTAAATCATTTTATTAGGGGCCCATACAACTCTTATCACAATCCATATATACATCAATTGTGTAAAGCGCATTTGTACATTCTTTGCCCTCATCATTCTCAAAACATTTTCTCTCCACTTAAACCCCCGACATTAGGTCCTCATTTTTCCCCTCCTTCCCCGCTCCCCCCTCCCTCATGAGCCCTTGATAGTTTATAAATTGTTATTTTGTCATATCTTGCCCTGTCCGACGTCTCCCCTCACCCACTTTTCTGTTGTCCGTCCCCTAGGGAGGAGGTCACACCTTGTAATCGGTTCCCTCTTTCCTACCCACTCTCCCTTTACCCTCCCAGTATCGCCACTCACACCACTGGTCCTGTAGGGCTCATCCGCCCTGGATTCCCTGTATTTTCAGTTCCTATCTGTACCAGTGTACATCCTCTGGTCTAGCCAGACTTGCAAGGTCGAATTCGAGTCATGGTAGTGGGAGTGGGGAGGAAGCATTTAGGAACTAGAGGAAAGTTGTATTTTCCATCGTTGTTACATTTTTTCTTCATCAGTAAGTACTTCACATTCTCCTCAGTTTTAGCTAGCAGAGCACATCCCACATTGTTGATGAGGCTTCCTCCAGTCCTGATGCAACCTTCGTCGGCATGCGGTCTGGTTTCTCAGGATAGTTGCTCAGCATATAGATTGAATAAATATATTGAAAAGATGCAACAATGACACGTACCTTCTCTGATTTTAAACCGAGTGTCAGACTATAAATAGACACTTTGACAAACTCTGTCTCCAGTCTGCACTTTTCTGTTATCTGAGTTACGGACCTTGGGGAGAGAATCTACAGGAAGGAATCTCAAGCCTGACTTACAGATTTGGGGGATTTGCCAATCCCCACAGTGTGTGATGTAAAAAGTAAATCTCTGTGTCTCTCTCTGCGTTTGTGTCTATGTCTCTTTCTTGTTCTCGAGAGAGAGAGATGACATTTAATTATGCTCATGTGGAATACAATCGGTGTCCAAAGAAGCAGCAGTAAAGAAATGTTACAGTGTACTTCACTGGGCAAATCTGCTCAATAAAGTCTTCAAAAGCAAAGAGATCACTTTGAAGAGTAAGAGCACTTGACCCAAAACACGCTGTTTTCAATAGGTTTATGTGCATGAAAAATCTGGATAGTGAATAAAGAAGACCAAATAAGAATTGTTATATTTGAATTATGATGGTAGAGAAGAACATTGAATATAACGTGGACTGCCAGAAGAGCAAGTAAATAAATCTGTCTTTGAAGAAATATAGGCATAATGTTTCTTGAAAGTGAGGGTGGAGAGACTTCATCTCATTCTTTGTAGCTATGCCTATTAGCAGCAGAGCGCAGCCTCTGGAGAAGATCATGCTTGGTAAAATAGCAGTTCAAAACCACCATCTGCTCTGTGGGAGAAAGATGAGGCTTTCTACTCCCATAAAGAATTATAGGGAGCCCAAACTCATCTGCAGGGTGTCTAGTCAGATTAAGCCTCTGGCAGATCCCCTCTAGCCACAGCAAGGGTCTCCAACAGCTTGACTATCAGATAGAGATCATTTGACTTGTACTTGATGTTTAGTCAGTTGACCTCTCTCTTGACCCAACCTAAAATTATTCTCAGTGCAAGTATTTCTTGCTTACCCCATGACAAAAATTTCTTTCCTACCTTTAAAAATACTGATGGCGGTCTTTTCTTTCTTACTCACTGTTGATATTTTTATCTTTGTATTAGTGTGTCATCTTTGTATTGTTTCTGTTTTTAAATTGTTTCTGTTGGGTTTTCCAGTTTGTGAAGCACAGAAGGAGTAGATACATAGAGATAACAATTAGGACAAGGGTTTATAGGAAAGAGGGAAGTGTTGAGGGGAGGGGAAGCAAGCAGTGTATGTGGGAGGGAGGACAAAACACTAGAACTGTTTGTGATTATACAGCTCATTTCAAAAGTGATTTAACCACGTTGTGGGTGGTGGATAGAAAGAAGAGGTTCTAAAATGGATTGGGGTAATGATTGTGTAATTCTTCTTGATATGATTGAACTATTGAATTGTAGTAAATGTGGATTATGTGCCAATAAAACTGTAAAACAAAAACTATATACAATTTTGGAAACCTATCAGGGGCAGTTCTACCCTGCCCGATAGGTTCACTCTGAGCAGGAATTGACTCGATGGCACTGAGCCTGGTTTGAATTTTGGAAGAACAACACATAGGTAGATCGTTGGTTCCGTTTCTCCAGAGAACCCTGATTAAAATGATTTCCTTTTCTTGTGTCTCCCACATCATCCATTATGGAATCCTACAGGCTCCATCCCCAACTGTATTATAAATGTATTCTTTCCTCCCAGGGCTTTCGACTCCGTCCTTTCAAGCGCACAACGTCCTTCATCGACCACACCAAGAGGATCTGATTTGGAACGCCCACGAAGCAAACTGGACTCTAACTTACACACCACAGTAGCAGATTAAAGGAACTGAAGCACTTCCGTGGACCTAAGGATGAAACGTCCCAATGTGGGAATAAGCTGACGCTTTCTGTCCCAAGTATATGGATGTGGACGTCATTGAATTTGGGTTCAAAACTTTTGCCTTGAGGGTGTCCAATAAGTGGCAACTCAAGACTGCCATATATGTACTACTTTCATACTCCCTTTGCCTTTTCATGACATACACAGCCACTTCTGCCTTCGTGAACGATCACTATTGGAAAATGTGCCCTATCTCCAACTCTCAATATAAATAGTGTCCAGTCACCAAAGTTGTCCATCAGTACAAATCAGCAATCCATGTACTTTCATCTAAAAACTGTCCTATACATGTGTACTTTTTTCCTAGATGTTTAAATTCTATGCCATTGGCTAAACTGATGATAATACCAAGAGAACTACTATATGCTTCAAAATATTAATAATAACCTTAAAGTGACCTAGGGCCATACATAAGCCATAGATACATGAACAGATTTTGAGCTCGCAGTTAATCGTCACCCTCATTTAAGAACAATTAGTTCTTATAATCTGACCCTGCTCAATACCTACCCTCATGAAGTGACCACTAAAAATATATTGGTACTATAGCAAAGTGTGGTGAAGGACCAGATGGTACCCAGTTGTCAGCAAGAATAGCATCTGGGGTCTTCAAGGCTTGTCTTAAAATAAACAAACATTGAAGTGAGGCATTGATTAAGTCCACACGAAAGATACACACAAACCTGTGTAATCCAAGAATTGTCGAGCCAAACTCAGAGGAGAGAATGGTATTTGAGCTCCACTTCTGAACACCTAGCTTGAAGGTGGCTGTGGATGACAGTGAAATAGCAAAACCTGTTTGCAAGACTCCCCATTCAGATTAAGCATCTGGTGAATCTTCTCTGACAATGCACCAGAGATGTGAAAGGCCCTGTTATCAGCTAGATTACGTTGCAGAAAGAATGACGGCAGTTGCACCTAGGTCAAAATAAGACACTTTGTCATTGATCGCCCTCTTGATCTAGTGTATAATTGCTCCACTTCTTACTATTTTCTGCTTTGTTTTCCATTGAGGTTTTGCTCTGTTTCATTGTGTCATTCTTATCCATGTGAGATATTTTATTTTATTTTATTACAGATTTATGCATGTCAGTTAGGCTTGAGTTAAACTGCATATAACAGAAAATCCAAACAACAGTGCTTTAAAGAAAAATCAAAATTTATTTTGCCCACACACCTTGGGGTAAACAGTTGATGCATTTAGCTTGGTGTTTCAAAAATCAAGGCTAAATTACATAAAATTTTCTTTTTCTCCAACAAGTATATCACAGCTGTCCTGGCTCCAGCCATCGCGTCCCATTCCAAGGAAGAGAAAGGAAATGTCAATGACAAAAACAAAACCCTCGAAAGGCAGCTAAATTTATTCTCCTTGAAATGATCTTTCCTAAGAACCCTACCCAATGACTACTTACATACTGCTTTTCAGAGCCATGTCAAGACCCATACTGTATCTGAAAAATGTAAGTTTTTTACTTGGACACGTTCTTATCCACAATAAAAGTAGAGTTCTATTGCTATGGAAAAAGAAAACAATAGATATTGTGTAGGAAACAAGACATCACTTCTATAATATGTATCCTTAAAGAATACATTGATTCTAAAAGTTTAAACTTTATATAAATGAAATCATACTATGTCACCTTTGATGAGTTGTTTGTCCCCTCAGTGTTTTTTAAGTTCTTCTACATTGATATAAGTAACTCTAATTTACTCATCTGCATTATTATAAAATGTTCCACCTATGAATATACCACAATTTATTAAGCCATTCTTTCTTAATGGGCATTAGGTAGTTTTAAATGTGTCATTGTTTTTATGTGTTTTTGTAAGGATAAACATAGATCAAATTATGTTCCTTAAAATGTAATTTGCTTAAATTCCTCCAATAGTTCTCCTTTGTATTTAAATAAAATCCAACCGTCTTTTCATGAAATTAAGGTTATGAACTAATTTAATTTTTTTTTAGTTTTATTGACATATAACTCATATACTATATAATTCAGGGGCTGGTACAAATTGAAAAGCATTATGAAATCATCACCACAATCAATTGAATAACATTTCCTTCATTTTTGTACTCACTGTTATTAGCTCCTCATTTCGCCCCAACTTCCACTGCCATAATTCTAAGAAACTATTATCCTATTTGCTATCTCTATAGATTTAGTAAACCTGGATTTGGTATTGAGACAATCATACCAAAAAACCCCACAACACTAACAAAATGAAACGCAGAAAAACCTAGATCCAAAAGAAAGTAGAAAATAATATAAACTAGAACAAATTAAAAATTAGTCAAAAGGGAAAAGAAATGATAAGCTGTTAAATTTTAACTTAAATATCTGCATTAATTCACTTACACACACACACAAAATTCACTTACCCTGTCTGATGGAAAAGCTATTCACATACCTGGTTGATGGTCTCGGGGAATTCAATACAGGCTTAATCCCCAAGGGGACTCTGAAAATGGATTCGGGGCTTTCATTATCATCCTTAGCCTTCTACAAACCATGCGCTCAGAATTTAAGCTCTACTATTATTCCCTCCTCTGATCTTGGATTAATATTTACAATCATTGCATCAGAAAGGTTGGTGTGCTTCATCCTTGTGGGCTTAGTTCACACCTCACTTGGATGGTTGCTTGTTTTAAGAGAAGCTTTTCAGACCCTAAACACTAGTCTTTGTGATAGCCACAGGCACCATCCACTTTCTTTACCACCTGTGTCTTCAGTGCTTGCCTTCACGAGGGTAAGTATCAAGCAGGGCCACATCATAAGAACTGATTGTTCTTAGGGTAGGGCTTAATTAGCTCATTTCTATTCACTGCCCTAACCTCATCTATTCTGCTTTCTTTCTTACTCATTCTACTTCCATACATAGTTGTTTGGCCAATGAAATGTGAGAAAAATGATATGTTCAACTTTCAGGCATGCCGCCCCCCGCCCCTTTTCCTTTGCTAGGGATTAGTGTACAGACTCGCCTGATGGTTAATCACCTTGGACTATGTGGCTGACACGGTAAGTGAAAACTCACTGCCATCGAGTCAATGCTAACTCATAGCGACCTTCTGTGGGTTTCTGAGACTGTAACTGCTCTTTATGGAAGCAGAAAACCTAATCTTTCTCCCCTGAAACTGCTGGTGATTTCAGAATCCCGGCCATGGGGATCGTAGCCCAACTCCGTGCCACTGCACCAGCAGGGCTCCTGTGTGACACCCTAGGGACAGTATAAAGCAAGACAGAAAGAATGTAGGTGTATGTTCTGGTGAAACAAAACTACCAAATAAAACAAAGTTTAGTGAATTAAAAAAAAATTGAACGTCTACCATATTTTATGTTTGCTGTTTTGTTTTTTTTTAATTAATCAATTTATTGGGGCTCATACAATTTATCACAATACAT
>NW_022104341.1:62464991-62466475 GCF_000313985.2 Echinops telfairi | reverse complement strand
CATGCCCCCCTAATAATTTATAAATTATTCTTGTATCTTACATTACACTGTCCGGCGCCTCCCCTCACCCACCCCGCTGTGCCCGTCCCCCAGAGAGGAGGCCATACGCGGCTCCCTGTGATCCATTCCCCCTTGTTTGCTGTTTTTAAATCTCTGTTACATGTAGTCAAATCTATACCCAAAACAGTTCTTAGTGATAGGTCTTTGTTCAAATATAATCTCCTCGCCTGATTTCCATGCCTACCTTCATATACACCAAGTCCCTCACTATCACATCAGTCTATTTTATTTTCTTCATTTAATTTATCAGCATCAAAAAAAATACAGTTTATATGTTTGCTTGTATGTTTATTGTCTCACTAGAAAATAAAATTTATAGAGGCAAGGACCTGTCTCCCTTGGTAACTGCTTTCTCCCCTGTGCCTAGAACAGTATCTGATATATAGTAAGCTTTCAATAACTATTTGTTGACTAAATGAAAGATGAATCAACAGGAAAATTACTAATTAGTTTCCCCTGGGCTGTAAGCTCTATGGAGACAATGTGTGCTTGCAGCAATAAAGAGACAGATTGAGTCTGGCCACTGACTGCTGTGGACTTGGTTTACAGGTAAAAAGAGGAGAAGACGAGAATGGGTTGACTGGTCTAAAGTTCATGACCTAGCATGAGGGGGCTAGGCTTATTGAGTATTTGTGAGAGCCCATGGTCTAAAGGCAAGGCGACCAATGGTCACTCTGGGGAGGCTAAGTGAGGCAGCCCACATTGAGTTGACCAGAACCTGACCAGATGAAGAAAAGTTATTTGAGCCTGTGAACTGGTGCATACTGCTGCTGACTTTATGGACGGCCAGTCCTGATTTGAATATGCTTACGGATGCAGACTCACAAGGTTCCAACTGGAATAAAGATTTTTCACATAAAAGAATATGATTGTCTCTTCGGAGCACTGGTTTGTTGTAAGTGGCAGTATAGAAATTGGATACCCAAAATTGGGATGATAAAGGCATGAAGTGGTTGGTTTACAAACTTTCATAGCTGGGGGAATATATTCATAGGATTGTAGGATTAAGGTGTAGGTGTTTCTTAACTGCAATTGTTAGGCACAGGATATTTTTGTTTTGTTCACTTATAAAATGTTATGTTTAAATGAGGGTGGCACATTTTTAAAATGTGTGCATTTTAGTTTTATCCTATTAGGTACAGATATGGTTTTACTATTGTTTGTTTGAAGATTTATATATGACTAAAGAATTGTGTACAGGTGCCAAGTTGGCATGGGGTGGATTGTGATAGTTATTGTGTCAACCTGGCCTATGAACACACGTGAGATTAATTGAAGGGCAGAGAGATAAATGGCTCGGCGAACCTCACCTTTCTTATCTCTTGCTCTCTGATAGTTGGACCAGTTGTGGCTGCCTTAGCTAATTCTCTGCCTCAGCTGGCAAGGCCCACTTCCTGTGAGACATCCCTGAGGAGAAGCCACAT
>NW_022104341.1:62453189-62464483 GCF_000313985.2 Echinops telfairi | reverse complement strand
AAATGTTTTGAGAATGATGAGGGTAATGAATGTACAAATGTGCTTTACACAATTGATGTATGTATGGATTGTGATGAGCGTTGTATGAGCCCCCAATAAAATGATTTTTAAAAATAAAATAAAATATGAGGGTCTATAAGTTTTGTTTCTCTTGTCTACCCAGCCTAACACAGCCCTCAATGTGCCATATTTGCTATTTAACACTTTTAACAGGTCTTGTTCAGCAAATTTGCCCAATGCTTTCTTGCCTTCTTGACTGCTGTTTCTATGAGTGTTAACTGTGAATTGAAGCAAAATTAAATACTTGACATCTTCAATCTTTTCTTCTTTCTTTACATTGAGTGGTAGTCCATACTGAAAGCTGCAATTGGTGATATTCAAGAGCAAGATCACTGGCTTCACATTCTCCTTACTTCCAACAGGCAAACTTGTACACACTCCATGAGCACGAATAATCTGCACTCATGTTGAAGAGACATGATATATAAAGAGCAAAACTTAAATAGTCATAAACACAGGACTGACCTACTGAAAACAAGCCACAAAGGTGAGACAGGCAGTAGGGGGAGAGCATGAAATCAGTATGGCTAATTGAGTCGGGGAACGTTTCATGGAGAACACAAAGCTGAGCCTTAAACATATGAGTAGGAAATATGTAGACACAGAAGAGAGAAGGGGGCAACTTTACGTAGGCCACTAGCTGTTGTTCACAGTCCTTAAGTTGGCCCTGGCTCATGGTGATTCCATGCACAAGGAACAAAAGGCTCTGTGCCATGGGCATTGCTATCCATAGGGCTACAAGTACATTTCTGGGCCCTTCGTCCTACCCTTTCTTAGTCTAGAAGTCTGTTGAATCCCGTTCAGCAATACACTGACAGATAATTATGGCTATATTTGAAGTGAATAGCCAGGAATCAAACCCAGGTCTCCCATACAGAAGGCAAGACTATTCAACTGCCATTGCTCCCTTTATCACCTAGTAAAAAGTCATATCTACCATCAGCACATACAAATGATGTTTAGAAAAAGTCATTTTACACGGGTATAATCATAAGAATAAATTGTAAGAGACAGGAAGGAGGAAGGGAGAAAGGGGGTTCGTTGCTTAGAGCACACTGAGCTTGTTTTTAAACGTGGTAGAAATGGATCCTGGCAATGGTTGCACAGCGTGATGAATATAATTAATGTCACTGATGTGTACATGTGAAGAATACTGAAATGTTTTAATATATATATAAATATATATATATATTTACCACAATAAAAGAAGAACCGATAGCTGACGCTCTCAGATGTGTCTTTCGCATACATGCATTATAAAGGACTCTCTTTTAAGCAGTTTTACACACCCTGACAAAAGTTGATTTGAGCATTTTCCACCAGGTAGTACTCCGAGTGCTTCGGCAGTGAAAGCATCAGTCCTAAAATCAATCAAGTACCTAAGAAACAAAAGCTGCCCCTAGGACAGAATATTCAAGTGAACACTCTCAGAAAGACTACCCCTCCACTGTTCAGCAACATATCTTGAAGTACTGGGATTGATTTATGCTTCCAGTGTCTTCCAAGATTCTATAACTTTAGGGCACCTCCATAAATATGTCTTATGACAAATACATACTACTGCATAAGTATAATATAACAAGTAACATCATACACATTTATAAATATGCTGGTGGAGGTAATATTGACATATGAAGAGAAGTAATACAGAAATCTCAACCTAAATTTTAAAGTGAATTTTCAGTTTTCACTGAATTCTATGAAAACCAGCTTCCAATCTCTGATTTATTTCCTTTTATCAAAATGTTATCAAAATATTGTTACATTGACTTTGACCCTATTGTGATTTCTTTTTGCTTTCAAAAAATGAAAAAATATAAATAATATAGCACCTAATTTGCAATTAATATTATGCTGAGTCGCTCCACTTGAGTCTCAATGGGAGAGATTACCCAAAAAGAATAGCCATTACCAAGCTTGGGTTTTGTAATATCAGAAGGACAGAAGACACTGCTTTCTCTGCTTTAAGATGTAGTTCTAGAGGAACTCAGTCCATTTCTCAATGGGTTCATGCCATTTTCATCACTTCCGTTATATATGCCACTCCACCGGCCAGTAACAACTAAGTGCCAGTGATGTTCACGAAGACAGAACATCTTCTCTTCCACCTTACACCTCAGTCTGTATTCTTTTCAGAGCCTCTCTTTTCCTAGCTTGTCATCCATACCCAGAATTCTTCTTGTGGTCTTTTAAAAGTAGATACTCACTATTCTAATAACGTACCACCAACAGAAAATAACTGTAGGGAAACCCATGTCCTGGTGAAGCTAAAACAATAACATTTTAAGCATTATTCAAATATGCCTTTCTTTGTTTTCAGGAATTACTCGATCCTTCTACCAGTAAAATGAAACTTTGGAATTGTGCCCAGTCTGACCCCCGACACCAGGACGTAACAGGAAGGGAGCACAACAAAGCAGCAAGAGGAGCAAAGCAACAAAGTCCCTGAGGAATTCTAAAAATAGACGTCGGACTGCAGGGTCAGGAGTTGGCACTGCATCAGACCCGATCGGAAAACTTTCATAGTCAGCAGACAGACCTGGAACTATTCATAGGCTATTTTTGTTGTGTTTTGTTTTGTTTTTCTCCCCCCTCCCCATGTCTATCTCTGTAAGATAGGTAGGATAAACAATTCCATGGAGAAAATAATTGGACCGATGGTTCTGGGGGGTGGCGGTGGGGGGCAGGGCAGAGGAGGAAGTGAGGAAAGAAGAGGGGGGAACCAAATAACCCAGGGACAAGGGAGCAACAAGAGATCTAAAATTGATGGCGAGGAGGGCCTAGAATGCCTGGTCCGGTTCGATCAAGTGCAATGTAGCCTAGTGGAAGTACTGAGAGCAGAATACAGGTGGAACATGAGAGTGGGGCTGGAGGAAAGTAAACGGAAATAGAAGAAAGAACTAAGAGGCAAAAGACATTCATAGAGGTATAAACATAGGCATGTACATATGTAAATATATTAATATATAATGATTGGGATATAGGTCTATGGACGTATATGTATAGGTTAAGTAGGTTAAGTATTAAGGTAGCAGACAGACCTTGAACCTCTACTCAAGTCCTCCTCAATGCAAGAACATTTTTTTCTAATAACCTGACCTTCTGTGATGCTCACCTTCCTGGCATGATCGCTGAAGACAAAACGGGTGCATAAGCAAATGTGGTGAAGAAAGTTATTGATGACTGGCTATTAGAAGATATAGCATCTGGGGACTTAAAGGCTTTAAGTTAAACAAGCAACCATCTAGCTGGGAAATAAAGCCCACATGAAAGAAGTATACCAGCCTGGGTGATAATAAGGTATCAACAGGATGGGGTATCAGACATCAGAAGACTGAAAACAAACAACCATATAATGCTTCCCACCCCCACCCCCCAACTATCATGACCCAGTTCTACCTTACAAATCCAGCTAGACCAGTATTATCTGTACACTGGTACAGATAATAGCTCTTGGCACGCAGAATCCAGGACAGACAAACCCCTTGGGAATATTAATGGGAGTAGTGATACCATGAGAGTAGGGGGAAGGGGAGGGGAGAAGGGGAAAAAGGGGGGAACTCACAATGGTCAACGAAAAACACCTCCCTCCCAACCGGGGATGAACAACAGTGGACAGTGTAAAATATGAAAATAAAAACAATTTTTTAATTATCAAGGGTTAACGAGGGTGGGAGGGTGGGGAGGGAGGGGAAAAAAGAGGAGCTGATACCAAGGTCTCAAGTAGAAAGAAAATGTCTTGGATATAATGATAGCAACATATGTACAAATGTGCTTAATACAATTGATGTATGGATTATTATAAGAGTTGTAAGATGATTTATTAAAATTAAAAGAAAATGTTTTGAAAATGATGGTGGCAACATTTGTACAATCGTACTTGATCCAATTGAACTATGGATTGTTATAATATCTGTAAGAGCTCCCCATAAAATAGAAAAAATAAATAAAATGAAATTTTGATGCTTAAGCTTATACACTCAAAAGAAGGTAAAATAGAGTTACTTTCACTTTGTATGGAAAAAGGCCCTTACATCCTGACAGAAATCAATGAAAGGTTTTCTTTTTTTTTCTTTTATTCATAGAATAAATTCTATGAGTTTATTTTTGGATATGATGTAAGTTGTGGGTCCAGGTCCAATCTTTGCATGTGGAGATCCAATTTGTTCACCACCATTTGTTGAAGACAGTACTTATTCATTTTTTTTTAGTACTTATTCATTTTTCAAATGATTTACTTGCCTTATTATTGAGTTGTAAGATTTCCTTATATTTTTTGCATAAAAATCCCTTGGCAGAGATGTGATTTGCAAATATTTTATCCCATACATGGGTTGTCTTTTCACTTTCTTGATAATGTCTTTGAAACCAAGTTTCTAATCTTGATGAAATCCAAATTATCTATTTGTATTCTTAAAAATTGGAGGAGAAAACTTGGGGAAAACAAATAAAACTACCTCTGGTTGCAAATAACATGATTTAATATATAAAATATCCCATAGAATTCTGAACAATTCTGTTAGAGTAATAAATAAATTCAGACACATTTCAGGATGCAAAGTCAGCATACAAAAATCCATTGGATTTCTGTACACTCACAATGACCATTCAGAAGATGGAATTAAGAAAGTAATTCTGTTTGTAATAACAACTAAAATGGTAAAATGCGTAGAAGTAATTTTATAATAACCTTAGAAATTATAAAGCATTACTGAAAAAAATTAAAGAAGATTTAATCATTGGAAATATATCCTGTGTTTGTGGATTGAAGACTTAATATTTAAGATGACAATGCTCCCCAAATTGATTGACACAATTCCTTTCAAAATTCCAGTTGACTTATTTTATTTCAAAGATTTAGGTGTTCATTATATAACTCATATGAAATGGATGGAATTAATAATAATAAAGTCTTCAGAAATAGCAACATTAGAGAATTTACACTTAATGATTTCAAAGATATTACAAAGCTAAAGCAATCAATACAGTATAATGCTAGCATAGAGGTAGGAATATATTAGAATAAATGAAAGTATTACTACAACATCATAGGAAACGTTATTAAGCAATAAGCTCAAAATGTGAAACTACTGGTTTTTGACGTAGCCTCCATTTAGATCTGTGCATGTCTGAAAGCAGTGTGCTCATCTTTCCAACCCAGAAGAACGCTCTGATCTTCTATTTTCCCAGTTTCGGTCACCTTAAGGAACTCAACTCATGCTCCTTTGAAAGGTTCTTTGAGTTTGGGGAACAAAAAGAAGTCTAAAGATCAAGGCTGAAAGGTGGATGGCATAAGGGCTTTTGCAACAAATTTGCCTTATGGAATACATCATTTAATATCTTGACTGAGTGTAGATCCAAGTAAATGAAATCCTTGACAACTTCAGTGTAGCATCACTTAGCCCACTTCTTCCTTGTCTTTCCTATTTCCATCTGTACTTAATTCCTAAACCTTCCAAATTGTCCTTGGGTGAATGCTGCTCTTTTGATCTCAAATGGTTGATTATTCGAAAGCGTGTGTAGCTAACTCCTTAATGGGATTGTTTCCCTTAGAGACCTATTGTCTGGTTGAAATTTGAACCAGCAGGGTGAGTTTAGTCTCAGACCTGAAGGGTGACTAAGGACCACGACCTCAGGGGTTCTACCAGGCTGGATCCAACCCATAAGACGGATCTATTTTATGTTATTGAGTTTTGTTCCACATGTTCCTCCCACTCTATCCAGGATCTGGTAATGTGACCCATTTCAGACTAGTTGGTAGTGGTAGCTGGGCACTGTTCTAGTTCTTCTGGTCTCAAGATTGTAGAACCTGATGTTAATACGGTCCACTAGTCCATTAGACTAATTGTTTCCATAGGGCTTTCAAATTTCATCCATTTTCTTTCCACTGGTGGGGGAGAGGCCACCTTTTATGAATTCAGTCCCTACTCTCCGAAGTAGCAGCAGAACATTGTCTCTGGGAACTGTGGAGCAAGGCTTTAGTCCTAAGCCCCCTGACACAGAATCTCATTCTCTCAAGGTATTTCATTACATCTAAGTTTTCATAATTTTGTTCCTGGTATGTTCTACTACATTCATGAACATGTTTGCAACAAAGGTAAATATACAAAAACAAATATCCTCTGACAAATCTAGACACATTTGTGGGTATAATTCTACTCTCCCTCCCCTACTTACTCAGCCTAGGTGTCTATCCATTTATCGTTCTGTAGATCACCCGATCATTGCAGGGTTGTATATGTAAGGATTGGTCTCTGCTTCCTTTAACTTGTGCAAACCTCCCACTATCTTTCCCCATCTCCATCTTTTTCCTAACCTCCCTCTTCTTGTGTATTGCCTTGTGCTCACCCAAATTAATACTTGTCTGCCCTCTTTCCCTCCCCACTCTTGGTAATCATCAAAGAATGTTTCTTTCAATGTGAAAACTTTTTCTTGTCTTTTTACAATAGTGGGTCCATGTAAGTGTTGCATTTTTATGATTGACTAATTCACTCAGCATAAAGCCGTCCATATCCATCCATGCTATGAAGTGTTGCACAGAGGAATCATTAGTCTTTAACTCTGGGTGGTATTCGTGTGTATACACCAAAGTTTTCTCATTCATTCTTCCACTGACAGGTATTCCCATCTTTTTACATTAAAAATAGTGCCCTGAAGAAAATGGGCATGCATATATCTATTTCATACATCTAACTTCTCTGTATACATACCCAGTATAGTAAGTGCTAGGTCACCTGGTGCTTCTAGTCCCCACTTTTGGAGGAAGCACCATCCTGCCGTCCACAGTGGTTGCACCAGCAGCGTTGGAGGGTTGCAGTCTCTTGACACCTTCTCCAGCATTTGTTGTTTTCTGAATTTTTGAACTTTGCTATTAATGCTGGGGAAAGATGACATCTCATTGTTGCTGTGATTTGCATCTCTCTAATGATTAGCCATCTCGATCATTTCTTCATATGGCCTCCTGAATGTCTTCTTTGGTACAGTGTCTATTCACTTCCTCTGCACATTTTTAATTGGATTGTCTTTTTCTTGCTGAAGTGTTGAAGTTTTCTACAAATAATTCAGATTAGTCCCTTGTCCTATATGTCACTGCCCAAAATGTTTTCCCAGTCTATAGGTTCTCTTTTTACTCTTAGTTAAATCTTTTTTTTCTTTTTTTTTTTCTTAGTTAAATCTTTTGATGAACCTAGCCCCCCAAAAAGCTTGGTGCCACGGAATCCATTCTTACTTAGTGACCCTTTAGTACAGAGCAGAACTGTCTTTGTTTCTGAAACTCTAGATCTTTATGGAAGTAGAAAGCCTGTGTTTCTCCCTCTGAGCACCTGGTGGTTTCAAACTGGTGACCTTGGGGATAGCAACCCAACATGTAACCTATTATACCACTTGCCCTCCTTTTGATGCACAAACGTGTCTAATTCTTTTTTTATCATTTTATTGGGGGCTCGTACAGCTCTTATCATAATCCATACATCCATCCACTGTGTCAAGCACATTTGTACATGTGTTGCCATCATCATTTTCAAAACATTTTCTTTCTACTTGATCTGTAAGGTAGAATTGGGGTCATGATAGTAGGGGGGGATATTAAAGAATTAAAGAAAAGTTGTATGTTTCATCAGTGCTCTCCTGCACCTTGACTGGCTCATCTCTTCCTTGTGACTCTTCTGTAAGGGATGTGCAGTAGTCTATGGGCTTTGGGTCTGCACTCTGCATTCACATTGATATGATTTTTTGTTCTGGATCTCTGATGCCTAATACCTGATCCCATGGATACCTCATAATCACAGGCTGGTGTGCTTATTCCATGTGGGCTTTGTTGCTTCTCAGCTAGATGGCCACTTGTTTATCTTCAAGCCTTTAAGACCCCAGATGCTATATCTTTTGATAGCATGACACAATCAGCTTTCTTCACCACATTTGCTAATGTACCCATTTTGTCTTCAGCGATCATGTCGGGAAGGTGAGCATCACGAAATGCCAGGTTATTAGAACAAAGTATTCTTGCATTGAGGGAGTACTTGAGTAAAGGCCCAATGGCCATCTGCTACCTTAATACTTAACATATAAATATATATACATAGATCTATTTCCCAATCGTTATAAATAAATATATTTATATATGTACAGGCCTGTATTTAGACTTCTATAAATGTCTTTTGCCTCCCAGTTCTTTCCTCTATTTCCTTTTACTTTCCTCTTCTCCCACTATCATTTCAGCCTTCATTCATGTTTCAGTAACTCCTTTCGGCTGTATTGTCCTTGATCAAGCCCCCCAGGCATCCTGTGCCCTCCTCGACATAGACTTTAGATCACTTGTTGTTGTCCCTGAGTTGGTTGACATCCGCCTTCTCACCATGCCACCCTGGAACAGACGGTCTGTTGTCTTCTCCTCCGGATTATTTATCCCACCTATCTTATCTAGATAGATATTCAGAGACAATGATAAGCACAAAACACAACACATAGCAAAACAAAGCAACAAAAAACAACAACAACAAAACCTAGGACAAAAAAAGTATCCCCTATAAGTAGTTCCAGATCTGTTTGTTGACCTTTAGGAGTGTTTTCCAGTCAAGTCCGATGGGGTGCCATGACCTTACCTCAAAGAAGTGTCTAATTCTTAAGAGGTCCACGCACCTCGTTTGTCTTCTGCTGTTTCTGTCTTCATTTATGTTTGGTAGTGTGTTCATGCCATGGATTAGGACCCTAAGTTTGTCCCTATTTTCTCATTGATGATCTTTATAGTTTTAGGTTTTACATTTAGGTCTTTGATCTATTTTGACTTGTTGTATATGATGCAAAATATGGATCCTGCTATATTCTTCTGCAAAATTTGCTACTGCAATTTATTAAAGATTACCTCTTCTCCATTTGGTGAATGTTGGTCCTTTATCAAAGATCAGTTATCCATAAGTGAATGGATTTACTTGTAAGTTCCCAATTCTGTTTACCTGGTCTATATATCTGTCTTTGTATCTACTACTGCTACTTTACTACTGTAATTTAGTGTAGTTGATTTTGAATTTGGGAACTATAAGGCCACTTATTTTGTTCCTCTTTAGTATTGCTTTGTTGATCCGAGGTTTCTTTCTTTTCCATATAAAGTTGAGTAATTTTTCTATACTCTAAAGAATGATGTTGAAATCAGGATTGAATCATATTGTATGTGCAGGTCACTTTGTGTAGTATTGATATTTTCACAATATTAAGTTTTCCTATCCATGAGCATCCGATTTCTCCATTTATGTAGTTCTCTTCAACTTTATTGTAGTCGTGTTTTAGAGTCTCCTATATATAAAAGCTAAAGAGAGAGAGAGAGAGAGAAACCTCACTGCCATCAAGTCTATGCTGACTCGTTGCAACCCTTTAGGACAGGGCAGAATTGCCCCTGTGGTTTTCTGAGAGTGTAAATCTTTATGCAAGTAGAAAACCTCTTCTTTCTCCCACAGTCTGCATGGTGGTTTTGAACTGCTGACCTTTAGGATCACAGCCCAACATGCAACGCCCACCAGGGCTTCTATGTATAGGACTTTTATTTCTCTGGTTAGATTTATATTTTGGGTAGCTACTTGTGTTAATCTGGGTTGACTAGAGAAATCCAGAGGCATTCATGTAAATGTAAAGAGAGTTTTATACCAAAGAGTAATTATATATTAAGAAAACATCCCAGTCCAGATCAAGTCCATAAGTCCAATATTTGCCCATATGTCTGTACCCTTCTATAAATTCCTATTCAGACTCTTGCTGCACATGCAGGAAGATTGAAGGCCAGTGGGTGGAAAGTCTTGTGGATCCAGTGGTGGTGGAAGCAACTCAGTGCTGATGTGGGTCTCCACATGGCTCCTCAAACTTCAGGACTCTGGCTGCAATCAGCGTAGCTCCATGTGGCTTGTCAACAGGAATGTGAAGCAAAGTGTGTGTCCCACTCCAGAGAGGAAGACAGGAGTTCCCAAAATCCTCAAGAGAAGGCCATGCCCACACAGAGGTATGATTGGCTATAACCTGATTTACAGGCCAGACTATACCCCTTCAAGTTGACAGGACATTATGTAACTGCCACACTACTGTAAATGATACTGTTCCTAATTTCTTTTTTCATAGTTCTCTTTGTTAGTGGAAAGGAGTTGACTGATTATTTTATATTGCTCTTGTACTCTGCCACCTTGCTGAATCTTTCTATTAGTTCCAGTAATCACCTTACTGAGCTATTGGAGTTTGTCTATGTATAGGTGCATATCATCTGCAAATAAAGAGGATTTTACCTTTACTTTGACAATTTGAGTGACTTTTATTTCCCTTTTTTGCCTTAGAGGATGGCTAAGAGTTCTAGTCCATTATTGAATATGAGTGGTGGGAAAGGGCATCCGGTCTGGTTCCCATTTGAAAGGGGAATGCTTTCAATTTCTGCTTATTGCGATTCATATTGACTTCTGTTTTGTTTATCTATAACCCTACTTATGTTGAGAATTTTCTCTTCTATTCCTATACTCTTGGCCATTTTCTCAATAATGGGTGTTGAATTTTGTCAATGCCTTCTCTGCATCAATCAATATGACCATGTGACTCTTTTTTACTTTATTTTTTTATGTGCTAGACTACATTGATTGTTTTTCTAAGATTGAACCATGCCTGGTATGGATTTAATTTGATCATGCTTCATTTTTTTTAAGTATATTATTGGATTCTGTTGGCTACGAGTTCATTGAGAATTGTTGCACCTGTTCGTGAGTGATACTGGTCTATCTTTTCAGTGATGTCTTTGTCTGATTTTGGTATCAGAGTCACACTCACTTCATAAAATGAACTTACGAGTTTTTCATCTTTTCTGTATTCTGGAATAGTTTTAGTAGAATTGGTATCAGCTATTCTCTGATTGCTTGGTAGAATTCACCACTGAAGCCATCTGAGCATGTATTTTAAAGACATTGTTCTTAATCTAACCTCAACAAATTTTCTAGGCTCATCTCTTGCTGGATCCCATTTAGGCTTTTCTATATTCCTGCTATAAGAGATTTCTCACTTGGTCTTTGAATATTTAAGCATTCTGTGAGTGTGTGTGTGTGTGTGTTTCTCTTATTTAGAATGCCCTTATCCTTTCATAATCTGTCCCAAATTATTGGCCTAGAAAGTTCTATTTTGTCTTTATTTATTTTTTTTTTTAACATTTTATTAGGGGCTCATACAACTGTTATCCCAATCCATACACACATCAATTGTGTAAAGCGCATTTGTAC
>NW_022104341.1:62437091-62448127 GCF_000313985.2 Echinops telfairi | reverse complement strand
TCCTGTGTTCTAGTTGTGTTAAAGTTCCCTCTAAGCAGCTCTCCTGGGCTGGATTCTGCGGAGTCCCTCTGGTACGTGTCACTCCGTCGCCATCTTCCCGGAAGTCCCTCTATTTTGTCTTTAAAATCAGTTCAAACAGTACAGCGTATCTGAAGCCTTCATTGTTTCCTCTAAGCATTCTCTCTCTCCTCATTGTTCTCATGATTCTTTGTGCTTACTTATTTTTATAACTTTTATTATACAATTCATTATTTGTTTTTATATCTGTATTCCCTATGAAAGAAGAGACTGTCTCTTAGTTTCCCCAGATGTAACTCAGTACCTGGCACACAGTAGTGTTTCAATAAATGGCTGTTAAAAGAATAACAAAAAGCAGATCCTGTGATAATATTTTTAATCATTTTATTGGAGGCTCATACAACTCATCACAATCCATACATACATCCATTGTATGTCAAGCGCGTTTGTACATTTGTTGTCCTAATCATTATCAAAACATTTGCTTTCAGCTTAAGCCCTTGGTATCAGCTCATCACTTTTTCCCCTCCCTCCACACCCCTCCTCTCTCATGAACCCTTGATAACTTATAAATTATTATTATTTTGTCATATCATACACTGTCCGATGTCTCCCTTCACCCACTTCCCTGTTGTCCGTCCCCAAGGGAGGAGGTTATATGAAGATCCTTATAATCGGTTCCCCCTTTCTACCCCACCTTCACTCCACCCTCCAGTATCGCCACTCTCATCATTAGTCCTGAAGGGATCATCTGTCCTGGATTCCCTGTGTTTCCGGTTCCTATCTGTACCAGTGTACATCCTCTGGTCTAGCAGGATTGTAAGGTAGAATTGGGATCATGATAGTGGAGGGGAGGAAGCATTTAAGAATTAGAGGAAAGTTGTATGTTTCATTGTTGCTACACTGCACCCTAACTGGATCATCTTCTCCCTGCAGCCCTTCTGTAAGAGGATGTCCAGTTGCCTACAGATGGGTCTTGGGTCCCCAATTGGCATTCCCCCGCATTTACAATGATATGATTTTTTGTTCTTTGATGCCTGATAACTGATCCCTTTGACACTTCATGGTCACACAGGTTGTGAGTGCTTCTTCCATGTGGGCTTTGTTGCATCTGAGCTAGATGGCTGCTTGTTTACCTTCAAGCCTTTAAGACCCCAGACATTATATCTTATGATAGTCAGGCACCATCAGCTTTCTTCATCACATTTGCTTATGCACACTTTTGTCTTCAGCGATCGTGTGGGGAAGGTGTGCATCATGGAATATTACTTTAATAGGACAATGTGTTCTTGTGTTGAGGGAATACTTGAGTGGAGGCCCAATGTCCATCTGCTTCCTTAATAATAAACCTATAAATATATGCACATGGATCTATTTCCCCATCCTCATATATAAATATATTTACATATGTACATGCATTTATTTAGATCTCTATAAATGCCCTTTTCCTCCTTTTTCTTTCCTCTATTTCCTTTTACTTTCCTCTTGTCCCACTATCATGCTCTGCCTTCATTTGGGTTTCAGTAATTTCTCTCAGCTACATTGCCCTTGATCAACCCCTATCAGGTGTCTCACACCCTCCTTGTCACTGATTTTGGATCACTTGTTGTTCCCTTGTCCCTGGGTTGGTCAACACCACCTCCTTACCCCCACCTTCCCCTCTCCCATGTCCCCCCCGAACCATCGGTCCCATTGTTTTCTCCTCTAGACTGTTCATCCAGCCTCTTATCTATATAGACCTGCAGAGATAATAATATGCACCCAAAAAAAGAGGCATAGCAAGGCAAAGCAACAAAATAAAACACAATGATGACAACAACAAAAAATACCAATGACAAATAAATAAATAAAAATTTTAAAAAGGAAAACCTGTAAATAGTTCAAGTTCTGTTTGTTGACTTCTAGGAGCATCCTCCAGTCGAATCCGATGGGGTGCCATGCCCTGACCCCAGAGTCTATCCTTTGCACTCCCTCGGGAACTCCTTACTCTGATCCCCCAACTGCTCTGCTGCATGCCCTTAGTGTTTTGCCTCGGTGTGGTGGGGTCAAACAGGGCCAATCCTGACACTGTGTCTCCAGTGGTGTCCCCTGTAGGGCCATGGGTCAGCGAGGGACATCGTGTCTCATAGTGGGGTCAGCCACATGGTTTACTCTGTGCGTTGGCTGTTCTGAGCAGGGATATCGATCTCCAGGCTTGGTGGGCCAGGATGTGCTCCACTCTCTCTTCCTCCCCCTTCATTTGCTCCCGTGTGCTCTGATCAGACATGTCCCTCACCCCTAGCTGCAGCTTCAGTGCCTTCCTCTAAAGTAAATTCTTCTGAGGGGAGGGGCGGCTGTCCATGTAGTTGGGATTGGGGCATCCTGTGATAATTCATAGTCTTAATCTGTTTATTATATCTAGAGAATTTTTTAAACGAAACACTTAGGTTTAATAAGAAAAATTTCCTAAGAAAATAAAAATTTCCTCAAATAAGTACATAAATATTCTATGCATATACTGGAAATTATTTTTTACACTTGGTAAAACAAAATGATTTGTACTATATCTAAAACTTAGAGACAATCCAACTATCAAATGGTCAAAAAATTGCCAGACAAATTCTATAGATGACCTAGTAGAAGAGCTGTAAAGAGAGATGTGACTCGTTCATCCTTGAGACTAAAAGGGTATATTCTCATTTTGACGTTCAGCGATTTATATATGCAACTCCCGTTAATGCTAATGGGAATTTTGCACATAAATTCTCACAAACTGAAATGAGAACACATCCCTAAATGAGCAAAGCAGGGATACATGCAGATAGATCCTCTAATTCCAGAGCCTAAGAAACTAGACTCATAATTAAAACGTGTG
Organism: Echinops telfairi; assembly: GCF_000313985.2. Lineage (NCBI taxonomy): Eukaryota > Metazoa > Chordata > Mammalia > Afrosoricida > Tenrecidae > Echinops > Echinops telfairi. The sequence continues at coordinate 62,445,255 of NW_022104341.1, read as the reverse complement.
GGTCTCCCAGTGACAGCAGATTGAGATGCTAACACACTTACATCTTCAATTAATCTCAATAAATCTACAGCTTACCAACCTCTGCCACTCCAGGAAAGCAGCAGATGCTGGTGGACAGCAGATTGCCTTGTCCAGGAGAAAGGTCAGTCGGCTGTAGAAAGCTCATCAAGAGAAGCAGGGATTGGGGAGAGGACAGTCCAGAGGAAGGTAGAGCATTGTCTGGGGAAGCAGAAACTTGGCAGTTTCTTTGTCTGCTAATCCTACCACTTTTGAGTGACAGCCAATAATCTGCTCTGCAAGAGTCTATTGGAGAAGCTGGTATGCAGATGAGCTACTTGGGAGAACAACTCGTGTTTTTGAAAATCTACATCTCCTCTAAAGAGAAATATGAATACATAATTGCGCATACTTTAGGATCATAATCCTAAATTTTCCTTAATATTCCTATAATAAATTTACTTCCAAGTTTAAATACGCCAAACACAGTAGGATTGTATACTAGGTATCAGCTAGTAGAAAAGCACATTAAACTTGGAATTCAAAGAGATGGATTTAAATTCCACTTGCTAGTGCTGTGATTTGATCAGGACACTAAATCTCTCTGAGCCACAATTTCCTCCACTGAAATGGGAGGTGATAATCTTTGCCCTAACCATCTCTTAGGCTTATTTTGAAGCTCAAATTAGATATTTAGATGAAAGCATTTGAAAATAAAGCATCAGTACCTTCTGATTAAGAGTCAGCAGTTTAAGAATTAAGTATTATGCCATGAAAATCTGCAGAAAGGGCTTCCTATACTGAAAAACAACCTTTCGTGAGGTTGAAATACAGCCTCCCTTTCCACTCACTCACCCTCATTCCTAACTTGTACCCTCAACCTGGCCATCCACCAGCCCCAATAATCCAGGTATATGAATGCATTATTTCACTTGTCTGCTCTAAAACAACCCTCAAAACGCAAAACTAACTGTCATCAAATTAATCCCGACTCATAGCGTCAATGTAGGATAGGGTAGAACTTCCACTGTGGGTTTCTGAGATTGTAGCTCTTTCCAGGAATAGAATGCCTCATCTTTCTATCGAGGAGCAGTTGGTAGTTTTAAACTGCTGGCTTTGTGATTATCATCCTAATATGTAACCAACCCACTACACCACTCAGGCTCCCTTTAGCATGAAACTTCAAGAGTAGGGAAAAGCAATAGATCACTTTAGGTCACATCATGTGACTTTATTCTGGTCCTACTTCTGCTACCAGTGCTTAATGTAGGCCAAATACTGTGCTAGGAGATGGCGTTAAAGTTACTTCAGGGGAAAAGACCTAGCTTGAGTCTCAAGAAAGTCATTGTTGGTACACCCTCTTCATCATTGCCAATGTCCCAATCAACACTGAATCCTATCGAATCCAGTCACTTGTCCACCATCTCTACCACCATCCTGATAGAAGGTATCGTAATGTGTTGCTTAGACTACTGCCATAACCTGCTGGCTGTTCTACCTATCTTCCACTATTGGCCCTTGCAATAACTATAATCCTTTCAAAGCCTAAGTCTGGTCTTGTCACCCGCACCCTTAACATACGTTAGTGACTTCCAACTGTCTTAAACATAAAGAACAAACTCTTTGGCCCTGCGTACTTCTCCAGGCTCATCAATCCCTTTCCTCTCCGTGCTTCTCCCACACAACCTTTTAGATTCTTTGTGTCATGGTCCCTCCTACTACCACAGGGTCTTCTAGCACGCTGTACCCTCTGCCTGGAGCACCTTGCCTAATGAACTTCACTCTTGGTTCAATCGCGACTTCCTAAAATATGCTTTCCTTAATCTCTGGTTGAGCTCAAACATAAGATCAACGGTGGGGATGGCGCAGGACTAGATGGTGTCCCATTCTGTTGTCCGTAGGGTTGTTATGAGTCAAATGACTCCTTGGCACCTAATAACAAACAACAGCTTCTCTTGCTTGGTTAAAGCCCCTTTCTACGCTCTTACAGAACCATGAACATCTACTTAGCTCGAAGCATTCATTATTTGATCCTTGCCTATCTCCTTAAATGAATCATGACCTCCATGAGATCAAGATTCTCTGCCTGTTTTCGCTCATTGTTGTTTATCCTGACAATAGTAGCTACTCGATGTTTATTGACTAAATTAGTATATTGACCAACTTACTCTCGTTGTGAATAAAACAAGTCAGCAGGCAATTACACTTCATTAAAAAATGATATCAAACACCCCCCCCCAAGCAGGGATATTTTTCTTTTTTGTTTAGTGGTGCAGTCTCTGCACCTAGGAGAGTGCTTGACAGAGCAAGGTTTAGTACATGTTCTTCTTTAAGGTGTTTCCATTATTAGGCACACTGGTGCGTAAGCATTGGACTTCTAAGGACAATGTCTGCAGTTCGAACCCACTGTAGGAGGACAATGAAGCTGTCTGCTCCTGTAGACATTTAGCGCCTCGGAAACCCTATATAAGATTGGTTATTGGTAAGGACAGTCATGCAATTGTTTAATCAGACTGCTTTCCCTTTAATATTTACCTGAGCTCACATTGACAAATGTAGATTTTGAAAAGAGTGTGGGCAACAGTGCAAAAGAAATTAACATTGCGGTGTGAAATCTGAAAATCTATCTGTAGTAGTACGAGAATATTTATAAAGAGAGGACTGTGTGTTGGCAATATGCTTAGAGGAGGCAGCAGGACCAGAAAACCTTTCTTAAAGCCGCATTTGCACGGCCAGCACATTGTTTTTAATTAGATTGCATTTACTTCGGGGTGGCTGTGCAGTTCTCTAGTAGACTTTACAAAGGAAAGGCTTTACTGCCACCCTAGGCAACTCTTCTGGTGCCGCCAATGAGTGTGTTCAAAATGTTATTATCTGATGGCTTCTTTTATCACCTTTCTATTCTCACAGGAATCCTGGCATATTCACTACCAGTGCCCCATAAAATGGTGTCCTTTATATTGAAAAACTCAATTCACTTCAATATTTATTATGTACCTACTGTGTGCCTAGTACTAAGTGAGATTCTTGGAATACAGAAACAAGGGCAGTAATTCCCAGCGATAGCAGTGCTGCATCAGTGATTGTTGTTTAAGTTGAGCTATTTTCTAAATCTAGTTCATTTAATGAAGGCTTTATTGTAAGACTTTAAGTGGGCAATTTTGCTGACCCAGAAATTGGTAGAGCCAAACTTCATAGAAATGAAAACAAGTAAGAATACTTTACCAAAAAAATAAATAAATAAATCATTTCTTCTCTCTCTTAGGGTCCCTCTGGTCTTTCTCACCTTTTCTTTCATTTTTTTCTTTTCCTCCCCTCCCCTGGCCTTCCCCTTCGATCTCTCGGTCTCTTCACTCTCTCTGTCCCTCTCACTGAGCTTCTCCCACTGAATACACAAGCCTCCATATAGCTATCAACCCTAAGTCTACATAAACTTTAACACCCATAACCTACCACTAGTAGGCTACACTCACTGCCTTCTATACAAAGTCTTGAGAGAGAGAGAGTCTGAACACTAACCCGCCCTGACTAATCACCTATGGCCAGGGATAGGTAGGGTCACATGATAAAAATATAGCCACTAAATCTTATACCAAAGCAGAGACTTTAAACAGGACAGAAACCCTGAATATTAGTCTACACCCATTTCTTTCCTTCTCTCTCACACAGGTTACTAAACACTATTGGAGAAGAACCTTTCAACCATGAATATTAGTGGCATTATGTTCATGCTCACAGTCACTCACTTATTCTCAAGCTCTTTCACACCCTCTCCTTTCCTTTAGAATCCAGTGTCTTGAAGGAATTATCTACACTCAATATTTCTAGTTCTTCTAATTTATTTATTTCACAAACCAGTGAAGGAAGCTTCTGACATGACCGGTCTGCGAAGAGGACCCTTGCTGTTTCGGACTTGTTGCTGAGCCCCGAGGACTCTCCATCTGTAGGTGATGACTCATTCAACCATGGCCTTCTCTGTTATTCCTATTGCCCTTTTCCTCTTACAAAATCTATCCACAATCCTGTCACAAATTAAAATGCATATGAATTGCTGAATGGAAGACCAATTTACTCTACAAATTTCCTCTCCCCACCAAATCACAATAAAAACTATTTGTTCTTTTTTCAATCTATCTAGAAGCATTCCGAGAGAGACCCCGTTGCTGCTATTAGATGCCATTGAGTTGGTTCTAACCTATAGCGACCCTATGCGCAACAAAAAGAAGCACTACCCATTCTTGTGCCATCCTCACACTTGTTCCTGTGCTTGAGCCCATTGTTGCAGCCATTGAGTCAATCCATCCTTTTCACTGCCCTTCTAATTTACAAAGTGTGATGTCCTTCTCCAGGGACTGGTCTCTCCTGACAACAAGCATGTAACAAAAAGTCTCACCATCCTTGCCACTAAGGAGCACTCTAGCTGTACTTCTTCCAAAAGAGATATTTTTTTTGTCCTTTTGGCATTTCATGGTGCTTTCAACAGTCTTCAGCACACAATCAAGTCTCACCATGGAAACAGCAGTCAAGAGATCGAAGGGTGCATTACATTGGGTAAATCCGCTTCACAAGACCTCTTTCCTGTTGAAAATCAAGGATGCTATTTTGAGGACTAAGGTATTCCTGACACAAGCCAGGGGTTTTCAATTGCTTTATATGCATGTGAAAGTTGAATATTGAACAAGGGAGACTAAAGAAGAATGATGCATTTGGATTGTGATGCTGAGAGTCCCTGGGAGATACAAATGGTTAATGTTCTTGTTTGCTAACCAGAAAGTTAAAGGTTTGTGTCTGCCTAGAAGCACCTTGGAAGAAAGGTCTGGTAAGCAACTTTAGAAACAATCAATTTCCGAAAAAGAAAAAAAACGCCACAGAGCTATACTTTGACATACGTGGGCGTCATAGGAATCTGAAAGACTGAATGACAACCAGTCAAAGAGGTATTCGATGTGAACAATCCATACAAACAACCGCCTTTTAGTTTGTAGATTTTCTCTATTTTTATTTTCTCTTTAAGTTATTTTCTTATCTTTATAATTTCTTCCTCCTTTTAAAAAGGTTTATCTTGGACAGTGGGCCCCTACTCAAGTACTCCCTCAACACAAGAACACTTTGTTCTAACAATTCAGCAGTCTGAGATGCTGAAGAAAATGGGTGCACAAGAAAATGTGGTGAAGAAAGCTGATGGTGCCCGGCTATCAAAAGATCTAGCATTTGAGGTCTTAATGGCCTGAAGATAAACAAGTGGCCATCTAGCTGAGAAACAACAAAACCCACATGGAAGAAGCATACCAGCATGTCCCGACTCGATCGCTGAAGACAAAGTGGGTGCATAAGCAAATGTGGTGAAGAAAGCTGATGGTGCCCGGCTATCAAAAGATATAGTCGGAGTCCTAAAGGCTGGAAGATGAACAAGTGGTCATCTAATTGAAAAACAACAAAGCCCACATGGAAAAAGCACACCAGCCTGTGAAATCACAAGGTGTCGAAGGGATCAGGTATCAGGCATCAAAAACAAAAACCAAAAAAATCATAGCATTGTGAATGAGGGGGAGTGTGGACTGGGGACCCAGGGCCCATCTGTGGGCAATTGGACATCCCCTTGCAGAAGGGCCATGGGGAGGAGATGAACCAGTCAGGGTGCAGTGTAGCAATGATGAAACATACAGCGTTCCTCTAGTTCTTGAATGCTTCCTCCCCCCCAGTATGATGATCCCAATTCTACCTTACAGATCTGGCTGGACCAGAGGATGTACATTGGTACAGATAGGAACTGGAAATACAGGGAATCCAGGACAGATGAACCCCTCAGGACCAGTGGTGAGAGTGGTGATACCAAGAGGGTGGAGGGAAGGTGAGGGAGAAAGGGGGAACAGATTACAAGGATCTACATATAACCTCCTCCTTGGGGGACAGAGAGTGGAGAAGTGGGTGAAGGGAGACATTGGACGGTGTAAGATATGACAAAATAATAATAATTCATAAATTATCAAGGGTTCATGAGGGCGGAGAGAGCGGGAAGGGAGGGGAAAAAATGAGGAGCTGATACCAAGGGCTCAAGTAAAAAGCAAATGTTTTGAGAATAATGAGGGAAATAAATGTACAAAAGTGCTTGACACGTGGATGGATGTATGGATTGTGATAAGAGTTGTATGAGCCCCCAATAAAATTATTTAAAATAAATTAATTAATTAAAAAGTTTGTCTTGAGTTAAATATTTGATCATTAATGGGGTAGTAATTGGCATATCTTAAGTATGATAATACAGGTAAAAAATCTTGACATTCCAACAATTTTTAGCTATCCAAGTCAGTGAAAATTAGGTTCACCATGTTACACCAGCATCCCCATTATCCATTCCCAAATTTTTTCATTGCTCTTAAAGAAACTGAAAATCCCCTAAATAATGTGCCCCATTTCTTTCTCCCACCCCATCCCTGTAAACACTAACATTGTGTTTACTTACTCAAGATGTCAGATAGGTGAGATGAGTCACTACTTGCCCTTTTGTGTCCGTCTAGTTTTATTCAGCAACATGTTTCAAAGTTCACCGCATTGTAGCAGGTGTACAAACTCCATTCCTTTTTGTGGCTGAATAACGTTCCATGGGATGCATACACTACATTTTGCTTATCCATTCGTGTATTGACAGACACTTGAGTTGCTTTCATCTATGAGTTAATTTGAATAGTGCTGCAGTGAACATTAGAATATAAGAATCTGTTTGCCTTTCTGTTTTGAGTTTATATCTAGGAATGGAGTTGCTGGGTCATATAGTAATGCTAACTGTTTGGGAAAATGTCAAACTATTTCCCCCTGCAGCTGTGGTTTCAAAGGCTGCATACCCTTGCCAACACGTTATTTTTCATTTTTTCTGCTCATAGCCATTCTAATGGGTGTAAAATGGTATCTCATTGTGGTTTTAACTTGAATTTCCTTAATGACTGATGCTATTAAGCTGTTTTCATGTTCTTATTGTCCATTAATAGGTCTATTCAAGTTCTTTGCTAAGTGTTTTATTGGGTTGTCCTTTTGTTGCTGAGCTGTAGAAGTCCTTTCTATATAGTCTGGATAATAATTACCTACCAGATATTTTATGTGACAATATATTCTCCCATTCTGTAGGTTTTCTCTTCACTTTGTTGATAAATTCCTTTGGTTCATAAAAGCTTTTGCTTTTTGCTTTTGATGCATGAAACTCCTTTGATGCAAAAGCTTTTTACTTTTTATGCATAGAAGTCCTGTTTATTTTACCTTGTGTTGTTCATGGCTTTCATATCATATCTGAAAATCCATCATGAAAAACTAGACCCTGAAGGATTGTTGCTATATTTTGCTCTGAAGTGTTTTACCATTTCAGTTCTTACACTTAAGTCACTGATCCCTTTTGAGTTAATTTTTTGCGTGTGATATGACATATGGATCGGTTTTCTTTCATTTGAATATGGAAATTCACTTGTCTCCAGCCCCTCATTATTTCACTTAATCCTTTTGGGGGCAAAGTTGCTTGTTCCTTAGGCAAATGGTACAGGACCACCACCTTCCACGGCTCAGGCAAGGCCCGTAGGAAATGCTGATGGCTCAACCATGGGAACTGATGATGCACTGGCTGCTCTGACTCTCAGTCTGAGATCAAGTGGACACTTTCCCTCCCATTCCCTAGCAAGTTGCTGAAATGCAGCAGTTTGCAAAATATCAGTTGTTCCTTGCTCCCCACTTTATCTTCCCCTCCTGTCTGTGAACAGCTTGGCTGATGTATTCATGTTTCTTCGTATGCTCTCAGATAATTGTCAGCTATCCCTTTGTGTGAGAACGTGTCACAAGATGTAGGCTACATGACAAGGAGTGCATATCAACCTGCCTTGAATAAAGCTCCAGACCCTTGAGTGTATATTGGTTCAGGAGCTCCCTTGTCTTATCTCATATATAAATTTTCTCATTGCAGATTTCTCCTCTCTCGAACCAGTTCGATTTGTAAAAAAAATAGTTAGTACCATTTAATCTTACAAATCCTCAAAATAAGTTATTGGTAAAATGTATACTATCTGAAAAACACTCCTAAAGGCCAACAAACGATCCTTGAAATAACTACAAGCTTTTCTTTCTTGTTGTGTTTTGTTTCATTTTTTGTCAGTGGTCTGTTGTTGTTGTTGTTTTGTTGTATATTGTT
>NW_022104341.1:62418749-62434414 GCF_000313985.2 Echinops telfairi | reverse complement strand
ATCCCAATTCTACCTTACAAATCTGGCTAGACCAGAGGATGCACATTGGTACAGATAGCAACTGGAAACACAGGGAATCCAGGACAGATGACTCCTTCAGGACTAGTGGTGAGAGTGGAAATGCCTGGAGGGTGGAGGGAATATGGGGTGGAAAGGGGGAACCAATTACAAGAATCTATGTATAGCCTCCTCACTGGGGGATGGACAGCAGAGAAGAGGGCAGGGAGAGACGTTGGACAGTGTAACATATGACAAAATAATAATAATTTATGAATTATGAAGGGTTCATGAGGGAGGGGGGTATGGGAAGAGAGAGGGGAAAATGAGGAGCCGATACTAAGGGCTCAAGTAGAAGGTAAATGCTTTGAGAATGATGATGGCAACAAATGTACAAATGTGCTTGACACAATGGATGTTTGTATAGATTGTGATAAGAATTCTATAAGCCCCCAATAAAATGATTTAAAATAATAATAATTTGTTGGTAGGAGTTACAGGGACTTGGGTAAAAGAGCCATATTAAGAATTTTCACTCTTCCATAAAATTTTAATATTTTCTTTTATTTTGGATAAAAATGTACAGAGCAAATTAGTTTCTCGTCCAACAATTTACACATATTTTGCTTGATGACATTAATTGCAATCCCCTCTATGTAATAAAGTAACAATACTCTCCCAGTTCCTCCCTCCTTTCCTTCTTTCTTTCTGTCTATCTTTCCTCTCTTCCAGGCTCCTGAACTTACTTTTGGGGTAAACATTACCCTGTTGGTCTTGGGCCGTTGGTTGTTCTGAGGCCCCTGCTCCTCATGGGTGCTAGTGTTCACTGTATGGGCCTGTCTATTGTTCAACTGAAACATGATCTCTAGTAGTACCTCAGTTCTGGGTGTGAAGGATATCTAAAGCCATCATTTCCAGGGTTCCATTAATCACTTTCAGTTTGTTATGTCTGCTCTTTTTTTTACTATTTTTGCTTTTATTCTACCTTTGGCTCCCACTCTGTCCAAGACCTTCTGTGATCTCAATCCCAGTGGTCAGTCGCGGTAGACAGCCATCATCTAGCGCTTCTGGTTTCAGGTGAGTGGAGGCTGTGGTTCATATGGCCCATCCCATGTTCCAACTATTTCCTTGAGTCTTTTATTTTCTTTGCTCCAGAAGGGGAGAAACCAATTGCTGTATCATAGATGGTCACCAGTGAGCTTGAGAACCCCCGTCACGACTAACCAAAGTAGACCGTAGAATGCTGTCATCATGGAATATGTTAGGCCAATTGACTTAGATGTTCCCCCATGGTCTTATGCCCTCAATCTCATGACGTAGTCCCACGGGTGTTTGGTTGTAACCAAGAAGCTTGTATAACTTTGCCCCCTGTATCTTCTTGTATACCTGGATGTATTTGCAGCACACATAAGTACGTATGTGGGAAAATGCTCCACCAAACCTATGTCTGCTCACTATGTGTACTCTCACACCCTACCTTATTGAACTTACATAGCTACCTAGGTACCCAATCATAAATGATCACGTTATTACTCTCATTGCAGGATTACGTAGTAGTATTTGTTGTGGTTGCCTTTTAACCTTGTCTGTCTTCCAGTGTTTTCTTTTGCTATGCTAACTTCCTCCTTATTGTGTATTGCCTTCTCTTCACTCAAATTAATCCCTATATTTTATCTAGTTAGTGCTTTCCCTCCCTCCCTCTCCCCACCATTCCTGCAACCATTAAAGAATTTCTCTTTGTGAGTGTAAATTTGTTCTTGACTTTTTATAGTGAGGATCTAAATATTTGTCTTTTTGTGACAAATTTCATTCAGCATAATGTTCTTCTGGTTCATCTGTGTTGTGAGGTATTTTTCAGATTCCTCATTTTTATTTAATGTCATGTAGTATTCCATCTACTCACTTCTTCAGTCTGAACTAGATCAACATTCCATCAAGACTCACTGATAATTATTTATAAGTAGAATGCAAAAGTTGGAAACAGAGAGAGAGCGAAACAAAGTTGAAGATCACATGATAGAATTTTGTAAAAGCAACAGCTTCTTCATTACCAATGCCTTTTTTCAACAACATAAAGGATAACTACACACGTGGACTTTGCCAGGTGGCATACACAGGAATCAAATTGACTACATCTGTGAGAAGAGACAATAATACACTCAAGCTCATCAGCCAAAAATAAAGCTGATAGATTTGCTTTAATTTGGTGCTAATGGAACAGATCATCAATTGCTCACTCATATGCAAGTTCAGGTTGAAGCTGAAGAAAATTAAAATAAGTCCCATAAGCCCCAAGATGACCTTGAGTCAATCCCACCTGAATCTGCAGACCATCTCAAGAACAGATTTGACACATTAAACCCGAGTGACCAAAGACTTGCCGAGCTGTGAGATGGCATCAAGAATATCCTAACTGAAGAAAGCCAAAGATCATTATAAAGGCAAGCAAGAAACAAAAAATCAAAGTGTATGTTAGAAGAGACTCTGGAAATTGCTTTTCAATATCGAGTAATTAAAGCAACTGGAAGAAAAGATGAAGTGAAAGAGCTGAACAGAAATTTTCAAAGGCCACTTGAGAAGACAAAATAGATTATTATAATAAAATGTGCAAACACTCGGAGTTTGAAAACTAAAGAGGAAGAACTCAGTATATCTCAAACTGAAACAAATAGTCAAGCCTAATGAGCACATGCCTCCCTTGTGTTCACTTCATAGGTATGTCTATTGTTCGGCTAAAAGTTGAGCTGAAAATGAGTTGAGTTCTACCTTTGAAGTGTGTCTGAGGGTCATAATTTTGAGGGTTTGGCCAGTCTCTCTCAGACCAGTAATCCTGGTCTTTTTTGTTAAGTCTTGTTCCACATTTTCTCCCTGTCTATTCAGAACCTCCTAGTGTGATTCCCCCTTCAGAGCGGTTAGCAGTGGTAGCCAGGCACCTGTCATCTATTTCTCCTGATCTCAGTGTTATGGAGACTGGAGTTCATCTGGTTCATGAGGCCTTTGGACTAGTTGTTTCCTTACATCTCGCATAGTCTTCATTCTTCTTGGCTTCAGAGAACCTTGGATGACCTAGGAGGTATTGTTTCCATTGCTATTTTTCAGATGAAGAAATTAAAGTCCAGACAAGTTAAGAAATTTGCAAATAATGAGGGCAACATATGTACACATGTGCTTGGCACAATGGTGGATGTATGGATTGTGGTAAGAGCTGTAAGAGCTCCCAATAAAATGATTTAAAGAGAAAAGAAATTTGCCCAATTATTCATAGTCAGAGACAGAGCTTCAGAGTCCAGCTACCTGCACTTCTTACACAGAAGGAACTTGGTGAAGAATGACACAGGAGAAACAATAAACCCATCCCTGAGGCCAATCTATGAACAACTGGCTGGATGTTCATAGAAGAGCTCATCATGATAAATAACTACATAATCACATGACTGCCAAACTACATCTTAACTGCCAAATGGGAGTATCAAAGCCCAGCCAAGCTAGCGCACAAACTTAACCATCAGAGAAGCCCATCCACCAAACATCTTCATTTATTATGTATACAAGGAATACACTTCTATTGTGCTGAGCAATTGAGATTTGGGTTGATGTAACAGAATTTAGTATGCCTTGATTATTAGAGAAAGACAAAGTCCTAGTGACATTGCATGCATCCATAGAGCAATCTAGGCTGGAAGCCAGCTACTCCCCCTAAGAAATATGTTTGCTTCCAATGGTTTAAAATGAGCTTCAGTCTCTTGCAACAGAAAGAAATCTGACTAACAAGAGAAAATATGTTTTTAAAAAATCAATAACTTAGTATAAACTGGTTATACAATTATTTTGTTTTCTGAAAAGAAGAGCCCGAGCAATATTAAAGCACTGAGCTCCAGAGAAGTGCTATCAATTCAAAGATTTCAATTGCCAGAGCTTTGTAAGCCGGATAATAATTGAATAATAGTTACATTGTTAATTGCTGAAATAATATGTAATAGTCTTTTTCCCCCTCAATCATTAAAATCTTATACAATATTCCAATCATAATTTATCACGAAGACATGTAGTTCATTATGCGAGGATGCTGAGCTAAGCTTTAGTCTCATGAGTATCTGTAGCTCCAAATCAGAAAGTTGGTGGTATAAAGGAAGTTAGACATCATCTGATCCAATGCTTTTATTTTACAGATGAGAAAATTAGGACTCAGAGAAGTGGGAGCATTTGCCAAGGTCACGCTATTGACAAGTGGCAAACCACGGGTTAGAACTCAGATATTCCAGAGGAAAAGAGAAGGGCAGGACAAGCCAAAGCACAAATACTCACAGAACGATCAACCTCAGATTTAAGGGAGACTGAGCCCCGGCAGCATAGTGGGCGACATAGTGAACTTCTAACCACAAGTTCAATGGTTCAAACCCATCAGCCACTCTGTGTGAGATACATAAAGCTGTCTGCTCCTGTAAAGGTATAAAGTCTTAGAAAACCCCAAAAGGCAGTTTTATTCTGTTGTATGAGGTCACTATAGGTTGAATAGACTCAGCATTGAATTTGAGTAGAGTTCCTTATTTGGAAGCTAGAAGCAAAAGGTGGGTGTGAAGGCAGACTTGTTTGTTAGGGGTTGTAAAAAGCTGCATTTACACACATATTCTAATTTAATGATGTATCCAACTGTCTGCCCATTTTCCTGAAGGCAGTGACAGCATGACAGAGTGTCCGGTGTGTGATCTCTTGAAAGGGACAGAGCACCAAGGAGCTAGGGAGAGAGGGCCACAGAAAGAATTCCAGAGTGGTGGATAATGAACTTTGCCAATTTCACAACCGAGCAGGAGGCCCAACTCTAATAAGGACAAGCCCAGGAATTACAATCAGACCAAGAAAACTTTAGAACTATTCAAGTGCACAGACTGAGCCAGCACAGGAGAATGGGGCTAGTGGAATAAATGTGCCCCATGGGATGAAAGGAGGAGGGCACCATACAGGGACAAGTCCTACCAATAGTCAGACAGCTGGTAACAAAAGCCAGGCTGCACAAAGGTCTCTCTGGCTGCCCTTTTACACATGGGTAAGAAAACCATACATCTCTGTTGGGTACGAGAGTGGCTGGGTGGCAACATCTGTCACTCCATTGATTGCCAGGCTGGCTTCATTAGTTCTGGCTGGCTATGCTAGGTTCTCCTTCCTGCCTTACCTTCCCATGTGCATTTCTTCTCTGATTACCTGCTCTGGTCGAAGAAGGTATCTCTCTCCAACACGGTAGGCCATTCTTCAGAAGGAAGTGCACTTACCAGAGAATGGTCCCCTTCTAGAGCCCCTTAGTTCTGATATATTTTGCCCTCTAAGTGATGATCCCTAGTGCCAACAGCCCCCAGAGCGGTTAGGCTTTACAGGAAAAAAAGGCTGAAGCTCTGGAACCAGAAACTCAGCAAAAGGAATCCAAAGACTTTCAGATGTCCATGGAAGATCCCAAGAATCAATAAGGAGAGGGGCTGGTCCACTGTCATGACATTGTTGTGAATTGTCCTGGACCCTGTGACTCTTGTGCAACACGGCTCCATGCACTTTAGAATCATGACAATTTGTCCCTGGTCCTCTTGTCTTTGTATTTTCCTGATTTTGTTACCATCTATGCACTGTGATTCTCTGTTCAGAACTCATTCGAGAACTCCTGGCCCTCATATCCCTGACCTTCATATTTGTCTGCTATAAGACTCTTCTGCTTTAGTATCCCACAGACTCAACACATTTATTTACTTGGCATCTATCCTGTACCATGTCCCATTCTGAATGTGTTAGCGCCACTCTCCACCAAGGAAAACTGAATGAGAGCCTGGAGCCGATGCCAAAGGTACAGATCGGACTGATGCAGGGAGAGCTGTGAAGTTCCTGTCACTGTCGCAGGCACCCAAACTGAAAAACCAAACTCACTGTCCACTCACAGCGAGTCCAGAGGACGAGGTAGAACTGCCTCTGGGCGTTTCCAATATCGCACTGTTTATGAGCATAGAAAGACCCGTCTTTCTCCCACAGAGCAACTGGTGGTTTGAACTGTGGATTTTAAGGATCGCAGCCCAACGAGTACCCACTACACCACCAGGGTTCTACTCGACCTCACTGAGTGTTCACAAGAATCTAGTGAGAGAAGTGTTGTTTCCTAGGGTTAGAAAACAGGCGTGCATGATGAAATCTGTAGGAGCCAGAAGTTCATGGAACTGTCTTCCTTTTCTGGGTCTCCTAAGTTTCTGCCTCTGACAGAGCAGTCTTCCCACTTTCTACTGCGCTCTATTAGTGGGAAAAGTAGAGTGTTTCTTCCCAGGCAAGTTTCTTCCTTACAAAGAGTCAAGCTTTCCTATAAAAGTAATAGATGGTTCCTAGACCCATCATTCTAAGACCCATACCTATATCTGAATCTGTATCTGTATGTGAATCTGTTTCTGTATTTATATCTCCTATCTAGAGATAGAGATATATACAAATCCTGGGAAGTCACAGGATTGTCAATGGGGTATTTTGACATATGGAAACATTGAACAAAATCACCTAGTATAATTTTGAAAAAGATAGTCTAGCCCACATGGAAGAAGCACACCAGCCTGTGTGACCACGAGCTGTTGAAGGGATCAGGTATCAAGCATCCAAGAAAAAAAAGTCATATCATTGTAAAGGTGGGTGAGTGCATGCAGAGTAGAGACTCAAAGCCCATCGGTAGGCAACTGGACACCCCCTTACTGAAGGGTTGTGGGGAGGAGATGAGCCAATCAGGGTGCAGGGTAGCAACGATGAAACATATAACTTTCCTCTAGTTCTTAAATGCTTCCTCCCCTCACCACCACTATCATGATCCCAATTCTATCTTACAAATCTGGCTAGACCAGAGGATATACACTGGTACAGATAGCAACTGGAAACACAGGGAATCCAGGACAGATGACCCCTTCAGGACCAGTGGTGAGAGGGCCGATGCCTGGAGGGTGGAGGGAATATGGGGTAGAAAGGGGGAACCGATTACAAGAATCAGCATTTAGCCTCCTCCCTGGGGGATGGACAGCAGAGAAGAGGGCAGGGGGAGACATCGGACAGTGTAACTTATGACAAAACAATAATAATTTATGAATTATGAAGGGTTCCTGAGGGAGTGGGGGAGAGAGGGGGGAAATGAGCAGCTGATATTAAGGGCTAAAGTAGAAGGCAAATGTTTTGAGAATGATGATGGCAACAAATGTACATATGTGCTTGACACAATGGATGGATGTATGGATTGTGATAAGAATTGTACAAGCCCCCAATAAAATAATTTTTTTAAAAGATAGTCTAGATTAAAAACCAAAATAATAAAAATTAAGAGAAGAAAGAACATAAACTCAGAAGACAGGATAGTCCTTTCAATTAAAAACAATTGTTTTATGGAAAATGTACATTGGCCTTATTTATCTTGTCCCCCCCATGCACTGCCACTGAGTGCATTCCAACTCATGCATACTACAGAGTAGAACTGCCCCATGGGTTTCCAATACTGTAATCTTTATGGAAGCAGACTGCCATATCTTCTCCCACAGAGACGCTGGTGAGTTCAAACTGCTGACCTTTTTATTAGCAGCCCAAACCACTTAACCACGATGCCACCAGGAATCCTGAACGATTTATCTCATCCCCCAAATTTGGAACCCTCAGCTTGAGTTACCTTTTAATCTAGGGCTCCTGGATTAAGGTTCCAGGGCTCTCCTCCAGCCCTTTCCCAGAAGCCTTAGGTTATGTAAATGAGATCAAATTGGTTTTCCTCAAGACGTGAAAGGTGAATGGCTCAGCCTTCAATTGAGGCGAACCGTGGCTACCACTCATGCAGTGGCGTTGCTTCTTATTGAAAAGAAAAACCATGGACACCTGTGGCCTTCCCAGGAAAAAATAGCTTTAACTAAAGTCTATTTTCCTCAGAGCTGTACCTTGCTGGAGAAATTTTTGTTTTGTGGTAACTGTATTTTAAGCAATGTATGAGATTATTCCACAATATTATCAGAGTAAGTCACAAATGGGAGGGACAGGGCTTGAAATGTGAGTACATATACATACTATTCATCATCAGATTAAAAACTGGTAAGATCTCCTAATGTGTCAGAAATGATGGAAATTCACTTCAGATGTGCTTTCTAACAGGGAAGGAGAAAAAGTCAGCATTTTTAAAACTGCAACTAAATTTGAGGAATAAGTATTACCCACTAATCCCTGATGCCTAAAGCCCTTAAAGAATTGGACTCTAGATTCATTATCATTAAACACATATATAATTTAGTATTTAGAATGACAAGTAGATTGTGCAATTAATTTGGGAGTTGTAAAATATGATGAGAGCAAGGCCAAAATCAGCAATCAAGGTGAAATAGAAATGTAGAAGTAAATAAGCAATGGTGGTGAAATTAACATTCAAAATAATTATTATTTTGATAACCATATTACATTTTTACTCAGACTAAAACACCGAGGAAAGATATAAGGTGGACTCATATGGAATTTCTGTTTTTATCAATTTCATGTGGTTCAGCTCATAGCTCAGAATCCTCGGTACATTGTTTAGGTGTGGGGTTGTTTTTTATTTAAAGAAAACGTCATACTTATTTTGACACAGGAAAATCACGGCATCTTGTCATCGATCCTCGCCAGATTACCATAGAGGTACCAATAGGTGAAGACTGTGAACCAGTAGAACAGGATGATTCATTGTAAATAACACTCACTGAGCACCTGACATGTGCTAGGTTCTTAGCACTAACGATACAAAGCAAAAGAAAACTCGGTGTCTTTTCACAAGAAAGTCACATGGTCTGGTAGAGACGTGGGCAAACAGGAAGTATGAGAGAATTGGGGTACACCAAACGGAAGCAGAGGATGGGGAGCAGATTTGGAGATTTTAGCAGAACCTTGACGTTGGACAAGCTAAGAATGTTAAACTCAGAAAGGAATGGGGAAAGAAGGAGGCTACCTCTTTTTCTTTTTCTTTTTTTTAACTTTTGTTAGTTAAAGTGAAGTGTTTGTTTTCTGTTATCCACAGAAATTGGTTTACTAAAGACATACTGGTTAAATAAAGCTACAGATCTGAACTCCCCACAAGAGAAGCTTAGTCAGTCGTTTCCTACGCTAATATCAGCAGTTTCTGCCACGGACTTAGGCGGAGTGAACAGTTTCATGAACTGACATCATGGCAAAATATTAGCTTTTATAATGAATCTGCTAATTCTTCTTCCCTGCCAGTCTTGTTCAACACTACAGTCCCATTTTGGCAAATAATAAGCCCTTACTATCTATTTATTGAGTGAGAAAATTAGCTGGTGCTTATCCCTTAATTATAGCTTACATAATTCCTGCCAAGTAAAATAAATGAACAGTGCTTATTTATCATGGTTTAAACAAATAGTGCAAGTACCCATAAATGAATTCATTTTAATATCACCTCCTACCAAATAGTACTTGAACTGACAAGATTCTGTTCAAGAACAAAATCAAATTCTGCAAAGTGTTAAACTAACAAATTATTTTAAACACTTAAATATTATTTTTGAAATGTAATGACATGTTTTCACACGCTTTAATCCTCTTAATATTAGAAATGTAGTCCAGGTTACATGCACACAAAAGAAGTGTTTCTTTCTTCTGTCTGCAATGCGATACTGTATGGCCACTTTATAAGGTCACTGAAAGAACTAATTAATTATACAAGAAAATAAGTTAGAATAGAAGAGTCTATCTTAAGTGAAAATATAATAATCATGCTTCCTTGTTCAATTATAATGCACAGAATCAACTTACATATCCTCTTCAAGATAGTCTAATTAAAATGTTTTAATTTGCATATTAGGCAAAAGAGAAACCCTAGTTTGTTTGTTTTTGTGTGTTTTTTTTTAAACATTTTATTAGGGGCTCATACAACTGCTACCGCAATCCATACACACATCAATTGTGTAAAGCGCATTTGTACATCATTCTCAAAACATTTTCTCTCCACTTAAACCCCCGACATTAGGTCCTCATTGTCCCCCTCTCTCCCCGCTCCCGCCTCCCTCATGAGCCCTTGATAGTTTATAAATTGGTATTTTGTCATATCTTGCCCTGTCCGACGTCTCCCTTCACCCACTTTTCGGTTGTCTGTCCCCCAGGGAGGAAGTCACATATAGTTCCTTGTAATCGGTTCCCTCTTTCCTACCCACTCTCCCTCTACCCTCCCTGTTTCGCCACTCACACCGCTGGTCCTGTAGGGCTCATCCGCCCTGGATTCCCTGGATTTCCAGTTCCTATCTGTACCAGTGTACATCCTCTGGTCTAGCCAGACTTGCAAGGTCGAATTCAAGTCATGGTAGTGGGAGCGGGGAGGAAACCCTAGTTTTAACACACTAACAAGCACTTCAAAATAAAAAGCATCACCAGGTCAAGTGTTTCAGCTGCCAGCGTTCTATGAGCCAGACAACAATTTTAAATAATAGTGACATTGCTAATTGTTGAAATAATAAGTAATAGTCTTTTTTTTCTCTTCTCAATAATTAAAATCTTAGATACTATTCCAATCATAATTTATCACTAAGACAGGTATTTTTCTAAGTAATGTATCACCAAACCACATTTTGTTTCTGGTGTCATTTGCTGAAACCAATCCATATTATAAAATGACACATTGGCTAAAAATTTGATAAACTTTGGAATTAATTTCACTGACACGCTACTAAAAATAGACTCATTTTAATTTTTTTCAACAAATTTAATATGAGAACGGTGATAGGAGTACATTAGGATAATAGAAATTCACCCTACATTAGTTTCTCATGAGTCTTAGATATCACAATTCTTTCATAATCCAAAATTTAATTAGTCTCCCAAAATAATAACTACGATCTTTTGAGCTCTTACAACATGCAGGATCCTGTGCCAAGAACTTTACATACTTCTCACTTGACTCTATCCTCACAACAACCTCATGTTTTAATTCGGATCTCCATTGCATGGAATGGAAGCTGAGACTTAGAAAATTATGAAATTTCTTCTAAATAGAAGAGCCAGTCTTTGAATAACTCAGGTCTGACTCCAAGGCCCATGATCTTAACCCATGCCCCAGCAGTCCTATAGAGAGAGAACTAGAAAATGAACAAAAGTTGAAATATAGAATTTGGTTGGATTAAAGAAAAAAAACTGTTTTTTCCTTTCTTTTCTGATATGGCTAGTATTTAATTTACCACCAATTATTAAAGTGGAAAAAGTAAATTAAGCTAAGATTCTCAAAAGCATATTTACAAAATATAAGAGATCACTTACTTTTCATTTTTAATAAAACCATTTATTTTTGCAAACTTTTTCAGATAATTGCAAAGAACGATTCTTTTCAGGGTTTTTGAATTAGCATCATTTTCATTCTAGATTTAAAATTCAAGGATCTTTTAATCATCAAGACTTTCAAAACTGGGTAATGGTTTCACTGATGAACATACATTTTTAAATAATTTAATAACAAGAGTCAAATATTGATGAGAAAATTATATATATTTATTTA
Source organism: Echinops telfairi (assembly GCF_000313985.2). NCBI lineage: Eukaryota > Metazoa > Chordata > Mammalia > Afrosoricida > Tenrecidae > Echinops > Echinops telfairi. The sequence continues at coordinate 62,422,911 of NW_022104341.1, read as the reverse complement.
AGCTTTGTGCCATCATTTCTTCTCTATAGGAAATTAAGTTATTTTCACATGACCGAAAAAATTCATGACACACAATTAGAAACCAACAAACAAGAGTCACATTTTATAAGACTGCAATTATGTTCATGTGGTCCTAGTATAATTGAAAGACATAAGACATTTCATTCGTTAGTGGTGGGTTTCCTAGAGCTCATTAGATATTCCCTGGCTGATTCTCCTAAGTAATTAGATTTTAACAGGATTTTCAACAGATCAGAGCAATCTCTGTGGGTGCCAATAGAAGAGTCCCCCTCTGGCCTTACCAGCAGGGCAGAGGAGATAACATCCAGACTGGGAGTTAATAGGACAATTACTAGCCTCTTTTAAATGAGTTACATTAATGCACTTAAGTTAAATGGCTCTGCATATGATTAAATATTAACATCTGCAAAGTATGAAATCATGCAATCAAGTTTTGTTGTTTTAGTTTCCCCCAAAGAAAGATGTCTATTGTTTATACAAATGCCTTAAATACTGTGTATTAAACACTAGGTTGTGCTAATAGAAGTTGGAAACCATTCTCACATAAAAGTCCTAAAATATAGTGACTTACAGGATTCTACTACTGGGTAGAATGGAATAACTAAAATTACAGGCAAGTATATGAAACAATAGTTTTCGGGTATTGATTGATAGCCAATGTAGGACAATGATCCCTGAGAAGAGAATTAATTATATGGTGTCATCAACTTGATGGCAGTAAGTTGTTGTTTGTTTGTTTGTTTGTTTGTTTGTTTGTTTGTTTTGATTCTGCAGTTGAAGAGATAGATGAGAATTTGAGGAAACCAAGCTAACATTGGGGAAATGAACTGCTCCAGACCTCTTCAAAGTATTGAAGAGCAAGGACGTCACGCTGAGGACTCGGGAGAACCTAACCCAAGGCACAGTACTTTTAATGCCCTCCTATGCATGTGAAAGTTGGACAATGAAAGGAACACCTCAGAAGAACTGGTGCATTGGAACCATGGCGCTGGAGAAGAATATGGAAAGTACCATAGAGGACCTATCTGCCTTGGAAGAAATACGGCAAAGGGTTCTTAGAGGGATGGGTGGTGAGATTTTGTCTTACATATGTTGGACATGTTGTCAGGAGAAACAGCCCCCTGGAGAAGGACTTCATGTTTGGTAAAGAGGAGGAGCAGTGAAAAAGAGGAAGTCCCTCAAGAGCATGGATTGACACCCTGACTGCAATGATGGGCTCAAGCCTGGGATCAATTATGAGGATGGCACAGGACGGGCCGGTGTTTTGTTCTAAACACTTTTAATCATCCTTTAATCATCTAGATTTTCAAAACTGGGTAATGGTTTCACTGATGTACATACATTTTTTAAGCATTTAATAACAAGAGTCAAATATTGATGAGAAATTTAAATATACTTATTTAATTGTGCGTAGGGTTGCGCTCAGTCCGAACCAATGCAATGGTCCCTAATAACAACACCACGGACTGCCATCCAGAATGCTTCTTGGAACGGGAGGGTGAGACTTCCTCTCACGTACTTTGGACGTGTTCACGGGAGAGTGCAGACCCTGGAAAAGGACAACACGCTCAGAAAAGTAAAAGAAGATCCTTGGTTGACACCCTGGGATGCACCATGGGCTCAAACATAACAGCAATTATGAGGGTGCACCGGGCAGGGAAGCATTTGGCTCTGGTGCACATAGGGTTGCTGTGAGTCAGGAGTGACTGGAGGACACCTCACAACTACACGCTACAGTTCTGAGGGCAGAATACCAGCGAGAGGGGAGGACCAGAGAAAGGAAGCTCTAGAAATCTGCAGAGGGTGCCCTTCAACAGTGCAGTTGAGTGCTGATTATCATGTGCACATGAACTAAACGAAGAAGAACAAGTGCAGCAATCCCCAAGACCCACACAGAGCTGAGAAGACTTCGCATTCCCAACAATCACAATTAAGAGGCTCCAGGGTACTGAAGGCAATGCACAGAGCTCAGAAGGGTATTGCCTCAATAGTGGGCAAAGGAACTCTAGACTAAGTGTCAGCTAACTTTTTTTTTAAGTCTGTCGTAATATTTTTTTAAATCATTTTATTAGGGGCTCATACAACTCTTATGACAATCCATCCATCCATACATCAGTTGTGTAAAGCACATTTGTTCATTCGTTGCCCTCATCATTCTCAAAACATTTGCTCTCCACTTAAGCCCCTGGTATCAGGTCCTCATTTTTTTCCCCTCCCTCCCTGCTCCCTCTTCCCTCATGAGCCCTTGATAATTTATAAATTGTTATTTTGTCATAACTTGCCCTGTCTGACGTCTCCCTTCACCCACTTTTCTGTTGTCCATCCCCCAGGGAGGAGGTCACATGTAGATCCTTGTAATCGGTTCCCCCTTTCCAAACCACTCTCCCTCTACCCTCCCAGTATCGCCACTCTCACCACTGGTACTGAAGGGATCATCCGCCCTGCATTCCCTGTGTTTCCAGTTCCTATTGGTACCAGTGTCCATCCTCTGGTTTAGCCAGATTTGTAAGATAGAATTCGGATCATGATAGTGGGTGGGGAGGAAGCATTTAGGAACTAGAGGAAAGTTGTATGTTTCATCATTGCTACACTGCACCCTGACTGGCCCTTCTCCTCCCTGTGACCCTTCCATAAGGGGTTGTCCAATTGCCTACAGATGGGCTTTGGATCTTCACTCTGCACTCCCCATCATTCACAATGATATGATTTTTTGTTCTTTGATGCCCTGATAACTGATCCTTTCGGCACCTTGTGATCATGCAAGCTGGTGTGCTTCTTCCATGTGTGCTTTGTTGCTTCTGAGCTAGATGGCCTCTTGTTTACCTTCAAGCCTTTACACCCCAGACACTATATCTTTTGATTGTCGGGGACCATCAGCTTTCTTCACCACATTTGCTTATGCACCCGTTTTGTCTTCAACAATTGTGTTGGGAAGGTGAGCATCAGGGAATGCCAGTTTAATAGGACAAAGTATTCTTGCATTGAGGGAGTACTTGAGTGGAGGCCCAATGTCCATCTGCTACCTTTTATTTTCCTTTTACTTTCGTCTTGTCTCACTATCATGCTCAGCCTTCATTTGGGTTTCAGTAATTCCTCTCGGTTACATTACCCTTGGTCACGCCCTACCAGGCCTCCTATGCCCTCCTCACCACCAATTTGGATCACTTGTTTTTCCCTTGTGTCTCGGTTTGTTTACACCACTACCTTTCCCCCTCTCCTCCCCCTCTTCCATGTCTCCCCGGAACTGTCAATCCCGTTGTTTTCTCCTCCAGATTGTTCATCCAGCCTATCTTATTTGGACAGACCTGCAGAGATAATAACATGCACAAAAACAAGACAGAGCAAAACCAAGCAACAAAAGAAAACAAAACAACAACAACAAGCCAATGACAAAAAAGCAAAAACAAAAGAAAACACAACAAGAAAGAAAAGCTTGTAGTTAGTTCAAGGACTGTTTGCTGGCCTTTAGGAGCGTTTTCCAGTCCAGTCTGTTGGGGCACCAAGCCCTGGCCCCAAAGTCTATTTTTAGTATTCCCTGGGGACTTCATTGCTCTGCTCCCCTTGCTGTTCTGTTGCACGCCCTTAGTGTTTTGCCTCGATGTGGTGGGATCAGATTGGGCGGAATTTCCACACTGTGTCTCCAGTGTTGCCCCCCCTGTAGGGCTATGGGTCAATGAGGGATGTCGTGTCTCATAGTGGGGACGATCATGTGGTCTTCTCTGTGGACTGGCTGCTCTAAGTGGGAATATCGTCCTCAAGGCTTGGTGGGCCAGGTTGTGCTCCACTCTCTCTTTCTCCCCCTTCATTTGCTCCCATGTGCTCCGATCAGACTGTCCCTCTCCCAGAGCTGCAGATTCAGGGCTATCCTCTGAAATAAATTCTTCTGAGGGGACGGGCAGGTTTCCACGTAGTTGACATTGGGGTGGGCCCCTCAGACCTCTCCACTGGTTCTCTATTCCATGCTGGCATGTGGCATTCACATCTTGGAGCACTGGGTTGAAGTCTGGTTCAGCCAACTTTTAAGACAGCCAACTTTTTTTTATTTTTTTATTTTTTGCTTTTTTTAATTTATTTTTTTTTAACATTTTATTAGGGGCTCATACAACTGTTATCCCAATCCATACACACATCAATTGTGTAA
>NW_022104341.1:62400260-62417579 GCF_000313985.2 Echinops telfairi | reverse complement strand
AACTTTTAAGACAGCCAATCCCTCACAACAATTTAAAACTTATTCGAGAGCCATAAATATATTTTTACAAACAAATGAAATCACCATTATCGGAATACTAGTTTTATTTTTCGTTTTCAGTTTTACTTCATACCGAAACAGCTGCATATGGTTCGCAAACTTCAGTTTGCTGAGCCCAACTCTAGGCTCAAGGTTGCTCGGGTCCCTCTTTATAAAGCTGAAAAGCAAAGTTTGAGAGGACCAATCGATGTTCAAGCAATCAGAAAGCCCCTGGGGGAACACCTCCAAGAATATGTTCACAAATAAAAAATAAGCCAGCATCAAACACTGTACAAGGGGATATCCAAAAAAAAATTTTTTTCCCAAAACTATGTATTTAATTTTTTTTTTAACAAAACAACCTTATCACCTTCAAAGTACCCTCCATTACAATTAATACATTTGTCAAATCTGCAATTTCATTCTTGGAAACAGTTTTCAAACTCATCTGCATGCATGGCTGACAGCACCTCCCTCGTTTTTTTTCTTCACCTCTTCTATGTGGTCAAATTGCTGTCCTTTTATGTCCTTCATTTGCAGAAACAAAATGAAGTTTCACAGAGCAAGGTCAGATGAGTCAGGTGCCTGGGGCAAGAGAGGCATACTGGTTTTTAACCAAAAAATGGCCCACAGAGATGGCTGTGTGATCAAGTGCATTGTCGTAGTAGCAAAACCTGTCTGCAACGAATCAGGCCTTTTTTTGGTCACACACTGTTATGCAATCTTTTCAGAACCTCTAAATCAGAGGTTCTCAACCTGTGAGTTGCAACCCCTTTGGAGGTTGATCAACCCTTTCACAGGGGACAGCTAAGGCCATTGGAAAATAAAATGTACATGTTGCCTTCCTTATCTGCTTTCTTTGAGGAGCATGACATTGAACCAGACAAAAGGATTATGATGGTAATTTCTGTGAAAGAACATGTGCACATGCTTGCAGATGGAATTTCATTGTACTTTCCAATCTACCTGACACCCCATTTGCACTTACCAGAAGCCCATTCCCAGTCAACGTTGTAGATGTTCCTGAGACAGCACCGGAGGAGTTCATTGAACTTATCAACAGTGATGCAGCAAGACTGATTTCTCTACAATGCCAGTTACAAAATTCTGGATCAAGTGTTTGCAGTCATATCCTATTCTGTCTGAAACTGTGTTGCGCCTTCTTCTTCCAATTTCCAAAAATATATCTTTGTGAAACAGGATTTTCCAGCTTGTTGGTTATCAAGTCTAAATACAGAAGTAGACTTGTTGTGGAAGATGATCTTCATTGTGCTCTTGCAAAGACTTCCCAGAGAATTTTTGATCTGGTGAGAAAGAAGCTATCTCAACCTTTGTACTGACTTTTTACATATACTGTCATAAAATGTAGCAATATAGTTTACTGTTGTTATATTAAGACTGTTACCTATGCTGCACCATGCTTCAAGACAAGATTTCATTTATTTGCAGTTAGAAATAAATATTTCACAATATATAAGTACATACTGTTTGTGATTATCACTGTTTTAATTATGTTCAATTTGTAACAATGAAAATACATCCTGCATATCATATATTTTCATTAAGATTCATAACAGTAGCAAAATTGCAGTTATGAAGTAAAAACAAAAACAATTTTATGGTTGGGGGTCTCCACAACATGAGGAATTGTATTAAAGGGTCACAGCATTAGGAAGGTTTAGAACCACTGCTCTAAATAGAAAGCTTGATTAGCAGTCTGACCTGGTGGAAAAAACTCCAAATGCACTACTAGTCAACATTTTTGTCCATTCGGGAAGTCGATGGAAGTCCAGAACGAGGTATGTAATTAATCAACATTTTACCTTTTTTGAAACAAGAAAACCACTCATACCCTTGAGGTTTTTCTCATAGCGCTGTCCTTATAAGTTGTGTTCAATATCGCAACCGTTTCTGTGGCATTTTTCCAGAGCAGGAAACAAAATTTCACAGACACATGCTGTTCTCTTAAATTGGCCATCACAAAAAATGAGGTTTGAACAAAACTGCTTTTACGAAAAAATTCACAGTGGCAAAAAAGAACCTTCACAGGCGACGCCACTGGGTGCACTAACTCAGAGTGAGTTGCTTGATGTTCGCCTAGCAGGAAAAATGTGTACTACCAAAGGTCTGCTCTACCCAGCACAATTCCGGTTTTTAGGGGGTACCCACTCACAAAATTCACAATGTCTGGTACTCGAATTCCCAACCATAAAAGAAGCAGGAACATATCATCCATAATGAGGAGAGAAATCAATCAAAAGAAACAAAACCAGAAATTTCACAGATGATCGTTAGGAGACAAAAGCATTAAAATAGCAAGTATATTTATATTCCATATCTTCAAGATGACAGAGAAAAGCAAGGACATGTTACGGACAAACATGGAAAGTACAAAAGTGTCCTGCTTCCATTCATTAGGCCTGGGGTACCTGACAGTATGTTGAAGCTATTCATCAGCATTTCAACTGTTCCTTCTGGTGGAGTCCTGACCAGCGAGCTTCTTCGTCTCTGGTGGAGCCCCGCAGGGCGTACCTGCTGGGACCCAAAACACCAAGGACAAAGTTTCCAACATCACAGCAACACACAAGCCACTGCAGTCTGGCAAAATGACGGGCAAGTGGTGGATTTAGGGACACAGACATATTTTATGCTTTACTGACTGAGGACTGTTGGGCCTTGCAGCTCAATTTAAGAAGTTTCAGCATTATTTCTGTCAGTCAAATGTTCACAGATTTGTAGAAAGAGATAGGTTGTCAGATGTATGCCAAATATTACCAGTATTATATCTAAACAATCTAGTTGCACTAGAACCTGAGAAAATTCTACTGTTCTTTTTGTTTTGTTTTGTTTGTTTTGTTTTTTAATCCATCCCAATGTCAGGAAGTATTTCCTTACAATCTAACTTAGGCATTTATTTGGGGGTGAGTAAGACCTGAACTACTCTTGGTGTTCCTGTGAGGATCTGGTAAGCGGGAAGTCAAATGCCCTCATTTGACCAAATGAATAAGAACCAATGAAAGAATAAAGGCAAAGCTCTCTGGCACATATCTGGTTCAAGCTTTTGCCTTTGGCCCTGGCTGCACCCTAATACAATAGTTCATAGGACTGTATTATGCTCCTGGTGGCAGAGTGGATAAGTACTGTACTACTAATTGAAAGGTCTGAAGTTCAAACCACTAGTGACTCTGTAAGGGACAGATGTGGCTTCTGTAGACGGTTGTTCGGTGCCATTGAGTTGGTTCCGACCCTAGCAGCCCTGTGCACAACAGATGAAACACTGCCTGACTCTGAACCGGCCCCACAGTGGTTCCTATGCTTGAGCCCATTGTTGCAGCCACAGTGTCAATCCATCTTGTTGAGGGACCCTTGCGTCAGAGGGCACTTGAAACGTAACTGAGAAGGAGCTGGCTTCTTGGCGTGGAGTCGACCCGGGTGACGTGAGTCAGGTAAAGTCTGTGCGAGTGGAGCCTTTTGGGATCTTCATTTTGCTGAGAGGAGAAACAGCCGCAAAAGATGTACTAATGACTGGGACTTGGAATGTGCCAAGTATGAATCTAGGAAAATTAGAAGTCACCAAAAATTGAAATGGGAGTCATAAAGATCAATGTCCTAGGGATTAATGAGCTGAAATTGACTGGTATTGGCTCTTTTGAATAGGAAAATAATATTTACTATGCTGGAGTAACAAAATCAAGAGGAATGGTGTGGCATTCATTGTCAAAAAGGAAATTGTAAAATCAACCGTACTGTCTGTGATAGCATTATATCTATCCACCTTTAAGGAAATCCAGTCACAACAATTATTATTCAAATGAATGCACCAACTACAAAACTAGTGATGAAAATGTTGTAGAATTTTATCAGCTTCTTCAGTTGTAAATCGATCAAACATGTAATCAAAAGGTATTGATAATTATTGGTGATTGGAATGCAAAAGTTGGAAACAAAGAGTAAGGAACAGTAGTTGGAAAACATGGACTTGGGGGTCACATGATAGAATTTTGAAAAACAAACAACACATTCAAAGCAAATACTTCTTTTCAACAATTCAAAAAGCAACTATCCATATGGACTTCTTCAGATAGAAGACACAAAAATCAACTTGAATTATCTGTGTGAGGAGATACTGGAGAAGCTCACTGTCAGCAGCTAAAACCAGGCCAGGCGATACTGCAGGACAGAATATCAAGTACTCAGACGCAAATTCAGGATAAAGTGTAAGAAAATGAAAACAAGTCCGCCAGAGTCCAAAATGATCTCGGGTAGATCCCTCCTGAATTTCAAAAATACCGAATGGACACACATGACGTATGCATTGAATACTAATGAGAGAAGACGTGATGAGCTGTGGAAGGTCATCAAGACCATCATTCATGAAGAAAGCAAAAAGTCATTAAAAAGACAGGAAAGAAAGAAAGGAGCAAGTGAATTTCAGAAGAAACTGTGTAACTTGCTCTTAATCATCGAGTAGCTAAAGCAAAAGGAAAAATGATGAAGTCAAAGTTTTCCAAAAAGAAAAATTCAAAGAGCAGCTCAAGAAGACAAAGCTGAATATTATAACAAAATATGCCAATACCGAGAGTTAGTAAACCAAAAGGGAAGAGCACACTCAGCCTATCTTAAACTGAAAGAACTCAAAATTCAAACCTAAGGTTGCAATCTTGACAGAGTCTATGGGCAAAATATTAAATGATGCAGGAAGCATCAAGAGAAGATGGAAAAAAATGCTGCCACGGTACCAAAAAGGACCTAGTCAAATTCCACCGTTTCAGGAGGTAGCACCTGAGCAAGAACCTATCGTGCTAATGGAAGAAGTTCAAGCTGCACTGATGGCATTAGCCAAAAAACTCCAGGAATTGATGGAATACCAATTGAAATGTTTCAACAAGCTGATGAAGCGCTGGAAGTACTCATTCTTCTATGCCAGGAAATTTAGAAGACAGCTACTTGGCCAACTGACTGGAACAGATCTATCCTTTCTTCTTTTCTAACCCTCTGAACTTTGTCTTTCAGTAACTGCTGATCTTCCCATCTCTAGCTTTACTCTTTACCTCCTTCTGTTTGCATATTGCGTTTGCCTTCACCCAGGTGAACACTGTCTTTCCTGTAAGTCTGGACTTCCCCACCTTCCCTTCTCTTCCAACCCCTGGTAGCCCCCAAAGAAGGTTTCCATTAGGACTAAAACCTTTTCTGCACCTTTTACAATAGTGGTCTCATACAATATTTATCCTTTTATGATTGACTAATTTCACTCAGCATAATGTCCCCCAGGTTCATCCTGTTGTGAGGTGTTTTAAATATTCATCACTATTCTTCAACATTGTATAGTATTCCATTGTCTGTACCAGAGTTTGTTTACCCACTCTTCCACTCATGGCCATTTAAGTTGTTTCCATCTTTTTGCTATTATGAATAGGGCTTTGATGAACACAGTGGCATGTATCTAGTCTTGTCACGGCTGTTATTTCTCTAGGATATATACCAAGTAGAGAGATTGCTGGGTTATACAGTATTTCTGTGCCCAGATTTCTGGAGAAAACATTATACTACTTTTCACAGTGGTTGCACCATTTTATATGATTCTTAGAGATAATATGAGTTGAATCAAGGAAAAAAGAAGGGAGGATGTTTCAGATAAAGAGAACAGTGGACTCTCTACTAAAGATTGGAGAGCTACCGTGTTTGTCATTGCAATAATCAAAGGTTGGGACCTGCAGCTTCTTCTCAAAACAAATACACTCTCTTGGGTTATCTCCATACTTGAAGAGAAATTATAAGATGTTCTAAGTTTGGCTCATTATCCTTTCAAGGTGACCACACAGTGGACATTTAGTTTTACCAAAAGCCATCCTTGTACTTTTTCTTGTGGTTACAATGGGGCAGTTGTATTATCTGCCCCATCCTCCACTGTCAGCCAATCAGTGTGAACTAAATCTATCACATTTTCTATCTCGTAACCAGTTACTACCTCAGGAGCCAGCAGTTGACCTACATAGGACTTCTACTGGAATACCAACAAAATGGATAAACTAGTAGATAGATCTAAAAGCTCTTAAATTTGATCCCTGGACCAGGAAGCAGGTCACCAAAAGCCAAGAGGAAGAAAGTAAAATCAAGAAATCGGGAGTAAAAAATGGGATACCCATCACATTATTTGAGTTTCTGGATAATCTCATCTGAATCGATTATATTCAGAACTTTTGAGTTATGTATAATGATCAATATATATTAAATTATGCCAGCCATTTTGAATCAAATCTTCCATGTCTTGACACCGAACATGTTCCAAATGATACAGTGAGGAAAGTTCTAATCAATGTGGTCTCAGGATTCAAGGTACCATACAGACTTCACTTCTCCAAGGCCTGAACTTGTGTCAGTCCAGCACCTTACTGAAATAACCATCTAAAAGCCTAGGCTTCTGGTATTGAGAGAAATGCAAGATCTCTGTCATTATAATCCTATGCTGTGGGTATGGGAAATGTTATGTTCATAACTGACTTCAACCTGTTTGTTCCACACATTCATGATGGTCAATCACATAGAAATGGCCTGGTTGTGTCTCCAGTGATTGGTGACCTTTACACAGTAGCTGAGATTTCAGCTTGCACTGCTAAACATTTTCACGTTCTTGACAAAAATCATATTGGCCTCGCTCCTGAGCATTCTTCGTGCCACATTCTAAAAGAAAAGGAAATAGCTGAGTTCCAATTTAAAATTTTTAGAATATATTTGTCATTACCATATTTTAAAATATTAGTTATGCTACTTACAGTTACTTCCAAAATAAATATAGAGAGAATATTACCAAGAGACATATTAAATGGATCACTCTGAATAAAATGTCAAATACAACATAGAAAAATGACTAAACCAACTCTTTTCTTGCAGCAAATCATCAAAATTGACTGTCTATTCATTTACATACACCTAATTCTAAGTTGCTAAATTCAGAAGCAATCTTATGAAAATGAGAAAACTCTCCCACTGGATTAATTCTCTCTGTCCAGTGTCTGGATTATGATGCTCTTCTGCAGTCCAATTAGAGATGAACCTTTGTAGATTTCTTCTCTGAACCTTTAGAAGAAAAGAGAGAAAAAACTCAAGTTCAGAAACATCTTCAAAATAAAACTGAACTCTGATAACCTGACACAGTAAATTTAGTTGATGGTTATTTTAAGTCCTTCTGGGAAAAGAAAGAAAAGAAAAAAGCAAGATGTGTGTGTGTGTGTGTGTGTGTGTGTGTGTGTGTGTGTGTGTGTTGCAATGCCCACTTCCTACTGTCCTCTTCCTCGGGAAGGCATTTTCTTAAGGGGATAAGACCACAATCTGACATTACCCAACTTTTTGAACTGCTCCCAACAAATGTCCAAGTAAAAGAAAAAGAAGGAAAGAATACTAAATAACAAGAAAAGCCTGTCATTATCAGATAGAAGGAATGGAAAAACATGATGACATAATCATGACACTTTATCATTTTGATGTGTTAGCATCCATGGTTTCATTGTACCCTTAATGAGGTAGCAAAAAACATGATCTCCCATTTATGAAAAAGAAAAAATACAAGAGAAATCCCTTGTGAGGCCAAACAAGAAGGCAATGATCATGAAATTTGTGCGAAAGCCAAAGTCTTCTGAACTCCCACTCTTCTACAAGATCATTGTGAGTGGGCAGCACTGAATTACTGACTTCACCAAATTAATAATTAATTACATTTCAAGTATTTTTTCCTGAACCTACAAATCTGACTGCACCTCCTCCAAAAGCTGCTGTCCCTTCATCCTCCACCAAATAATAAAAACACTGCTATCGTGTGTGACGGTACACCGCAGAGATGAAAAGAAGGTTAGTCATCGTAAGTGTGTAACAAATCCTATGAACTTCTCTCCAGCATTGAAGGTTCCATGTGAAACTAACTCCTTTATTATTATGTTTTAAATCTGCCTTTTCACATTTAGTCACATAAAACAATGGACCACTCAAACATCAGCCTCCACGACCATGAGACCGGAAAAACTAGATGGTGCCCAGCTACCACTACCAACTGCTCTAAAAAGAATCACATTAGGACATCCTGGGTAGATGGGAGAAAATGAGGAACACGACTCAAAATCACAAAAGACACTAAGCTTACTGTTCGGACAGAGACTGGTGAAACATGGCCTTTAGTCAACCTGCAAGTCCGCAACTGACCACACCTCTGACCACACACCTCGTGGCTGCATCAATGGGCTCCGGCATAGGAGCAATTGCGAAGATGGTACTGTTTCCTTCTGTGATGCACAGAGTCACTCTGAGTCAGAGCTGACTTGATGGCACCTAACAACAGCAACGGGGTTAGAATATCCAACCATTTAAAATGAAAAAAAAAATTTTTTTAAGCCATCAATTATCCAAGGACAAAATATAGAGGGGCAGGAAAGAAGGATGGATGAAAACAGAAAACAGGGCATGAGTGATAGAACATTGAAAGGATTGCAGTGGAGGCAGGCTAGACAGAGCATGTACACAGCTACAGATAAGAGCTCATGACACACGGAATCCAGGTCAGGTAAGCCCCTCAGGAACAGAAAAGGGAGTTGTGATACCACGAGGGTAAGAGGAAGGTGGGGAGAGAAGAAGAGAAAGATGGAACAGATCGCAACAATTGACACATAACCACACACCCCACCCCAGAGGGAAGAACATCAAAAACAATGGGGGAAGGGAGACAGCGGTTAGTGTAAGATATGAAAATAATAAAAATGTATCATTTATCAAAGGGTCATGAGGGTGGGAGGGATGAGGGAGGGGAAAAAAGGAGCTGATACCAAGGGCTCAAATAGAAAGTGAATATTTAGAAAATAATGAAGGCAACGTATGTTGACACAATTGATATATGGATTGTTATAAGAGCTGTAAGACCACCCAATAAAATGATCTTTAAAAAAAAAGAAAGAAAGAAAATGTATATGGATTGTTGAATGTAAAACTAGTGATCTACTCTGTGAACCTTCACTTAATTCACAATAAAAAGTTGTTGATCAAGGGCAATGTAGCCAAGAGGAATTACTGAAACCCAGATGAAAGCCAAACATGATAGTGGAACAAGAGGAAAGTAAAAGAAACTAGAGGGAAGATTAGGAAGCAAAGGGCACTTTTAGAGATCTAAATACAGGCATGTACATATGTAAATAGATTTATATATGACAATGGGGAAATAGATCTACATACATATATTTATAGGTTTAGTATTAAGGAAGCAGATGGACATTGGGCCTCTACTCAAGTACTCTCTTAATGCAAGAATTCTTTCTTCTATTAAATTGGCATTCTGTGATGCTCACCTTCCCGACCCAATTGCTGAAGACAAAGCGGGTGCATAAGCAAATGTGATGAAGAAAGCTGATAGTGTCCGGCTATTGAAAGACATAGCATCTGGGATCTTAAAGGCTTGAAGATAAACAAGCGGCCATCTAGCTGAGAAACAACAAAGCCCACATGGAAAAAGCACACCAGCCTGTGTGATCTCAGGTAACGATGGGATCAGGTATCAGGCATCAAAGACCCAGAGCAAAAAAAATCATAATGTGAATGAGGTGGGGAATGTGTAGTAGAGGTGCAAAGCCAATCTGTAGAAAATTGGACATCCCCTTACAGAAGGGTCATGGGGAGAAGACGGGCCAGTCAGGGTGCCATATAGCATCGATGAAACATACAGCTTTCCTCTGTTTCTTTAATGCTTCCTCTCCCCGACTATCATGACCCTAATTCTACCTTACAAATCTGGCTAGACCAGAACATGTACATGAGTACAGATAGGAACTGGAAACACAGGGAATACAGGGCAGATAAACTCCTCGGGACCAATATTGAGAGTAGCCATACCAGGAGGGTAAGGGGGAGGTGGGGGGAGGAAGGGGGAACCGATCATTATGACCTATCTATAACCCCCTCCCACGGGGATGGACAGCAGACAAGGGGGTAAAGGGAGACATCAGATAGTGCAAGACATGAAAAAAACAATAATAATTTATAAATTATCAAGGGTTCATGAGGAAGGGAGGGAGGGAAGCAGGAGAGAGCGGGGAGGAAGGGGGAAAATGAGGAGCTGATACCAAGGGCTCAAGTAGAAAGAAAATGCTTTGAAAATGATGATGGCAATATATGTACAAATGTGCTTGATACAATGGATGTATGTATGGATTGTGTTAAGAGTCGTATGAACCCCCAATAAAATGATTTTTTTAAATAGTAAAGAATTATTCCAATAAAATCCATTAAGTTATGGTATATTTGATAGAGGGGAAAAACAGTTGTTTTTTTAAAATTCCACTTTTTACTGAGGAGTTATTTTGTTCCTCATGCCTGCTATTTCTCTCCTTTGAAGTGAGCTCAGAACTCTCATTAGCTCTGTACTCATTCTGTGTTGTTGTTCGTACCCATATTGTCCATTTTAACTCATGGTACACCAAGTGGAACTCTGCTTCATTGTGTTTTGAAGGGTACGTGGCTTTAGGAGAGAAAACCTTGGTGGCACCGTGGTTAAGCACTCAGCTGCTAACTGAAGGCTGATGGCTCAAACCTACCAGCTACTCCAAAGGAGAAAGATACAACAGTCTGCTTCCATAAACAGTATAGTCATGGAAACCCTATGGGGGCAGTTATACTTTGTTTTATAGGATTCCAATTGTGTTGTCCTAATTAGTGTTCTCTATTTTAAGTCTCTAGTTTTTCATCTCCATTACAATGGCTCTGCTGAACTTGGAGACAACATTCATGACCAAAGGGCTTAATAAGGAAGTTAAAAGGTTGTAATGCCAGTGAGAAGTGCTCAGGATAGTTTTTTACCAGGACATTCACAAAGTCCCTTCAGGTCTGCTAAAGGGGCATACCACTCTACTAGAAGCCTCACCCCAAAGGCATTCAGCTCAAGCTCTGTGAGCCACCAGGCCAGCTCCCTGAAGTAAGTGCCCAGAGGACCCATTCCACAGCCAAGCCTCCTGCACAAAACCCTCAGCTTTTACTTGCTCTGGGGTTAGATTCCTGGTCTGCTGCTGCCCTTCCAGTGGTATTGCTGCCTTCTGGATCCAGGAGGCTCACTGTGCAGGGATCTCAGGTGCAGACACACTGCACTCCTGGCTCTTGCTGGTAATGAGATCTCTCTTCCTGCTTCTCAGAGGGCTCATTTTATACACAACAGGACAGCATTCCAGGAATACTAACCACAATTACTCATAGGTGAACTCTATCAGCATCTTCCCCATCTTCTTCTCAGCCCCGTGCAGGAAAAGATCTTTTGGTAGGAGTTAGAGACTTTAGCTAGAAGAGCCACGTTAAAAAATTCACTGCTCCTGCAGCTATGAATCAGAACCAGCTTGAAGACAATGGGTTTGGGTTTGAGAACTTCTGGAAGCAGATTGCAAGGCCTTCCTACCAAGCTGTCACTGGATGGATTTGAACCACCGATTCTTCACTTATTAATCCAGCACTTAACTAGCATTATGGACTCCTACCTCATTCTAAGCCCACTGGTAAATTTTATAAAGAACCACTGGCCCTGACATGGATACTCCCAAGAGGTCATTCTCCTTGGACTCTGTCTAGGTGGTATGGAGGAGCTCAGGGTTCTGCCCCATGTTGTACAGGCCTTTTCCACAACGTTGGAGATCAAGCCAGACCTTGAGTCTGTGCCTGCGCCTTCTACAGCTTCTCAGATTTCTGTGAGCAATGACTGTGAGCAAAGAGACACAGCACGCGGGAAAGAGTCCTCTAATACGCCCCTGATGAATCTCGCTTCTTGTCTATTGATGAGTTAGACTTGTTTTCTACTTTTTTGCAGAATGCTCAGAATTTCAAATACTACTAAGAGCAATCTCAAATCTACATCTATACTACAAGGAGGAAAAGAAAGGGCCTCTCTTCCAGTTTGGCCTTTGCTTTTTAATCCTTCACTTCTGGGTCGGGTGAGTCGAATGCTTAAAAGCCATCAAAATTTAAATTCCCACACTACAGGTCATCATCGCTTCATAGATTTAGAGATGAAATTCCTTTGTTAGCTTAATTTTTTTACCCATGTACTTACTGAATGTCCCTCTTGTTATAACAAAAAAATGCTGTTTAAATATCAAAAAAAAGAAAAGAAAAATTGGGCAGGCACCACTTTATTCTTTCAATTGAGATGACCCTTTCCATAGAAAGTGAAAATGCTTTATTCTCCAATATAATCGACTGTACCTGGTCAGTGCCTGCATGTAGAAAGCCTGGCTTAGCCTATATTACTAATGAAGGTTCCCTCTCTCTCTTTCCCTGTACACACACACACACACACACACACACACAGACAATATAGAGATATAGATAGATACATACTCATATATATTTTTAAACAGGCCCAAAATGAAAAAAAGGGGAAATTGTTTAATGCGGGTCCCTTTAGAGACCACCTGCATAACTGTCTGACAAGCCCCTGTATTCTATCATCTCCGCCATGGAGAAGCCAGGAGAAAACATGAACCGTAATGGAGATGGAATTATCCTTGCAATGACTGCAGTAAATGTTTGTTGAAGGGGAAAAAAATGGAAAGAGAAGATATACCATATACACCCAGTTTTAATGGAAAGCCTATTTCTGCCATATACATTAGAGAAATTGTTCAAGAACAGTTCATCCATGTGAAAATATTAGCACTGTAATTCTGCCAAGGTCAGTAAGACCTAGTGATTTGCTGAGATATCACCTTCATTTCGCCAGGTAAATAAAGACTCCTTTTTCACTGTGTCCTATTCAAGAAGGCACTCCGCAACAACAGTTAAATTATGAATACAGCACATATGTTCCATACCATATCATTTACAGCACACTTTAGCATAGACATAATGCTTTGCAACAAACTACAATACCATTCACAAAATGCATTTAAATAGCATAATTTAGTTCATTAAATCCAGGCATTTACAGTAAATCTAAATCATCATAGGAATTGAAGAGAGTACACAGTTGTTTGTTTGAATAGTTAAGCTAGGTAAGTCAATTTCTTTTTGAAGGTCAAGGACGGAGTTGTTTCCATTTTCTGTTATAAAAAAGATATGGCTGGTGTCAAAAGATAATTTAATGTCATCTCAAAATGCTCAGCCCTCTTTTTTCCCTCGCTCCTCTCTCTCTCCTGGTTGCATATCAGATCCCTGCGACTCCAGAAATTTATCCAACTCCCTGAAAATACCATACAGGCTAGTGAACTGGAATGTGGGTGCACACTGTACCAAGCATGGAATGTAACATTTCATCAAACCTTCTCCCAGGAAGTACAAATGCGGCAGGAGAAAGGTTCCAGTGCTGGATCATCTGTGCGTCTCTTTTCTGTACAACAGGGCCCGACCATGGAGGGAAGCACCCAGTCAACCACATTTGAGCTCTGACAACCTAGCACAGCACTTCTTGATTGTAAAATCTTTCAAAGCAACGATTTGTGCTTTCATTTCTTTCTTTTCTTTTTTCTTTTGCAAGTCCTAGTCTGGTTTATTTATAAAGCAATAAGTATTAGAAACACAAACAAATTGCACGCGTGTAGACAAACAGCAGTGATGGATGAGAGATGAGGGAGGGTGGTTTGGGAGACTCCGAGAAGCAGAATACTGTCAGCCTGTATGCAAGGTAGACTAGGAGGGAAAGCAGCTTCCTTACAAGCATTTGCGGTGGGCAGTGGACGGGTATGCCTCATCATCTTCCTGCTTGCTGATCCACATCGGCTGGAAGGTGGACAGGGAGGCCAGGATCAAGCCCTCTATCCACACAGAACACTGACTCAAAGGAGGAGCAATAACCTCAATCTCCATGGTGCTGGGAGCCAGGGCAGGGATGCCTTTTGCGTGCGATCAACAATACCAGGGTACATGGTGGTGCCTCCAGGCAAGACGTTTTTGGCAAACAGGCCCTTGCAAATATCACTGTCACACTGCATGATGCTATTGTAAGTAGCCTCGTGTATGGCAGCAGATTCCATACCGATGAAAGAGGGCTGGAAAAGTGTCTACAAGCAGCGAGCCGCAGAAGCGCTCATTGCCCCCAGTGATGACTTGGCCATCAAGTAGCTCATAGTTCTTCTCCAGGGAGGACCAAGCACGGCCATCTCCTTCTCAAAACTCTGGGCCACAGCATAGCTTCTCTTTAATATCACAGACAATGTCTCGTTCGGCAGTGGTGACAAAGGAATATCCCCGTTCAGTGAGGATCTTCAAGAGGCAGTCGCTGAGATGTCGGCCAGCTAGATCTAGACGCATGATGGCAGGGATAGCGTACCCCTCATAGATGGAGGCCCAGGTGGAGGATTTAAGTTCTAATGCACAATCTCAGATAGCGTTCCTACATTCAGCACTCATTGGTCATTCAATAAACACAGATATCCTTGCACCGTGTACCGTTTTAACTACTCGAGTAATACACGAACTCTGATGTCAAGTTGCTTATCCTAGTGAAGAGCAAGTCAGTAATGGAACACTGGGTAGGAAGCGCAACGTCTGAGATAAACACAAGTGCTCAGAGAGAGCACAGTACCCTAATCAAAAAGAAAGGAAGAAAAGTACCAATTTCCTCCACTCCAAATTTCTACTCTGTACCTCATGTGAAGTCTGCCTGGTGCAAATGGTTGCAGACTCAACTAACCAAAAGATTGGCTGGTTGAAGCCACCTAGAAACGTTTAAAAAGAAAGGTCCAGTGATCTAGTTTCAAAATGTCACCGCCAGGCAAACCCTGTGGAGTGTAGTTCTACTACTTAGGTCACCTTGAGTCAGAATCGACTAGACAGCATTGGTAGTGGAGGTACCCTCCTAGCCAAAGAACGGATTTCTATTCTCAGGACATTTGTAGAGCCACTGACTGATACATTGGTGGAAGGCCAATGGCAAACTGCCTGAATGAAGGATTGTCTTCCACCTTTTCTCTGCTCAGATTACTTTTTCCCGTAAAGAATAGGGATTATGGGTTATGAATATGAGAATACATGTGGATTAAGCTTCTAGTCAATCCCCTTTGACCATGGACCAGGGATGTCAATAGCCTTGCCATCAGAGTACATTGGAAAGTGGATTGGAACTCAGCTGTAATTAGGTTAAAATTTAACGCCTTATTATTTTATCTCCCTTTTGACCCATTTTGTTCGTTCTATGTTTTTCTTCACTTTTGGCTTTCTTTTTGGTTGAAGTTTTCCGTTTTGTTATTTTTGCTGGGGTGCATTTTTGTGGGGGATGGTTCTTTGGTTTTGGTTTTTGTATGTTTTCCTTTATATGAATGCCAGGAGAAGTTAATCTATAAGATAGGTAAATCTATAGAGACAATTGGATTGATACATTTTTAGGGTTATGGCATATGAGGCTGGAGGGAAATGGGGAGCTAATAATAAGGAGTACAGGTAATAAAAAATGTTCTAAAATTGATTGTGGTGATGATTGTGCAACTCTTTTTTAATATTTTTAAACCATTGAATTGTATGACGTGCATTATAGTCAAACCTGTTCAAGATTTTTAAAGAATAAAAGCCATTTACAACCTTTGTAGAAAACAATATGACACTACCTAAGACAACTGGCCATAGAAATACCATCCATAGAACCCAGCCGTGTGTTTGCTGAGCATTCACCCCCAAGAAATAAGAGGCGGAACACAAACAGGCATGTGCCCCTTCACGTTCATTACGGTCCAGCTCACAATAGCATGAAGCTGGAAACAGCCCAAATGCCCATCAGTAGAAGAATGGATACAGAAACTCTGGTCCATGCACACAGTGGAATACTATCCATCCCTAAAAACAAAAGGCGGGAATGAAACCATGCAGGGTTCTGGAAACCACTAAGCTAAGTGAAGTTAGCCAGTCACCAAAAGACACGTATTGTATGAGTCCAAGACTATAAGGATAAACACCAAGAAGAAGACAGGCTTCTAGTCCCGGATCATGGAATCTTCTAATCCAGTCTCTGGAGCAAAGAGGCAGAGAGCCTGCCTAGCACCCAAGAACCAGCTATCACTCCCTCTAAATGTACAACTTTATAACCACTTTAACTCATGAGACCTCACCTCGGCTGGACTTCGTTTTTTCAAGATGGAGAGAGAGGGAAAAGTTGCTGCCATATAAATGTGTGTTAAGGTTATCCCAAATCAGCAGACATTTCTACCGAAGTTATAAAAGATAGAGAAGAGAAGGATGTATGGCCTGAAAAGGTGATTACACTTCTTTTAGTACAAAACTGGCAGGAGCAACCTGCCATTGGGGGGTGGCTGTACAACTTTTCTTAATATAATTGAATTATTAAATTGTATGATATGTGAATAATATGCCAATAAAACTGTTTAATTTTTTTAATAATAAGAATAAAAGCTCATATTGAAGAAAAGATGATTGAAAGTTTAGAAAAGAAGAAGATGGGTTTAAATGAGGCCTTCCACTCCTACAAAGGTTTCATCTTTGAAACCCACTGGGGCAGTCCCAAACTATGCTAAAGGGTCATTATGAGTTGGAATCAACTCAACAACAATGAGTGAGTGACTGAACCCAAGCGGGGAGGGATGGTGCTTTTAATTTAAAGAAATTGTTCTTGCAAGTATCTGAGTATTGCTAGGGTGAGTATTGCTGGACTGAAAAACCATATCAGCCTGCATTTCCATGACCAGATTCTAGAAGTGTGAATTCCCTACCTTAAATGTTTCTCTCTCTCTTTTATGTAACAGTTTTATTGGCACATCATCCACATATCATACAACTCAATAGTTCAACCATATCAAGATGACCTGTACAATCATTTCCACAATCACTTTTAGAACTTTTCTTCTCCCTTGTACTCATTGCTCCATGTGTCATTTTCCCTTCACTTGTGGCAGAAACGTACACAATACAACATTCTCCAATTCAACAAGTTCCACATGTATAATTCCGTGCCATTGATGCTACTCTTCATGTTGTACAACCATCACTGACATCCCTCTCCAAATTGCTCCACCACCATTAAAATAAATTCAATTTCCCCTAAGCAAAAACTCTTTCTCCTTCACCCATGGAAACCATAGGTCACATATGTTTGAGTTGGTGGGTTTTTTTTCAGTAGCTTTATTGATATAATATTCATATATCATACACATCCATAGTTAAATTGCTTTTTTTTTAAGTTGTCTATTCAGCATCCCAATCAGTTCTTTTTTTAATCATTTTATTAGGAGCTCATACAACTCTTATCACAATCCATACATACACCAATTGTGTAAAGCACATTTGTACATTCATTGCCCTCATCATTCTCAAAACATTTGCTCC
>NW_022104341.1:62388802-62399073 GCF_000313985.2 Echinops telfairi | reverse complement strand
CACTTGTTGTTCCCTTGTCCCTGGGTTTGTTAACACCACTACCTTTCCCCCCACCTCCTCCTCTCCCATGTCCCCCCGGAACTGTCGGTCCCGTTGTTTTCTCCTCCAGATTGTCATCCAGCCTTCTAATACTCCCTGCCCTATCCTGAATTCATTGATTGTTCCCTAATTCCTCACCATCCTCATCCCTATCCCAATTCCCAATTGTTTCTTTTTTCTTTTTATTATTTTATTGGGGGCTCGTACAACTCTTATCACAATCCATACATTGTGTCAAGTACACTTGAACATTTGTTACCATCATCATTCTCGAAACATTTGCTTTCTACTTGAGCCCTTGGTATCAGCTCCTCATTTGTTCCCCTCCCTCCCGTACCACTTTCTCATGAACACTTGATAATTTATAAATTATTATTACTTGTCATATTTACACTGTCTAACGTCTCCCTTCATCCCCTTTTCTGTTGTCCATCCCCCAGGGAAGGGGTTATATACAGATCTTTGTGAGTGTTTCAGTAGCTCGGCAGAGCCCAAGCAATGCACCATTGAGCCCATTTTGATTCATAGCAACTCAATGCACAACAGAACAACACACTGTCCAGTCCTACCACAAGAGATTGAATCAGTCAGGGATTTAATTTTGCTTGGATCCACAATCAATGCTCATGGAAGCAGCAGTCCAGAAATTAAACAACAAATTGGATTGCACACATCTGTTGTACAGGATCTCCTTAAAATGTAAAAGAGCAACGAGGTCACCTTGGGACAAAAGTGTGGCTGACCCAAGCCATGGAATTTTCATTCTGCTCATATGCTCATGAAACCTGGACAATAAATAAAGAAGGCCAGGGAAGAATCTATGCATTTGCCTTGTGGTGTTGTCAAAGAATATTGAAAGTACCACGGACTGCCAGAGACTAAGCGAATCTGTCTTGGAAGAGGTTCAGCCAACGTGCTCCTTAGGAGCAAGGAGGGTGAGATTTTGTCTCATGTGTTGTGGACATGTTATCAAGAGAGACCAGTGCTTGGAAGATGACATTATGCTTGGGAAGGTGGAAGGTCAATGAAAAAGCGAAAGACCTCCAGTGAGAGGGATTGACCCAGTGAGCGCAACAACAAGCACAGACATCACCGCCGGTGTGAAGATGGGTAGGACTGGGCAGTGCATGGCTCTGCTCTTCCTAGAGCTGCTTTGTGTCCGCTCTGACTCACTGGCACGTGCTTGGGTTCTGCAGAGTGATGGAAACACATAACGGGTGCGTATTTCATCCTACTGATTGGAACCTGAATGTCACAATTGAAGTTCCACCCTAAACTGTGAGAGAAAGGGCCATATCCTAGGGACAAAAGCAAAAGCTAGAAGGAGCTGATTCCCTGAGGACTTTGTGGAATAAAGCCACCATACAACTCTGGATTACCTGGCCCTAGATTTTTAACTAAAATGTCAATTATTTTTTTATCTTATTCAGTCACTAAATTTGATGACTGCCTTGTTTGCAACTAAAACCATTCCAAATAAATACATTCAGTAATAATATCCCTTTACCCCCAGAACACCCCTCAAAACCAAACCAAATGCACTGCCTTTGAGTTGACCCTATAGGACAGAGTAGAACTTCCCCTGCGAGTTTCTGAAACTGTAACTCTACAGGAATAGAAACCCCCATCTTTTTCTCTTAGAGTAGCTGCTGGTTTCAAACTGCTCACTTTGTGGTTAGCACCCCTGCACGTAACCATTATGCCATCAGGATTCCTTTGTATAGAATAGGTGCTCAGCAAAATAAATAAATAAGAATAGGTGCTCAGCAAATGTTTGTTGAGCCACTTTGAACTGAATTAAGGGGAATCAACCTCAGTAAACATAATCTACATAAAACATTTAAAAGACAGAGAGAGAAACATCAAGAAATTCAAAGAAATATGCAAAAAGATAAAATTGCAGCAACAAGAACACACATCAAAATCAACATTTGCAGCAGAAGAGAATTCTAAATTCAGGGTATGCCCGACTCATAACAATAGCAAAAATACAGTTATGAAATAGCAACCAAAATAATTTTATGGTTTTATGAACTGTATTAAAGGGTCACGGCATTAGGAAGGTTGAGAACCACTGGTCTAGAAGGAGTATGCCAAGACGAGCAATCACACAACATATAAACCCAGTTTAATAAAGGCGAGCTGTTAACATGTTGGATCGCTAATTGCATGGTCAGCAGTTCAAAAGCACCAGCCACTTGGCAGAAGAAAAACAGGGCTTTCTACTCCGGTAAAGAGTTACAGCCTTGGAAACCCACCCTGCCCTGTAGGCGGCTCTGAGCCGGAATGGACTGGACGGCAGTGATGGGATGGGCAGGGTCGATTGGCCTCCACTTAGAAAAACCTCCGCAGGACACAAGCGCTTTCCGTGCTCTACTTAAAGAAACCATAAAGGGTTGGGATGGGTCTCATAGGCTGGAAAAAATAAACCCGAATCACTCTATTTAATGACCACTTATCACTTTTTCCATTTTTCTTTGGTGGGGGAATGACATACCAAACTCCTTTATTCCTCCTTACGACAACTCAGAGCAAACAAACAAAACCCTTCTAATTATACAAGCAGACTAAAACATTTTAATGTGAGGCCCTGTGGAATTTTTCTCTCTTGCTTTTACCCTGCCAGGACAGAGCACTCAGGAATGCCAATTAAGCACCCACACTGTTAAATGAGCCCTTCCCTCTTTGGCCATTCTGGGTGTGACCTTTCCCCAGGTCCCTGGCACAAGGCAGTCTGTCGTCTCCTGGAGCAAAGCCAGAGTGTAAGCTGAAAAGCCACATGAAGCAGATGACGCAAGGGAAACAATCATGACTGTCTTACCAAGAGCCAGGAAGAAATCCGAGGTCTGCCGCACACTCCTGCCTGGGTCTGGGTGTCCCACTCGGCATGGTCACTAACCCCTGGACATTGATTTCTTCAGGATGTTCAGCCTCAGAAGAGTGAGCATATCAGCAATTAAAATCTGCATGTAAAAATGTTTGCGCTTCTAAACTCAATCACTCATTCCGACATTTAGTTAGTAAGTTAGTTCTTACTTTGGGATGGTAGCACAGGGTGCTGAACGCACCAAGATGAATCTGATAACACGTAGAAGGAGGCTTCCAAAAGTCTGTGGAAAAATAGAATTCAAAGATAATGCAATCTCCACACGTTTTTTTTTTACATTTCTGAAGCCCCCTTGTACACATTAAGCTATTCAGTAATGATATCCTATAGGGAACAATAACCACAAAAACTTATTTAGTTTAATCACTGTTTTGCTGTATAGATGCTATCTCAATTATGTCTCCAAAATTTCTATAAAATCAGTATGACTGCTCCAGTTTTTCAAATGAGGAGATTGAAATTCAAAAAAGGTTAAACAATTTGTCTGTTTGCACAACTGGTAATAGTCATGATTCAAATCTAAATTCAGGACAATCTTAATCCTAAACCTTTGTCCTCTCACTAGGCTACTGTCTCACCACAGAAAGATAAATGAACCGATAGTATACTCAAATATCAGCCCCAAAATAATATCAAAACTCTGTAGGACCTCTAACAGCTGAATCCTCTCAAAGTTGAAGTAACTATTACTGATAATAATAGTAACTTAGCGTATCTACTGTACTCAAGCACCTACCTTATTTTAACTACAATTGTCTCCGTTGTGCTGTAATGTGGATATTATTAATACAACCACTAGCAAACCTTGGCCAAGGCCACACAGCTATTGCATTCAAAACTATACCCATCTTGCTCCAAGTCAATGCTCTTCCCAGGAGCCACTGTATCTTGAGAAAAAAAAGACTCCCAAAACAAAGCAAATTTGAGACTTAATACTAGGCTAGTCCTCTCTGAGGGAATATGGAGGAGGACCTTTATACTTGGTTATACAGCAGACAGGGTAGCATTCTTAGGAGAAGCGCACTGACATGCCTAAGAAAGCCATAAGATTCCAAGTTCAAAGATGGAATGTAAGAGAGGTCTCAAAACAATAGCAAAAACTGAGATAGAGCAAATTACTTAAGATATCCCTTCTAGCCATAATCTCATTTACCATAATATCTTTTGTGATGTACTGTGATTCTAGCCTCTGTGCCTTTAACCCCATTTAGAAGGAAGTTCTCAGTTACAAGGAGCCCTGGTGGCACAGTGGGTTTCACTGCAAGGTCAGCAGTTCAAAACCACCAGACACTCCACAGAAGGAAGATGAGGCTTTCTACTTCTGTCAAAAATTAGTCTAGGAAACCCACAAGGATAGTTCTACCCTGCCCTATAGTGTCACTATGAGTTGCAATCGACTCAATGGCAATAAATTAGTTTTGGGTTTTTCCTCTGTGACAGGATTACAGTGTGATGTCTCTGTATACTCTACTGGAAGGTAGTAGGACTTAAGTCCCTATCCTTTGCTGTCCTTGTGGGTTTGGTCTGCAAAGAATTCTTGGACTGCTCACCACAAGACCAGCTGTTTGAAACCACGCATGGTTCCTCAGGAGACAGATGAGGCTTTCTAGTCCCATAAAGAGTTACAGTCTCAGAAACTCAAGGGAGCAGTTTCACCTCGTGCTGTAGGGTCGCTATGAGTCAGCATTGAATGGATGGCAGTGAACTCATAGTCTGCTGAAAGCAGAAACCAGATCTCCCCCAAAGCTTTCCCCTTCTTTTGTGACCTCTTTTCCCCTGACTGAATGTTGGTCGAAGCAAGAAGACCTGCTTTGATTTTCAGACAGAGTTGACTGCTTCTGGCTCTAGACCTTACCTTTGGATAGATAGCCTCTGCCTAACCTTCAGATTTGTGCCTTAAAAACACCCAAAACCACAGGAGACATTGTCTTAAAGTTTCATAAATTCCTATGAGAGATTGCAGCACATTGCGGTAGCACACGAAAGGGAAATTATCAAAGACTAGGATGTAGTCAATTATTTAATGTGGTGGAAGTGGAGCTGTGAAACATTTTGGGAAAGTTGGGCATTTGGAACATCTTTAATCTCCAACTCCTTGGGATGAGTCTGATATTAATTTTTCTAAAAGAAATTATGATCACAAAAACCCTCAACAACTAAGACATAGGGTAAAGCTGCCCAGAGTAGTGGGAAGCACCAAGATTTATAGTCAAATGATAGATCTGATTTTGAATTCTGGCTCTGTCATTTGATATCTGCATGACTTTAAGCAAGATATTTCAACCAATTTTGGCTTCACTGATGTTTTTGCAACTACCAATGTGGGCTCTTCAACTAGCTAATATAAAGTGTTTGTAAGAAGAATTGATAGCTTTAATATTTGTCAGTGGGTTACGCTCTGGGCTGTGAGCTTCAAGTCAGTTATACAAACCTTTCAGCTGCCCCCCAGAAGAACAATGAGGCTGTTCCTCCCTTAGTCTCAGAAATGCTCCGGTGCAGCTCTGCTCTGCTCTGCAGGGTGCTATGAGTTGGAATTAACTCTGTAGTAGTGGTTTCACTTTGGTTTTCATCATTGGTCGTGGTGGGGGTGGGGGTGGCGGTGGCAGGTTGAGGGTGGAGTAGGAGGGTGAGGGCTGGGAACCCTAAGGTTGGAAGTTGTGATGAGATTAAGAAAGTGGCCATTATAAAACATCTTCAACTCTAACAAGAACTATGATATGTATTCTAATATCCCCTTTTTACAGAGGAAAGCACTGAAGAAGAAGGAGATTAAAGAGAAGTTAAGTAATGTTTGTGCCAAGCCACACAACCAGTCAACGGTGGAGCATGGCTCTGGAAAGCACACTCTTCCTGCCTGCACTGGGCTGCTCTGGAAACCAGGGTTCAGCTGCAAGAGCAGGTAAGTTGGAGAAACTCCCACTCCAGTTAAAGTAAAGAAGGCTTGAGAAAAATAATAGCTATACAGTAATCAGAATCGAAAGAGAAGTCTAAAACCAAGTAAGGAGCCAAGAATTAAGAGACTACACATACCACTAAGTAGGGCAAGATGAGAGGTCAAAGGACAGAGCCAATAGGTAAATCCAAAAAAAAAGTCAATGGACCTAAATGAGAAAAAGGAGAACCCAAAGCAAAAAGGATAGGAAACTAGAAGAGAAACACTAATTGTAATGAATTTAATGGTGTCCTGCCCCTCTTCCTCCCACTCCCGCCTCATTCCCCAGCCCACCCCACACACATCAAAATATATCAACATCCTAAACCCTGTACCTGTCATTGGGATATTATTTGGGGAAACCGGGGTTTTCTTTGTTGATATGATCAGTTAGTGACATCCTATCAGAAAAATATGGATCCTAATCTCATATAACTGGCATCTTACAAAAATAGGAGGACAGACAGAGAGAACCAGGGTCACAGACAGGGGAAAGACAGATGCCAGGTGACAATGAAGGCAGGTGCATCTGTCAGCACAAAGGAACGCCAAGGCTTGCTGGCAGCCCAGGAGTGCCCGAAGTTAAGAACTCAACTACAAGCCAAAATGTCGGTTACTAAACCCAAGAGGCATCTTAGAAGTGATCTGCTTCCAAAAGGTCACAGTCTTAAAAACCCTTTGCACTCAATGGCCATGAACAACAACAACAACAAACAACTGGAAATTAGGAGTGCCACATGTTAACAGTTTCTCTCTCAAAGTTCTCAGAAGGAATCAACTTAGCCAATGCCATGATTTGAATGTCTAACCTCCTAAACGGTGAGAATAAATTCCTATTCTTTCAAGTCATTACTTGTGGCATTTTTTTATGTCAACTCTAGGGAGTAAAGATACTAGTAGACAATAGATATGTGAACTTTATACCACATCATTCATGAAGAGGGAACTGTGATTCAGGGTAGAGAAAGTGCCATGTAGAAGAAAAATTCTGCTTTTATCATCTTTCAGTATGACAGAAGCTTGAACATGGAATGATGTCATTTTTGTAATTCAAGGCTAATGAAAATAAGAATATTAAAAAACACTGCCCCCCCAAAAAAAACACAGTGGCTCTCGAAGAAAGGCCAAGTTAGAAAAGATGAAACTCCATGTAAATAGGCTTGATATATCAGGCGATCCAAACCCAGAACACCTGTGGGATCAGCCTCCAAGGAGACACAGGTAGAAAGCCAGCATCGGAAGGGACCTTTGGAAGCATTACGAGTCGTCTTCCCTTCCATTTTCCAAAGGGGGGATGAAGCAGCGAGGAGAGTGATGAGTTTAGGGTCACCTCGTTCATCTGTGACAGAGAGGAGATCCAAACTTGGCTCCAGGGTTAAAACAGCTCAGACTCTACAGGTTTAAAGGAGAAATGGGCTGGGAGTGGGAACAAGGGGCCATAAAGAGCATGTATCTTGAAAAGAGGGGGGCTCTAGATTTAAAGGCCAATGTTTCATACTCTTGTGAATGTGCTGAATCCTTTTGGCTTTCTTAGAGATCTGTTTAGTAGAACAAGGGCATTTTCAAAAAAAATAAAGCAGAACACCTGAGTAGAGAAATCAAGATTCATGGAGAGGTAATTAGGACCCATAATTGAAAATGACTATTTTCCCTCTAATAAACATTTATCAGCTATTGGGCTCTGCCGTTTAATACCTCTGAGCCTTCATTTTTTCCATGAAAAATAAGGACGTTGCAGCTCTGAATGGGATCATATTAGAAGATCTTGGATAGAGTGAAGGAAAAATGTGGAACCAAACTCAAAATCATAAACAATATGGAATTACTGGGCAGATGGAGACGTGTGGAACACCTGAGGTGATGGCCTTCAACTACCCTTCAGGTATGGATTTGAATTCACCCCCATGGCTCAATTTTCAGGCAAGCAATAAACCAAGAAGCTCACTACCAGAGCGTTGATTCTGACTCATAACGACCCTGTAGGGCAGGGTAGAACGGCCTCTGTAGATTCCTGAGACTGTAAAGGTCGTCTTTCTCTTGTACAGCTGCGCGGCTGGCAGTGTCGTGCTGCTGACCACACACAGGTAAGCCTATCATACTTGGGAGGTACGCACATCTTAAATAAGCAGCTGTTTGAGATCAAAAGGGTGACATTTACTGAAGGACCAAATTCAGAAGGGCTGAAAGAAAGAAGGCGGAATGGAAGTGGAAGGCAGAGGGAATGAGGTAAGTGTTGCATTGTGGGGACTACAATCGATGGCGTGACGCAAAGCCTGATGAATGACCTTATCGAATGCAAAACTGGTTTGCTCTGTAAGCCTTCACACGATACACAACAAAAGGGGGTGTTTTGGTTTTTTTTAAAAAAAAGGTAAATAAGGTCGATGGCGTAAAAGTAGCATGTCTCAAAATTATAACGTTTGTCAAAATCCTCTGGGTGGAAGAGGGAGAGTGGCAAAGATAGCCATGTTTGTGAAGACTTGCATCCTCTTTCCACCGTCTTGGAGAGTCCACATGTCTGATGAAGTGCGTTTTGTCGTTTTTGTTGAATCTCTCTTTCTCCTCTCAGTTCATGGAGATCCTGTGGAATTGACTTGTGGCCTCCGGCACCAAGCATGACACATGACCTGTTATTGTTGCTAGCTGCTGTCTGGTTGGCGCTGACTCATGGGTACCTTCAGTACAACACAAGGAAACGTTGTCCAGTCCTGCGTTGTCCTCTTAATTGCCAGCAAGTTCCAGTCTATCCTGGCAGCACCGTGTCGATCCATCTCACCAAGAATCTCCCGTGCCCTCATTGACCTTCAGCTTCACCAAACACAGTCTCTGTCTCTGCAGCTGATCCCTCCTGATGATGTGCCAAAGTGAGCCGGATAGTGTTCTGAGCACGTACATGAGGTGAGGACAAAGTAGGGCACCCACTAGAAGATGGCGAATGATTCTGGGGTGGCCAGGGCCTAAGAAAATAAAGTCAGAGTGCATTGCAAGGCTTTTACTGGGGACACTTGGAGAAAGCTGCCCATTCC
Organism: Echinops telfairi; assembly: GCF_000313985.2. Classification (NCBI taxonomy): domain Eukaryota; kingdom Metazoa; phylum Chordata; class Mammalia; order Afrosoricida; family Tenrecidae; genus Echinops; species Echinops telfairi. The sequence goes on along the minus strand of NW_022104341.1, from coordinate 62,390,189 downwards.
TTTGCACTGGATTCATCCAGTTCTTCATAGGAAGAACGTAGCCCTGCAAGCTGCTGGAGAGGGTTTGGTCCAAGAGAAGAGCTTGTCTAAGAATAAAAGCACACAATGAAAGGCAGAGTCAAAGAACAGAGCCACGTCAAGTTCCAATTATATCATTTCAGGCCTTCGAACATTAAAAATAAATAATTAAATTCTGATAGTAATATCCTGAAGGAGAGTAACAGAAAACACTTAGAGCACTAGACTAGGGGATTGTTCGTTTTTCTTCCAGATCTAGAGTTCCAGGACTGTGAGGGAAAAAAGACTTTGCACGCCAACTCACGCCCTGTGGAGTGAGATCTGACAGGCTGCTTTGGACAGTTTGCAATGCACATCAAGCATCTCTGTCAGCATATACCATGTCTTCTTCATTTCTTGCCAGAGAACGGAACTCAGAATGAACAGAAGGCCTGGATTATCTGTTAGTGAATTAGCTTAATAGGACCTTGATAGAGATAAAAATTAAAGTAAGAGAAGCAGTTACTTCATTACATTGTTTAGAGAACAAAAATAAAGAGGAGGATATATTGAAATGTATAGAAGATAGCTTGGAAAATAAAACTTTTTTTAAAGTGATATTATGGCCCAAGAAGCTGAGATAATCCATGGCCCTGCTGATGAAAGATTCTAGTTTCTAATACTTGGTGAAATATTGATGGTATAGGGGAGGGAAAAGATGGGTTTTAGAACCATAAAGGTTTAAATTTGAATCCTGTCTACACTATTTGCCAACTGTCTATCTGGTTTTGACAATTCACTTAACTTCCTTAGAATTCTGTTACCTGGTTCATGTCCTCTTCGGAATCCAGCCTGGGCCTATGGCAGCACCCTGTCCACGTACTGCTCCAACTACTGTTGGATGATAATCAGCAAAATTTTATTTGCATGTGCTATCAATGGCATCATTGTATAATTTGTGCTTTCTGTTGGGTCACCTTCCTTTGCGCTGGATATACATCTGAATTTCCTGCAGTCAGTTGGCCAAGTAGCTGTCTTCCAAATTTTCTGGCATAGACAAGTAAGTGCTTCCAGTGCTTATTCAGCTTGTTGAAACATAAAGGTTTTAATCTAACTATAAGGATAGTTAGGTTAAAATTTAACATTTTATCATTCTTTAAAATCTTTTTAGTGGGGGCTCATACAACTCTTATCACAATCCATACATCCATCCATGTGTCAAGCACATTAATACATTTGTTGCCATAATCATTCTCAAAATATTTTCTTTCTACCTGAGCTTTTGGTATCAGCTCCTCATTTGTTCCCCTCCCTCCCTGCGCCCCCTCCCTCATGAACCCTTGATAATTTATAAATTATTATTATTTTGTCATGTCTTACACTATCTGAC
>NW_022104341.1:62366754-62388015 GCF_000313985.2 Echinops telfairi | reverse complement strand
ACATGCCTTTATTTAGACCTCTATAAATGTCTTGTGCCTCCTAGTTCTTTCCTCTATTTCCATTTACTTTCCTCTTATCCTCCTATCATGTTCAGTCTTCATTTGGGTTTCAGTAATTCCTCTTGGTTACATTGCCCTTGATCAAGCCCTACCAGGCCTCCTACACCCTCCTCACCATCAGTTTTAAATAACTTGTTGTTCCCTTGTCCCTGGATTTGTTAACACAAACTTCCTTTCCCCTGCTTCCCCCTCTCCCATGTCCCCCCAAAACTGTAAGTCCAGTTGTTTTCTCCTCCAGATTGTTTATCCCACCTATCTTATCTAGATAGACCTGCAGAGATAATAATATGCACAAAAATCAAGACAGAACAAAACAAAGCAACAAAAGACAACAAAACAACAACAACAACCAATGACACAAAAAAAGAAAACCTATAAATAGTTCAAGGTCTGTTTGTTGACCTGTATGGTTGTTTTCCAGGTGAATCTGATGGGATGCCACACCCTGAATTTTATCATTTGTTTTCCATTTTGACCCATTTTTAATTTGTTCTAGTTTTATTATTTTCTGCTTTTTTTTGGATTGAGATGATTCTTGTGTGGGAAGGGGTATTCATATTATTTTGCTTATATGAATCCAGGATAGACAAATTTATAGAAATAGTAACTGGATTAATAATTTCTTAGGATTATCTCCTGGGAGGTTGGGGGTAATGGGGAGCCAATAATAATGAGTACTCCCAAAAAAGGTTGATTTTAGTGAAGATTGCACACTCTTTTTAATATACCCAAACCATTTAAAACTATGGTATACAAATTACATGTTTTAAAAAAAAGAGGAAAACAGTTAACATTTTTTTAAGTACATGAAATGAAGTCTCACCAGCTTGGCTTCTAAATAGCATTCTGGCTGTACACCTTCTAAGAGAGATCTGTTTGTTCATTTGGAAGTCCATGGTACTTCCAAGATTATTCATCAGCACCATAATTCAATTGCATCAATTATTCTTCGGTCTTCCTTATTCAGAGTTCAACTTTCACATGCATATGAGGCAATTGAAAATATCATGGCTTTGGTCAGGCATAGACTAATCCTCAAAGTGAAGCCCTTGCTTATCAACACTCTAAAGAAAGCCTGTGCAGCACATTTACCCAAGGCAATGTGTCATCATCTACTTTCTTGACTACTGTTTACATGAGCACTGATTTGGATCCCAAGAAAATAAATCCTTGATAATTTCAATCTTTTCTCCACTTATTATGATGTTACCTCGTGGTCTAGTGTGAAGATTTTGGTCTTCATGACATTTAGTTGTAATCCATTCTGAGGGCTACAATCTTTAATCTTCATAAGCAAGTGCTTCAAGTCCTCTTAACTTTCAGCAAGCAATAAGACTTCCACCACTCCTGATGCTGTGTTCTTCATATAGTTCAACTTCTCAGGTCATGTGATCAGTATACAAGTTGAATAAGTATGGTGAAAGGATACAACTCACACATACTTTCCTGATTTTAAGCTATGAAGAAGGGGACTTTAATACACCCATTTTGATGAAGGTCAGAACAAGTAGAAAGAAACTCAAAAAAGATACAGAAGAACAAACTACCACAATCAACCAATAGACATATATAGAGCATATCACCCAACAACAATACAGCATACACTTTTTTTCCAGCACAGATGGAACAATTCCCGAATAGACCATCTGTGAGGTGATAAAACAAACCTCAATCAATTTAATAATATCAAAATACTATAAAAATATCACTCAAAAATAAATTTATAGTATAATATTCCTCAGGAACATACATGCAAAAATTCTCAACAAAATCCTAGCCAATAGAATCCAACAATATATCAGAAAAATAATAGATCATGACCAAATGGAATTCACACCAGGCGTGTAAGGATAGGTCAAGAGTATAAAACAATCAACGCAATAAAACAAATAAATAAAACAACCACAAAAGCATATCAGTTGACACATAAAATGTATTTGACAAAATCGTATAGCCATTTCTGATAAAAATACTCAACAAACAGGGATAGAAGAGAAATGCCTCAACATAAATAGAGCACATATATAAAACTAACCACATTAATCTCAACAGAAGGAAACTGAATGTGTTTCTCTTGCAAATGGGAACCAGGCCTATCACTTCTATTCATCACTTCTATTCAATATTGTGCTAGAAGTCTTAGACTACATGGCAAGAAAGAAAAATTAAATGCATCCGTGTAGACAAAGAACAAGTTGAACTCTGTTTGAAAAGATGTATTTTTATATATAGAAACCCCTCCCCACTCAAAAAAAAAAAAAAGAAAATCCCAAAAACTCAGTAAGAAAATTACCGGATGTAGGTGAAATGTTCCGCAAAATGGCAGAATACAAGATCAATGTAAAATGAGTCAAATTCCTTTCCACTAACAAAAAGAACACTGAAAAGGATATCAGGAAAGCTATAGCCTACCAAAAGACAAAATACTTAGTAATGAATATAACCAGAGAAACAAAAGTTCTTTATATAGAAGACTACCTCTACCAAAACCAAAAGAGACCCATATAGAAAGAAAAATATATATACAATGCTCATGGATAGAAAGACATTATTTAAATTTTAAAAAAAGAAAGAAAGACATTATTGTGAAAATACCAATACTACCCAAAATGATTTACAGAGCTAGTGCAAGCCCAATCCATATAACAATATCAGTCTTTAAAGAGATGGAAAACTAATCACCGACTTTATGTGGAAGAGAAAGAGACTCCAGATGCACAAAGCACTACTAAAAAATAACCCTCCCCAGTCTCAAAATCTACTACATAATCACTGTACAATAGACACATAGACCAATGGAACAGAATTGGAAACTCAAAAGAAAATCCATCCACCGATGGACAACTGATCCTTGACAAGGAGCCAAAACTCATGAAGAAGTGATACACTAACAAATGGTCTGGATACTCATTTGCAGAAGAATAAAACAGGACCCATTACTCACATCATTGTAACAAGGAACTCAAGATGAATCAAAGAACTAAATGTAAAAACCTAAAATTATAAACTTCACCAATGAAAAAAATAGGAACAAAATTAATATGCCTGATATATGGCACAATTTAACTATCAAACCTAACTAAACACATACAAACAGTAGAAGACAAACTAGGTAACTAGGACCTCCAAAAATATGACACATATTTACTTCCAAAAAATTTCAAGAAAAGTTTAAAATAAGAACCCACAGAATCTGAAAACATTTTTGGCAATAGCATATTGGACAAGGGAATAATCTCTAAAATGTATAGAAACTTAATCACCTCAGCAAGAAAAAGGCAATAATTAAATTAAAAATGGACAGAGGACATAAACACACACTCCACCACAGAAGACATTCAGATGGTCAACAAACATATAAAGAAATGTTCATGATCATTAGCCATTAGAGAGATGCAAATCAAAACGATGAGATATCACCTCACCCAGTATGAATATCAAAGTTCAAAAAAGCAGAGAGCAAATGCTGGTGAGGGTGTGGAGAGACTGGAACCCTCATACACCGCTGGTAGAACTGAAATTGTGCAACTATTGTAGAAAATAGAAAACACTTCCTCAAAAAGGAATATAAATGCCATGTGACCTAGCAATCCCTCTACTTAATATATAGCCCACAGAAATAAGAACCTCTCCATGAATAGGTATATGCACAACCGCATTTATCAGAGCACTATTAACAATAGAAAAAAGGTAGAAACAACATAAATGGTTATCAACGGGAAAATGTATAAGCAAAATATAGTATATATACACACAACGGAATCCTCCCCAATATCAAAGAATAGCAATGAATCTGTGAAACATCTCATATCATGGATGACCCTCAAGGACATTAAACTGACTGAAATTAGTCATTCACAAAAGAACAAATATTATGAGACTACTATTGTAAAAAGTGAATAACATGTTTCACACTAAAAGAAACGTTCTTTGATGATTTCCAAGGACGGGACGGGGAGGGAGGGTAAATGATTTACTAGAGTAAACAAGGGTTAACTTAGGTGAGGGGAAGGCAATGTACAATACTTGGGAGGTCAGCCCAAAGTGATTGAAGCAGGGGAAGACTCTGGTGGAGTACGAGAGTTAAAGGCAATAGAAATAAATACTGTGTATATACAAAATCCTATGATAATGGTGATCTACAGGTAGATGCTTAAGTAGACACATAGACTGAACCCATGTAGGAAGGAGAGTGAAATAAATCCACAAAATTATACAGGCTTTTTGTACATGGGTATTTTTATATGGCTAGACATCTTTGCTACAAATATATTTATTAACATACAGCAGAGAAAGTTATAAAAATTTCTTAGATATTACCAAGCACTTTACGCAAATGAATAGGTAGCTCTGGGAGTCAGGACCATTGTCTCAGGATAACACCAAGTAAACTGGCATAGCATAGGTTACCAAAACTAATTTTCTACATTCTACTTTGGTAAAAGCTCATGACCAGCCATCTAAGATGCAACTATTGGTCTCTCCAAGTCCAGAGGAAATAAGAGTGGGGAAAAAATGATGATGCATGGAAACAATTAGCTCAATGGACTTATGAACCACTAGAATATCAGTCTATACAACCCTGAGATCAGAAGCACTAGATGGTACATGTCTACCACTACCAACTGATCTGAAGGAACCATATTAAAAGTCCTGGAATGAGGGAGAGAAAACTGTGGAACAAAACTCAAACTTACAAGATGAACCAAAAAAAAAAAAGTCAAAAATAATGATGGCAACATATGTACAAATAGACTTGATACAATTGATGTATGGATTGTTCTAAGAGCTGTAAGAGCCCCCAATAAAATGATCTTTCAATTAAAAAAAATTTTTTTAATCCAGGATAGGTAAACCTATATAGACAGCAACTAGACCAACAACTCCTTGGAGTTGTGACAGGGGACATGGCAGGGAAGTGGGAGTAGGATAGGAAATGCTATTCACAATGGATCCAAGAATGAAGAATATGTTCCAAAATTGATTGTGGCAATGACTGCACAACTCTATTTGATGTATTCATTTGAACCACTAGTTTATGTGCTATGAGAATGTCAATAAAATGATTTTTTAAAGTACATAGCAAAAACAAAATCACAAGTCAAATCAAGAAGGGAACATAACATTAGCAAAGGGAGCAGAGCCAAGCCACAAGGTCCCTGAAGAGCCCCCAAAATAGACTTCAGGCTAGGAGAAGCAGTTCCTGGAACCCACCCAGGACCAGTGGGGAGATAGTCATAAGGTCAGTGGACAGACCTGGAATTATCTAGGATTTTTCTGATTTTTTTTTTTTGCTAGTTTATACACACACACACACACACACACATATATTCAATTTATTTTATTCTTTTTATTCAATTTTTGTTTTCTTTTTGTATTGTCTACATTTATTGTTGGTTTGCCTACCTCTATAAGATAGGCATGGATGGAAGCCCAAGGAGAAGTTCCAAAGGGACTTAGGGGGAGGTAGAGGTGGGGAAAAGGAGAGGTGAGCAAACAACGCCATAGACAGAGGAACAACTAGGGAATTAAAACCAACAGATAAGAGTTATATGAGCCCCTAATAAAATGATTAAAAAAAGAAGTATGTACTTCAGAGCCTCGGGTCAAAAAAACCAAACAAACAACGAGGACAGAGAGATCCTGGGGGTGTCGGAGCATTAGCAATCTAGCTGAGAGAAATTACTAAGAGGCAGAAGAAAGGCTAGTGTGATGGTGGGAAAGGAGGAACTTAAAAGGAAACAAGGAAAAGATCTAGGAAGCAAAGCTATGGAAAGAGGTATAAACATAAGTGTGCACTTATGTAAATATATTAATTCATAAAAATAGAAGTATTGGCATAGCTACATATATTTATATGGCAATACATTGAGGAAGTGGATGGATGTTGGGCCTCTGCTCAAGCCCTCCCTCAACACAAGAACACTTTGTTCTAACTACCTGGTACTCTGTGATGCTCACCCTCCCAGCACGATTGCTGAAGACAAAATGAGTGCAGAAGCAAATGTGATGAAGAAAGCTGATAGTGGCCAGCTATCAAAAAATATAGCATCTGGGATCTTAAAGGCTTGAAGGTAAACAAGCAGCCATCTAGCAGAGAAGCAAAAAACCCATATGGAAGAAGCACACCAGCTTGTGTGATCAAGAGGTTTTGACAGGATCAGGTAACAGGCATCAGAAGACCCAAAACAAACAAACAAACAAACAAAAAACATATTGTTGAGAACAAGGAGGTTCAGAGTAGAGACCCCAAACCCATCTGTAGGCAATGGGGCATCCCCTCACAGAAGGGTCACAAGAGAGGGATGAGTCAACCAGGGTGAAGTATAACCCTGATGAAACACACAATATTCCTCTGGTTCCTTGAGACTTCCTCACCCCCCACTACCATAACCCCAATCCTGCCTTTCACTGTGGGCTAGACCAGAACATGTACACAGGTGCAGATAAGAGTTCAGGACACACAGAATGCAGGTCAGACCAACCCCTCAGGAACAGAAATGGGAGTAATGATACCAGAAGGGAAGACCCAAGGTGGGAAGAGGAAGGGGGATGAAACTGCTGGGGAAGGTATGAAATGAATAATAATGTATCATTTATCAAGGGGTCCTGAGGGTGGGAGGGAGGGTCAAAAGAGGAGCATGTACCAAGGGCTCAAATAGAATGTAAATATTTAGAAAATAATCATGATACTCGATGTACAAATATGCTTGATACAACTGATGTATGGATTGTTATAAGAGCTGTAAGAGTCCCAAATAAAATGATGTTTAAAAATGTAAGCTTGACAAAATAATAATAATTTATAAGTTATCTAGGGTTCATGAGGGAGTGAGGAGCAGGGAGGGAGGGGAAAAAATGAGGAGCTGCTACGGGCAACAAATGTACAAATGTGCTTGACACAATGAATGGATGGATGGATTGTGATGAGTTGTATGAACCCCCAATAAAATTATTTTTTAAAAATTGATCACAAAAAAGTAAGCTTTATGTCAAGCAGTAATTATACATCAAGAAGGCATTCCAGCCCAATCTGCTGCAAGTCCGTAAGTCTGATACTAGTCCATAAGTCCCTCTTCAGACTCACATAGCCAACGCCAGTGATGCAGAATGGTAAGCCTGGTGGTGAAGACTCACGTGGATCCAAGGTTGGTGGAAACATGACGGGACACTGGCAGATCTCAGGGTTAAGTGGCTCACATGTGGCCACCCATCAAGGCAGGCAGAGTTCCAGCAGGCAGCAAGATGGACGAGCAGGGAGAGAACACTTCCCCTCCCTCACTCTTAATTAAAAGGCCAAACCCCCAAGGAGGTGTCTTGAATGACAGGTGTGACTGCACTCCTCTCCAGGAGTGTCTAGTTGATGGAAAATAATCCAACTACCACACAGCCCTGCTAAAGGCTCTTTGCCCTCTTGCCCCAATTTTATTCCCTTTGTAGCACTTAACAACACTGGACCTTATGTTAAATGGCATTGTTGATGTCTGTCTCCACTGGAGATTAGCTCCCCAAGGACTTTGCTTAGTAGGAGTACTGGGTCAGATAGAGATTAGGGAACCCCCAAAATGAAATACCTTTCGTTACTTTTCAAGTCTAGAAAGGAACTCACTTTCGTGATGTAATTTTCAGCCAAACAATGGGCCTATACAGAGAACAATAATACTAGGGAGGTACATCTACTGAGATAATCATTTAAGATCAAAGGGTGGCATTTACCCAAGGACAAGGTTCAGAAGGATAGGCAAGAAGGAGGAATAAAAACAGGAAACAATGAGGAAGTAGGATATGGGACGTTTCATTGGAGAGATTGCAATCACTGAGATGAAACAAACTGTGTATGATTGTTAGGTGGAAAATTGATCTGCTCTACAAACTTTCACTCTATTTATAATAAAACTTTGAGGGGAAAAAGGTTCAATAAATAACTTTCAATTGTCACCCCCCAAAAAGAAAAAATTCATCCTACAGCTTAGTCACATCAATGTACAAAGGTTTTTTTAAAAGAATGATTACCACAGCATTTACTGTGACAGCAAAACACTGTCCAATTAGAAAATGTTAAATTATTATACATGCATAATGATAAATATACTTACTTTTTATGCAATAGGCCAGTATGTTCTGATATGAAATGAGATCTAGGATATCTCCTTAAGGGAACAACATAAATTGCCATAAAATACTTATGTATGGTCCTATTTGTGGGAATATATTATAAATATCTGGAATAATATCCAAGAAATGTTTAATACTGCTTACAGTCAGAAAAGAAGAGCTGACAAGAAGTGAACATTCACTTTTTACTTTATATACTACAGGCTTTTCATCTGTTTGCCTAACTGCTCATGTAAAGGAATACTACAATTCATTAGTGCATCTATGGTTTCTATATTGCCTCTGGTTCACCTTAGAGAGATCATTGTCATTTTATGTTAGAGAATATTATCCATCATTCCCCTAGGGCATCATTTCCATTGCTAGCAAGTCAATACTGATTTATCTCCATCTGGTCAGGTTCTTGTCAACTCAATGTGGGCCACTGCCTCATTTAGTCTCACCAGGGTGCCCATTGGTCGCCTTACCTTTAGACCATGGGCTCCATCACAAATTCTCAACAACCCTAGTCCCCTTGGACTAGGTCATGAACTTCAAACCACCCAACCTGCTCTTGTCTTCTCCTCTAGGCCTTGTGAACCAGATCCACAGGTATCAGTGGTCAGACTCAACCCATCTCTCTATTGCTATATTTCTCCCACTTCCACTCAACAAGTGGATCCAGGTGGTTACCTAGCAAGCCTTTCAGACTGCGCTCAAGCTCACTTTGACATTCAGTGCTGGAAAGGAGAGTTCCTTCATGGCTCCAAGGTTTTCCAGGTTCAGTCACAATTATGCATCAATAAAACACATCCCAGCCCAGTCTAGATCAAGTGGATAAGCCTGCTATTTGTTCATAAGTCCGAATTAGCCCACGAATTCCTCTTCAGACTCATGCAGCACATGCAATGATGCCAAATGCAGCAAAATCACAGGCCGGTGGGTGGAAAGTCCTGTGGACCGAGTAGAGGTGGAAGCATCTTCGGGGCTCTGGCTGCCATCAGTGTGGCTCCATTTATCTTGTCAACAGAAATGTCAAGCAGAGAGAGAATGTGTCCCCCCACCTCCAGGGAGGAAGAGAGGCATCAGAATGCTGCACCCATAAGGAGACAACAGGCTGTGACCTGATTGACAGGCTAGATTCCACCCCTTCATTTTTATTGATCAAGTTGATATGAAACTGTGTAACGACCATATATGCCAATAAAATTGTCGGGGCAGAAATCCTAGTGACACTGTTGGACTCCTACCTGCAAGGTCAGCCTTTTAAACCACCAGCCACTCCTTGGGAAAAAGATAAGATGATCTGTTCCTCCAAAGATTGACCTCAGAAACCCCATATAGGGTTTCTATGAGTCGGAATCAACTCTATGACAGTGGGGTTGGTTTTGGTAAGTATTCGTTACTTTTGTTTTTAAAGGTTAATCTAAAAAACAGTTGCTCAATTGGCAAGCTATTAACACGACTCAAAAGAAACAAAAATATTTTGGTTTTTTTGCTGTTAAGTAACAAAAGTATTGTGTTGCTATGTGCTGAAGTTATTTATTAAATTACTGAAAATATACAAAAAGGGGATTTCACCATGAAATTACACATAATTTCTAAAAATATGTAAGCCTTCTTGTTAAGATGCAATGTAATAATCTACAAAATTATCTCAGCTACTGAAACAACTTGGGTCTTTTATTTACTTTGTTTATTGGTGAGACCAGCCCACCACAGAATTTCACCACTATAAATTGGCCCCTGGACTGACTCCTACAAGCAAGCAGCTCTACTCCATCAAACCCGATAATTAATCGGGCAGTCCCCCTCCATATGCCACGATGACTGTTCATTAAAGCAATGCATATGGCTCTTTCCTACATGTGCTCGCCTTTTTTGCTTTCATTTATGGTTCAACAAATTTATGAACCTTATTTCCACCGGAACAAAGAAAATTTAGTACAGAAGATAATATAATTAGGCTGACAGTTCAAAATTGGGGGGAAATGAAAATGAGATGCGATGTTGCCATTAACAGAATGGCAAACTTATAGCAAACATCTATTGATTACCTTCTATGTACAACATTCAGGGCTAGACTCTAGAAACATTCAAACATATCCATGTTGAAAGCCTCATCATTCTCCTTTGGAGCAGCTAGTAGGTTTGAATTGCTAACCTTGTAGTTAGCAATCCAACACTTACCAACAAGGCCACCGGGCCTCATCATGTTGTTGGTATGAGGTGCTATGGAGGTGATGCTGACTCATAGCAACTCTCTGTACAACAGTATAGTACATTGCCCACGCCTGCACCATCCTGTCAGTTGTTATATTTGGACCCATTGATCAAGACACTATGTCAGCCCATCTCATTGAGAGTCTTCTTGACCAAGTATGATGTCTTTTTCCAGGAACTGGTCTCTCCTAATAACATGGGCAACGTACATGAGACAAAGTCTTGTCTTTTTCTCTTCCAAAGATACACGAGGATACCAATAAATATTTATCCTATGAATGGTTGAGCTCTGGAATTGAAAGAATAGTATTTGAGACCCTTTTCCTGATTTGTCTTCACAACCATTGAACACCCTACTTTTTTCAAGAGTCTAGTTGAGAAGCGTGTTCTCCTCTCAAAACTCCAAACAGGAAGCTGAAAGTATTCTGAAGGAAAAATTATATAATAGAGCAGAGTACTGGCCTGGGAATTAGCCTGACACTTTTTAATTATATCACCTTGGGCAGGCCAATTTACTGCTCTTAGAAATGAGTAGTCCATCAAAGGAAAGAGGTAGGTTAGATGAGTGACTTGCAAGTTTTACAAGAAGAAGAAGCACATGAACAGGTGTGATAACCTCTTTGGCTTCAAAAATAATATTGTTGTGAGCTGCCCGCATGTCATTTCTGATTCATAGTACCAATCGGGGTGCATAAAACTGCTCCACAGGGTTTTCAAAGCTGTGCCTTCTTAGAAGTAGATCATGAGGCCTGTTTCCTGAGGCATCTCTAGTTAGATTTGAACTGCCAATCTCTTGGCTGGTAGTCAAGCACTTGACTATTTTCAAGACCCAGGAACCTTTGAAGGAAAAGAATTCCCTTTAAATTCTTTACATATTGAATGTCTAAGATTCTGTTTGCATAAAGGGGTTATTGGATTCCATTGAATTTTTAAGTACTATTTCATATCAAATCTTCTATCTCCCTTGACCACATAAGCACACTCCAATACATCAGACTGTTTGTCTGTTTTGATCTGTTCAAGAGACATTTTAACTGAATTTTAAAATTCTTTCCATCCTTACAATTCTGGATCTATTCTTTAAAAAATGAAGAAGAAGAGGAAATTGATTTTTTTTCCTCCACTCACATTTATCAGTCCATTTCTTGCAGGCTCTCCTTGCCACATCCTTAAATAAGTAAATAGGATAACTGTAGTAATTGCCTGACCTGCAAAATGTATAGAACTTCAAGGTTAATGCCTTGGCACAAGCTTTTCGCTATAAACAGCAGAATTCTCCTAACCCTTTGCTGAGGCATCGGTTCAATAATAAGAGAAAATCATGCCATGTATTGAATTACTCAAAAGAGAATTACCAGAAAGTCCCCTGATGATCTAACTATGGTTAAACTGTAGTCCAAAAGGACCTGTCTTAAAGAACTTCAGGAAAAGTCCTCTCAGAGATATAGTGAAAGTGCCAAGTGGTTAGCAAATAAACAAAGAGCCAAAAACAACAACCATAACAAAACTATAGTCTCCCAAAAGTTATGTGAATTCCTTTGTTTCATTTTCTAATCCTGAACTTCCTTCCACATGAATGAAACGAATTGTTACTATTCTCTGAAATCCTATCCATTCTCTGAAATCCCTTTAATCAGTTTCCATTAAGAACTGTCAAACACATACATCATTTAGGGACTTTTAAATTTACATTTGATTGAAGAAATATTACATATGGTTTCATATTCCAGTTCAGCAATGGTAATCAGCAATAAACATTGCTCCAAGAGTGAGATTAATTAAATATTCCAGCAAACACAGTGAACCAAACAGCAAAGAAAAATCCTGGGCACTGAGCCCAGATTCCCACCCTCTCTTATGGTGTGACTCATGATTCTCTCTCTCTCTCCGTTAAAACCAACAACTAACAAATCTTTCATCATTATTAGTGGATGTGTAGCTATTCAACAAACCATCAAACTCCAACATCAAGTCTCCTATGAAATTTCTGAAGTAGAACATTTTCACAAATCAAATTGACCAATAAGAGGGTATTTTGAAAACTGAGGCAAAATATTGTTTCCACAAATAAAAAGTGACTCCCCCGTAACAAATTCTCCTCTGTCTTGACTTTACCCCTCTTTCAGTGGCCAGCTGCGAGACAGTCATTATTACCCGCCGTATTACGTTGCAAAGTTTTAAAACATTCCACCCTTTTGTATTATAGTGAACATGCCCCAGCGCCATAGGAACCAAGAGAGTCAACGCAATGTAAAGAATATCAGAATCAGAATAGGTGAGGATCATCATGATTCATGGAGAAAAGATTGAAGTCATGGATTTTGTCTTGCTTGGATCCACAATCAATGCTCATGGAAGTAGCAGTCATGAGCTCAAAAGACGTATTGCATTGGATACATCTGCTGCAGAAGACCTCTTTAGAAGTATTGAAAATTGAGAATGTACCTTTGAGGATTAAGGTATACTTGACCCAAGTCATTGTATTTTCAATTATCCTATATGCATATAGGAGTTGAACATTCAATAAGACCAAACAAGAAGTGTGGTGCTGGAGATGAATATTCAAAGTACTATGGACTGCTAAAAGAATAAATAAATCTCTCTTGGAGGAAGTATGACTAGAAGGCTCCTTAGCGGCAAGCGTGATGAGATATCATGTACTCTGAACATCTTTGGACATGTTGTCAGGAGAGACCTGGAGAAGGGGCTCATGCTTGTTAAAGGAGAGGAGCAGCAAAGGAGAGGAAGGCACTCAGGAGATGCACTGACAGTGGCTGCAACAATAAACAAACACAAGAACCATCGTGAGGATGATGCAAGACCAGACAGTGTTCCATTCTGCTGTGAGGAGGGTCGCTGTGGGTCAGAAATGACTCATTGGCATCTAACCACAGCTCATTCAATAAATGGTAGTTAATTTGTTGTTTGTTTTACCTGTGTTACTCCTTCTACACTAGAGGAAACATTGCTCAGAGAAAGTAAGTAACCAGTCGAAAGGCAATCAATGTATAAACTTTACTGACAACCTACATCAAGCCATGGACATAAAAATAGATAAGATTCAAACTTAGACTCGCCCTTAGTCAAAATAAGGGCAAATTCTAGAACTAAATGTTCTTTCACTCTATTCTGATATACCTCCAGAGAGTAAAAGGTAAACTGAGAATCCTGTCAGCTATTTCTTAGATCAAAAACACTCTTCCTCTGCAGTAAATTTTGTTCACTGGGGTTGAGGGTGTTCTAATTCACAGTATCTAAGGGTCTACTCCTCCTCCCCAACTCATACTTAGGAAGTCTGTAATAATTGGATTTTCCTCTTTTGAATAGAAAAGTCCTTGCTTTTGTGTATTACTAAAAATACTTTCTCCTAAACTAACCAGTTTAATAACTGGTAACTAATCTAACCTTCCCCATAATCCTGTGGCACATGAATTTGTTGTTATTGAATGCTCTCAAGTCAATTCTGATTCATAACAACTCCATCTGACAGAATAGAACTGCCCCATAGGATTGTGTTGGTTGTGACCCTTATGGAAGCACATTGCTAGGTCTCTCTCCCATGGAGCAATGGTGTGCTTCACATCAACTTTTCAGTTAGCAGCCAAGCATTTAACGTACTAACTTCATTTTAGAGAGGAGGAAACTGAGGCACCAGTGCAAATGTCCTAACCAACATTCTAACTAGGTCCACATTGTCATACAAGTTTAAATACTAGTTTAAAGCTTGCTCACTAAACTATACCGAACCTTTATTAAATTCTTTTAACGCCCTCACCTCGCTTTCTTTTTGTTCTACTTTCTCTGAGCCACTGTAGCGCACTCCAATTCTCCTACGGATCTAATACTGAACCTTATATTTTGAGCAGTTCCCCCAGGCAACATGTTTAGTCAATAATCCATGCAATGTAATATAATATCACTATTTCAAGTATGGCTCTGGCTTTTACACAGACTAGATCCATAAAGAGAGATGGAGAAAGATATTTTGCATTTGTTTAGCACTTTCAAAGTACTTTCATATCTATTATTCAGAAACACTGAGAAAGGAATTAGAATTTAAAAATAGAAGGAATATTAGAGATTCTCAAATCCAGCATTTCTGAACCTTCTTTGGGTAATTTACACATTTGGGAATCTGTAAAAAGCTGTGAGCTTAATCCCTGAAAGATGTCCATATGATTTACATACCACAAGAAAGTATAAACACACACACAAATTATTTTGTTTTCCATAGCATACATCATTCTTAAGTTCTGATGAAAAAAATTTCAAATACAAAAAATGTATATTCTATTCTCAATAGTAACTCATTTCTTATAGACTTCTTAACAATTTTCAGTCAGTACCGGCAAACATGAAATAGAAAACTTAGAGTTGCAAACACCTCTATAACTTCTAATTAGTAGTTATGTCAGTTACCTCGTGCTGCTATAACAGAAATACCACAAGTGGATGGCCTTCACAAAGAGAAACTTATTCTCTCACAGTTTAGAAGACTAGATGCTATAGGTCAGCGCGCCAGCTCTAAGGGAAGGATTTATTTCGGTGTTGACTCTGGAGGGAGGTCCATGTCTACTGGGAGATCTCTATGCGTTGGGGCATCAATCTTCTTCTCGGTCTAGAAGGTTCTTAGCACAGAAACCCTGGGCCCAAAAGATGTGGTCCAGGCCTGACTCTCTTTGTTGGTGATGACAAGTCCTTCTGAACTCTGCTTGATTATTTAATCTCTTTTCATATCGCAAAAGAAATTGGCTCAAGATACAGTCTAATCCTGTAGTTTATATCCTCCCTCATTAACATATGCCTTTAATCCTGCCTCATCATAGAGATTCGGATATACAACACATCTTGAAATGGAGAATACTCACAATCTTGGGACTCACAACCTACTCAAATTGACACCTACTTTTGGGGAACACAATTCAATCTAGACTAATTCTCAACTTAGAAATAAGTGAGCATAACTGAATCCAAACCAGATGGGGAAATGTTAGCATTTATCAAGGAAAGGTATGGAAAAGTAGTACTAGCACATTAATATTATGTCTGGCTCAGAAAAGGTAATTAGTAACTATTGATGAATAAATAAATGAAGTTACTCAATAAATATCACAGTTTGTCCAAGTATTTCAGTTCTACATAAAACAAAAAAACTTAAAGCTAAGAACACGAGGGAAAGTAAAAAGGTATTGCTTCTATGGTTTCCATTTATACATGCAAGGGTTTATACCAAACAAAATATGTTTAAATGTGTATCTATGAACAGTGGGTAGCTACAGACAAGTTGTCTTAGGAATACGTTTGTCTTAGTCTCACAAAGGTGCCTTCAAAAAAAAAGGTCCAAGCATTGACTTCTGAGGGGATCTGCTGGCCAAGCTAAATGCAAAGCAGGATGGACAGCTCAAAATATAGTGGCAGTTTTATGATATTCCAAAGGGATAATATTGATAGACACAAGATGATCATAGAGGCTTATTAGGAAAGAATTTTAAGAAAATGAAAAATTGCATTGGTGAGAAAGAAGTCAGGAAAGCTAAGATATTTTTTCGATCGTGACCGTACGCTTGCTCATTCTTTGAAAGTAGCAAAGGCCATTTTATGAGAATTTTGTTAGGAAACTTTACTCTAGTGACAATACAGCCCTGATTTTTCCCCTTAAGACTTGCCTTTGTCAAGTACTCCTTCAACTCAAGAACACTTTGTTCTAATATCCTGGCATTCCATGGTACTCAGCTTTCCAACACCATCGCTGAAGACAAAATGGGTGCATAAACAAATGTGATGAAGAAAGCTGATGGTGCCTGGCTATCAAAAGATATAGCATCTGGGATCTTAAAGTCTTGAAGATAAACAAGCGGCTGTCTAGCTGAAAGCAACAAAGTCCACATGGAAGAAGCACACCAGCCTGTGTGATCCTAAGGTGTAGATGGGATGGGGTATCACGCATCAAAGACCCATATCCATGTGAAAGAGGGGGAGTGTGGATTAGAGACCCAAAGGTCATCTGTAGAAAATTGGACATGCCCTTAACAGAAAGGTCACAAGGAAGAGATGAGCCAATCAGGGTGCAGTATAGCACCGATGAAACATATAACTTTCCTCTAGTTCCTTAATGCTTCCTTTCCCCTCCACCCCGCCCCATTCCATCCCAACTATCATGATTCCAATTCTACCTTACAAATCCGGATAGACCAGAGGATGTACACTGGTACAGATAAGAGCTGGAAACACAGGGAATCTAGGAATGATAAACCCCTCAGGACCAATCATGAGAGTAGCCATACAAGGAGAGTAAGGGGTAGCTGGAGGGAGAAAGGGAGACCCGATCACAATCATCTACCTATAACCCGCTCCAGGAGGTCAGACAACTCCCTGGGTGAAGGGAGACTTTGGTCAGTGTAAGACATGAAAAAATAATATAACTTATCAAGGGATTATGAGAGAGGGAAGGTAGGGAAGGGAGGGAAAAATGAGCTGATACCAAGGGCTCAAGTAGAAAAAAAATGTTTTGAAAATGATGATGGTAACAAATGTACAAATGTGCTTGACACAGTGGATAGATGTAAGGATTGTGATAAGAGCTGTACGAGCCCCCAATAAAATGAAAAAAAAACAACAACAAAAAACTTCCTTTTGTTCCATAACTCAGAGAACATTGAAAAGGAATACAATTTGTGTCCCTTGAAGACACCAAAGCTACCCTTTTTGAGGTGCTACCAATCAAAGAACACAACATTCATCTGGGAAGAGTTAAAGATGCAAACATCACCTTCAGACGGTGTATGAAGGTAGATGGAAGATAGGTTGAGACTTAATAGCTTCACATTTTTATATAATAAAGGTTTCAATGGGCTTTATAGCAATACTATTTGACTCACTTGCACAAGCCAGCAAACGTTCTCAAGACAACACACTTTTTTTTAAATGTTTGCTCAGATTTGATCAAGACAGTCTATGATATTAAGATAACAATGATGAACTTTATTATGTTTTATACATTCTCCTCATAGACATAAAGATATGTAGAATATTTATAGGGAAGAAAATATCTTTGATATGCATAAAATATTTAGATATGCCAATTACACTATAACATTTATGATGAATGTTCAATTTTTGCAAGAGAATGGCTGTGATTAACATTTAATTTAGCGTCACTTAATAACAAGCAATCTGGCTACATCCAAGATTTCCAAATTTGAGGCACAGTCTTTATAAGCCAAAAGCTCCCAGGGTATACTCTAGGGTGCTGACCATTTTGGCATTTAGGCAGAATTAAAGATGCCGTGCATTAGCTTTATCTTATTTTTTGCTGGCTTAAGTAGACTCCAAGTCTGAATGTTAATGCCTCATGATCACAGTTTTTCTGTGGCTAGATTAAGAATCTTCTACAAAACAAATGCTTAATAAAGCGATAAACCTGTTGAAGGAATAAATTAGCAGGCAGGTTATGCTTTTAGGATATCTACAAAACAGAAGAGAGATTGTACCCACTCTACCTAGTGATTAGTTTTATATTGCAATGTGGCTCATAAGACTCACTGTACTGAATAAAAATTTAGGCAATTAGTGATCTTATTTCTTAGGAAGAACTGCTTGCTATCGTATATTAACACAGATCTCGCTCAATTAAAATTGCTCACAGTCAGCAAAAATAATTTCTGCACTGTAATGAAATAATGAAATAATTATATGCAAGGCAGGACTTGTGATCTTTTTAATTATTCTATTCTTCATTTTTAAAAGGGCTATTTGAAAACGCACTCTTATAATTGATTGCTATAAATCAGTCAAATGTATTCTAAGGATCATAAATATTCTAACTTTTAAAAGACAAAGAAATGCTAAATATTCAATGGAATGCTTCAATATTCAGAAAATTTAATCTTGGGGGGAAAGGATAGACTGCGCTTCGGAAAATAAAAAAGTAAATTTGTTGTCCTGTGAAAAATGAAATCCCTTGAATGTCAGTAGCAGAAATGGAATTAACAAGAGATCTTTTTATTGTTTTTTAAGGTCATTAGGCTGTGAATGCTATAATTATGGAAATTGTCAGTCCAGTTCTGTAAGAATGTTTGCTCCCATCCATAAGGTAGTGGAATGTTCAATCAGTCTCTCTCGTGGGAAAGTTAGGTCATAACTGTAAGTGTACCAGCAAAATTGAATTAAGCAAAGAGATTTCATTAGTATTTATAGCCAGAAGGCATCTGTAAAAGTACAGGGCAAAGAAGTTATGTGGAAGTCAAAGGAGAAAAAAAAATGGGTTTCTAGTGACAAAGGCAAATCTGAAAGAGATATAAGTGTAGAATGAATAAGAGCTATTGAATGCTGCTGCAAAGATGTCAAACATTGATTTTCTTGTGGATGCCTTTCGACTACATATGTAACTGTTTGGATTTGCTGTCTTCGTGGTACAACAATATTTGTTGTCGAGGGTTAAAAAGCATGATGTGAAATAAACTAAAACCTGAGAAACATTGGGGAATTATAATAATCCTCCACTCAGTAGCTCATGAAGAGCTCTCTGTATTTTCTTGCAAAAGAAACATTTTTTCATAAACAAAAATGCTGTGTATTTTTAGGTAGAATAAAGTCTTTATAATTGGTTATTAGGCAATTGAAAATTATTTGAGTGGCTTTCAACATCATTTTAATTTAATATAGGCTCCCACCTTCTTGTTCTATTAAGTAGATATTCTTAAACTCTATATCTAATTTTAAAAGCATAGTCAAACCATACTTTATTTTCTCAGTATGCTAAACAGAAGATATAAAGGTGGTGCTATCCCGTTAAAAGAAATATTTCCTATAGTATATTCTTTTTCACTACCAATACCCATGTCTTAAAGTCTACATCAACATACATATTTAATTTAAAAGTAGCAAAGCCAATAACTGAATTAAAAATCAAGCTAGTGAGGTCCCAAGATAGATAAAATACTCTTCACTCACATTCTTAGGAGTAATTCTCCCTGTGGATGTTCAAGTTTTAACAAGGAATAGGAAGTATAAGGCTCTTTTGTAAATAACAGACGCAATGGTTGATCTGATATTTTATTATTTTTTGGACTCTTGAATCATATTAATCAATATTCCCTTATTCTCTCACGTACCCCGGGAAGTTTAAAAGCAGCAGCAAAACTCTCTAGGTAATACAAAAACTCTCTAGGTAGATCTTATGGTACTTAAAATCCCCAGGACCTCAAACTATATACAGGAAGAAAGAAAAGTGTGAGATGTTTTCGGCCTTCGCAGAGGATGTGGGGCACAAATGGAGGAACAGTACACTACGTGGCAGTAGCTTAGGGTTTTACCGGCGCAGAAAATACTAGATAAGAAAACTGCCGAGGCAATTTCTGCAGCACAAGTAAATTTCAGGTTGCATTTTCAACGCTTCACTTTCGACCTTATTCAATATTTAGTAACAAAGTAAAACAGAGTGGCCACGCTGAGTCCACTGGAAGCCGGCGCGTCCCTTCGCCAGTGTTTTCGAAGCAGCCAGCACGCAGAGAAGAGCAGGTGACCCGGCAGTGATGGCAGCCCCTCTTGCAGGAGGCAGGTACTTGTCAGGAACCAAGCATCCTCCCCCTGCTCTCTTCTTCTCCGGAAAAGGTTGCTTGTGGCATATCCATCATAAAGTCATTTCTATTTCTTAAGAGCTACTAGTGCCTGGCCTCTTGGCTTCATTAAGACTCTTTTGCAGAATGCTCTTTCATTGTAGACTGCATTCCACTTCTCAGCCCCACGCATCACAATTCCATGGCTCCCTGGGGAGACACCCGCCACGCCTCCCAATGCCTGGCTTGCAAGGGCACGGTGGCAGCCAGACGCAAGGCGCATCTGTTGGCACCCCGTCGGAAACGTTTTTAAACCCTAGAGGTTAAAAAGGGAGTTTGGTCAAGCCTCGGAGGCAGAGCGCTCCATCACTCAGCTGACACTAACATTACCATGCGCCGCATTCGGAGGGCATCCGTCTCCCGGCCCGTTAATCTCACCCAATGTTCTGGTGTCGCTAAAGAAGCCAGAAGTTTTGCGAGTCCCCGCTGTCAGACCTCAATGTTGCCTAAGCAAGCATTAAGAGATTATGGTGATAATAGGTGTGCTTATCCCAAATAAAAGGTTTCATTAATCAGGCCTTATTGAGATAAACCTGTCACTGGACAGAAGAGAGGAGAAATCAAATGCTGTGAAAGTTCCGACAGATTGTTAGATAGAAACCCTTTAAAACAGAATTTAATTTACTGTGATAGTATAGATATTTATGCATCAATAGGCAAGTGCAGATTGAGTTCAGAGGTCGGCTCTGGTATTTGAAAAATAAAAGCACAGGATGAAACAAAAGGTGACAGCACCTTTGTCTGAAATTAGGGTTCATTAGACTAAATGGGCAGATTCTAACTGATTCATATAGGGAACTGAAGCGCAGCGTGTGATGTGGTGTGCAGTATTGGATCACAGGCAAATCCAATTAAGGGATGTTCATTCTGTTGAAGACTTGTCTACAAACTTGGAGGAAAATCCCAGGGAGCAGCGACAGAACAGCTCACGTGATGGGTTGTCCTTGGCGGTCTTTCACACCAGCCCTCAGCATGATGCAGCATTCTTCTGCATGAGTGCTGGATGCTGGGAGTCGGACAGACAGACCTGGGTTCAAGCTGGATGCCATTTGCAGATGCCTCTTGTTAGGTTTGGTAAAACAGGGACACTGTCAGTACCTACCTCATAGGGCTGCTATGAGGCTTGGGAAAGCATTTAGCACCATGCTTGGCAGTGCTCAACAAATAGCAGTTAGTGCTTCTTCTCTTTCTTTCTCCTTCCTTTCTGTCAATCCTTTCTTCTTCCAATCCCTCTCGTTTTGACGTTTGCCCCTTCATCCTCTGTTCT
>NW_022104341.1:62364206-62366654 GCF_000313985.2 Echinops telfairi | reverse complement strand
CGCCTGCTTCTCCCGAGGGACCAGCCACTGACAGCCTCAGTACCTCCAGGCAGTCTCCAGCCCTGTAGATTGAAGGGCCTGCTGACCCGTGGTTAGTGAGCAGAGTTCAAAATGAAGTTATAAAAGGCCTGTTCATTCATTGTGCCTCATTCGTGAAAGATTGTTGGAAGTTCCCTTGGCTCTATAATGTCTGAAACTTGCTTGTTCAAACTGACAGAATTAAGTTCCAGATTCTACTAAATTGATCCACAGGTGCAATCTTTCCTTAAAGTCAAATCAGCACTTCGCCACAAATTTCCTACGGACTAGGAGCTAGAAATATGTGTGACAAATCACTAAGAAGAAGAATTGTTTAATAAATTCTTTTTTAAGAATCCCACACCCCAAATGTTTTATTCTTACAGTTTGACATTACAAATTTCAGCCACCTAACTCATGTTTTGAACAACCTTACATTTCCTGGATTTGGTCTTGTATTTTCATGTTTCTGTTTCTTCATTTCTCATTCCCATTTCATGGATCCTGGTTGAGAGGAAAATGAAGTTCTGAAGAAAAATAAAAGTTTGGAGTAATATCTCAGGGAAGAATGGCTACAGCATGTGGTCTTCAGAGAAAACCGAAGACTACCTTGTCAATGTGCATGAAGGTCATAAACAGGCAGGCAGCTTAGGAGACTGTGCCTAGCACTCTCGGGTCTCTAGAAGACAGCCCAAACATCCGGCATGGAACGAAGTGGATGTGTGTGCTTGAGAAAGTTGTTTGTCTTGTCTGAGCACCAAGGTGGATTCGGTGTCCCTGCTCTGCATTCTACCTGTAGCCTGGGAATACCTGGATCAAAACTCACCCCCCCCCCCATGATTGAAATTTGATCCCCACCATGAATCTATAAACTATTCATGGGCAGAGAGGGGATTCCATTTATCACTGTATCCACTGGCCAATAATAGTATTCTTGACAAATGTTTCCTGAATTGATCGAGAATATTCATTGCTTGGCCTGCGTCAAATGACCCCTTGAAACCTGCTGGTTCGTTCATTGAAAGCCCCATAACTGGCCTGTGTATGAAGACGAAACGATTTGGGCCACTTGAAATGACTGACTGCTCAAAACATAGCTTTCAGGACACTTTCCTTGGAATGAAATTTGTTCAAACCACAACTCTTTTGTCTGCATTTGCTGGTGTTGTTTTGGACATAGCCTTTACTTTAATAAAGGCATATTTCAAAGAGCAATGGAGAAAGAAAATAAACAGATTCCAATAACTACCAACCCCCTTCCAATAAATGAAAAATTATGATTCTTTTTGTGCCTCATTTTCCTGTTTAATAAAATAAAAAGACTGGACACAGACCAAATATAGTGTTTGCTTTTGAGAGTCAACTCTCTTAATAGAGCTGTTCTATTTATTTTTATCATTATTTGTAAATGGAGAATGTGTAATTTTTGTCTTCTCAATTATTTTAATTATCCATTGCTATGTGACAAATACATATTCCCAAATGTAGTGGCTTCAAAGCGCAGGTATTTGTTGTCTCATAGGCGTCTGAGGTCAGGGATGCGAGAGTAGCTTCCCTGGGTGGTTGTGGCCCGTGGCTGCAGGTAAGCAATCAGCTGGTCCTGGAGTCATGGGAAGGAAGGTTTGACTAAAGCGGGCAGATCTCTTCCAAGATGGCTCATCTGCATGGCTGTTGTAGAAGGCCAAGGTTGCTGGCTGGTTTTTGATAGAGGGCCTCAGCTCTTGTTACACAGGCCTCTCCTCTCTGAATTTATATTAGACATCATCCACCTCCCCAAAAGCATACTTCTGGAAAATACTCTGTACTGTTCACTATGGGAAGCTCAACAAAAATTAAAGTATTTAGCCAGTGAGGTGTTGCTCTTTTGGGGGGATGTTGTGGTTCTGGTTTGTTTTGAACTGTTCTGTGACTGATGAAAACAATTTGAAGATAAATTTAGGTCCTGCCACTGAATGGATGCTGACCCACAGAGACGTTAGAGGACAATTATAGAGCTGGCCCTAGGAGTTTTCAAGACTGTCACGATGGGAGCAGACCGCCCCATCGTTCTCCCAAATTTTAGGCTATAAAAAACATTTTTTAATGGTTTTAACAACAAAAAACACTTGCTTGTAGACAGAAGACAGGAAGATGTGTTTCCCGCCAATGGAGCCACTCTCTCTTCACACAGTTGGCAACCTGATGAAAGTCGAAGGAGCGCGGTTCCATGGCCGGAGAGGAAATGGTACTCTCATCAGCTGGCAACCGGGAGTTCTCGGAGGAGGCACAGACACGGCCAAGTCAGGCCAAGAGTTATGAAAGCCTCTGAATTCCCACGGGAAAAGAGTGCTGTGCACAGAAAGGAGTTGCATCTATTGGGCATAGACAAAGTTGAAGAAGAAAGGGAAGCCCTTCAGCAATAGAAAGAAGGGAACTAAGAGGTTGTGGGGG
>NW_022104341.1:62320524-62364106 GCF_000313985.2 Echinops telfairi | reverse complement strand
GGGGGGCGGGGAGGAGGGGACGGGTAAAGTTAGAAAGAGAAAAGCTAGAAAAAGAAAATTCCAGAAAAGTACAAGGATAAAAGAAAAGTGGGACACAAAGAAAAAAAGTAAATTACTCAGGATTAGACATCCATCCAGGGAACCCAGATTAGCTTGCTGAACAGCTGGCCTGGGAGCCACCCCCCACCATGCATGTCCTTAGCAGGTGCTCAGAATGTGCCAAATGAAGGAAAGAATGAGGATCAGGAAATCAACCCCAAAAGGGGCTACCTCGAAGAGTATTGTGAGGATTGAAAGGGCTGATGTATATTATCTCTAGCACAACACCAGCCACCTACACAACAATCCATGAACGTTCTTTCTTGCTACTGCCATTATTCTTGTTATTTTATTATCATTAAGTGCAACAACAATAATAAAATCCTTTGGATGAAGTTTTACTTGTTAGAAGGAAACCAACAAAACAGCTCTGAAAAAGGGCAAGCTCTTCTTTTGCCTACAGCTCTCGAGGCTCTCGGATGATAACAGTGAGTTATTGGGCGGCTAATCGCAGCCCTGGTGGCGTAGACAGTCATGCATTGGTCTGCGATCCCAAAGGCCAGCAGTTGGAAACCACTGGCTGCTCCATGGGAAAGAAGAGGGCACTGTACTCCCATAAACAGTTATAGGCTCCCACACTCACAGAGCAGATCTACACTGTCCTGCGGGGTCGCTATGAGTCAGCACAGACTGGATTGAAGTGAGAGAATCAGAAAGTGGGCGGTTTGCCTTGGGAACCCTAAGGAACAGTTAGTTCTGCATTGCCTGGTGAGTCCCGAGGAGCCAGAGTCAACCTGGGGTTGCTTTGAGTGCACCAGCTCCCACCCAAAGAGCTTTCAGTGATATGCCTTATCCCTTTTTCTTTCTCACCCCCATGTTATCAGTAATCTCAGTTAATCACTTCATATCTCTCCTGAAGAAAACAAAAGCAAGGACATTTTCCACTTTTATTTGCATAACATTTCAGAAAATGTTGATGGTTAAAATGGTTTCTTGAATACTTAGGTGCCAGGCACTATGATAAAAGGCACTTTACCACATAATCGTGCATGTCACTTCTTAGAGCTCTGCCAAGAACATATAACTGTTGAGAAAAAGCAACCGGGTTAAAAAAGAAAGGAAAAGATTTTCCAGAACTTTCATCCTTCAATCTAATAAAGTGTTTGTGTGTAAATGTGGTCCTTTTGGTTGAATCCTGACACAAGACAAGCTGCATTACAGTCTGGTCTGAACGTTCAGTTCAACCCCTTCCCCAGGTGATTGCAGGTCTTGGTTTAGCACAACTATCCCTTCAGGACCAGTCATGCGGCCACTGTAATTGTTCAGTGACCACAGTTGTTGCAACTTTGACACAGGAATGACCACGGTTCTAGGTCAGCTTTCATTTCATCCAGAAATAAAGACTCATTAACAAAAGCAGGGCTACACAGAGAGAGACAGAATCACAAACACCGGGTCCAGTTGAGAGAGGAAATAAAAACAAAGAACAGCATCCATTTCAATAAAGACTCGGATGAGCAAAATCATCTTACTTTTTCCTTATCATTCTTCTCTCTTCAGAACACGAGAAAGAGCATTTCCACATAGCGTTTTAATTGGTTATGCATTTCTTTAATTATTTCCTAAGTGAAAATAATCAAACTGCTAGTCTATTACTATCATGTGGGGCATTTCTCAAGTTTGTATCTTGAGAAATATAAATATTGACGGAGA
This sequence comes from Echinops telfairi, assembly GCF_000313985.2. Lineage (NCBI taxonomy): Eukaryota > Metazoa > Chordata > Mammalia > Afrosoricida > Tenrecidae > Echinops > Echinops telfairi. The sequence continues at coordinate 62,362,354 of NW_022104341.1, read as the reverse complement.
GGTGGCATCTTCTTTTTATTTTTTTTGGCATCTTCGTAATCAAATGAATTTGGAATGATTCCTTTTAAGCCCACTTTAAAGTGCCTTGTTTTAATAGAGAAACTGTAAGCATATTTTTAAAAATAAACTATAGTTACTATGAGATGTTAAATAGAAATTTATCTGTAGAACATAAAAATAAAACATTTCAATTGAGTCAGGCACCAAATAACTATTGTTCCATGCTCACCTGCATGCAAAGGGAAAGAAGACAAAAGAGAAATGAAACATTCAAGGATATAAATTACATGACAGTATACACTCAGGCAACACATCTTGAGCTGTTCACGTGTTATCAAAATTGGAGCTAATTTTTTTTAATCAGCTAGCATTTCATTCTATGAAAGAGCCCAAAAAAAGTCCTTTCTCTATTTATTTTAGCAACTGTTTTTACACAATTTTGAGTTCTAATCTAGAACTTCTTAATCAATATTAACTAATTATAATAGCTAACATTCATGATTAAACACTTATGTAACGAGCAATAGGTGAAACACTTTATGTACACTATCTCATGTAATTCTGAAAACCCTACAGGTGAATAAATTATCCTTGCCACACTCTAGAAGGTCCCTGGTGGTGTAATGGACTACGTGTTCGGCTGCTAACCACAGGTCATCAGTTCAAACCAGCCACTCTGTGAGAGAGAAACGAGGCTTTCTGCTCCCTTTAATGTTTATCAAAGGGGCAATTCTCCCTTGTCCTAGAGGGTCGCTATGAGTGACAATTGTCTCAATGGGAGAGAATTCTGTATGAATCCCACACATGAGAACATTGAACCTCTGAGCATGCAATGACCAAAGGTCACTGAAAAGGGATGCCCACTGCAAAGACCTAGAAATGCTAGAAGTACAACAAAGATTATTTTACGTTTGGTTGATTGCAAAAAGATAAGAAGTCCTAAATCCAAAACTGAAAAATGAAAATCCTGAACTAAAAATGAAGATAAGAGACATGTTATTCATAATCAAAAGCTCCAGTGGAGTGGTTAGTGGGTTCGAACTGCTGGCCTTGGGGCTAGCAGCTCAGAGCATCGTCCACTACTTCAAATAAATCCTACTTAAATAATTAGATAATGTAACTACAGAAAGAATAAAATTGAATTTAAAACGTGTGAGTAGAACTCAAAGAAACAAGGATGGGCAAAGACATTCGTGAATATGTGGGGAAAACAAAGCAGATACTGATTTCAAAAAACAGCAATGAAAATGCCTGATGCCGAAGTTAAAGTGTTTGTGGTTTCTGTACTATTCAACAAGAAATTAGAGATATTAATTAATTTTAGCCTTCAGTTAAATGTGAAATTTATAGTTTAAGGGTATATCAATGAGAAGAATTAGCAGACAAAGATATTACAAATTATTGTGATCAAATTGTATTTGTTCAAAAAGCTAGATTAAGTAGATATTTTTAAACTATGAATCAAACTTCAAAAGGTAAAACTATAATAAGTGAAATGAAAAATATATTAGATGGGATTCATGAACAGTAGGTTAAACATTGCAGAAGAAAAAAGATTGAAGACCCAGAAACAATCCAAAAATAATCATATAAAAAAAGTAAGAAAGGGGGTTTTAGGACAGAAGGAAGAAGCACTAGTAGTCTGTGAAATACCTGTCAACAGGCTAATGTACTTACAAAGAGCCCTAGTGATGCAGTGGTCAAGGGCTCGCCTGCTGGCGGAAAGGTCAGCTGTTTGAACTTAATAGTCATGTTACAGGAGAATGAGGCGGCTGTCAGTTTCTGTAAAGATTGTCAGCTTTGGAAACCCATGGGATGATCCTACAGGTCCATGGTAAGTTGGGCTGACTCAATAGCACTGTTATATACTTATGTTTGGAGTCCCAAAAAGAATAAAGTAGGGAGAAACAAAAACTATTTCTGAAGAAATGACTGAAAATGTCCCAAATTTGATGACAACTATAAAGCCGCAAATCCAAGAATTTTAATGAACATCAAGCATGTAAAAGCCAAGGTGTGTCCAATTGCTCAAAAATTAATCAAATAAAGATAAGTTCTTAAAATCTGTGGGGGGTGGGGAGGGAGTGGAGACCCAATGCCCATCTGTAGACAATTGGACATCCCCTCACAGAGGGGTCAGTCAGGGTGCAGTATAGCACTAATGAAACACACAACTTTCCTCTAGTTCTTTGGTGCTTTCTTCCCCCCACCATCATGACCTCACTTCTAGCTTACAAATCAGATTAGACCAGAGCATGCACACTGCTACATTTAAGAGCCCGCAACACAGGGAATCCACGATAGATAAACCCCGCAGGGCCAACAACGAGAATAGAGATACCAGGAGGATTAGGGAAGGGTGAGAGGAGAAAGGGGGGATCGATCACAAGGATCAACCTATAACCCCCTCCCAGGGGGATGAACAATGGAAAAGTGGGTGAGGAGCGGAGGACAGATGATGTAAGATATCAAAATGATAATCTATAACTTATCAAGGGTTCATGAGGGAGGAGGGAGAAGAAATGGGGAGCTGATATCAGGGTCTCAAGTGGGAAGAGAATGGCTTGAAAATGATGATGGCAGCATATGTGCAGATATGATTGACACAATGGTGAGTGTATGGATTGTGAAAAGAGGTGTAAGAGCCCCCAATAAAAGTAATAAAAAATAAATAAAAATAATAAAAGTTTTTAATTAAAAAAAAGCTGTGGGGGTGGGGTGGGCAGAGGAGAAATACTACTTGTAAAGAATGAAGACAAGGATTACAACAAATGTCTCAACAAAAACAAGGCAAGCAAGAAGCTAGTAGAGGTTACCCACCCACTTCCATCAAATTGATTCCAACCACTCTATGCCCAATAAAAATCTCCTCACAAATGAAAGTGAAATAAAGACATCTTTGGAAATACAAAAGCTGAAAGGATCCATCACCAAGACCTGCCCTCCAAGAAAGGTTCAAGAATGGTTTCCAGGCAGAAAGAAATGATACCTGTAAAAAACGGATGGGGCATTGTCTGACCTCCTCTGACTTCAGAAGAAAGGAGGAAAATCCCTACCACCATCCACACAAGGCCAAGTCCTACGAGGTGAAGGCGGTCAGACATGCCTCTAAGCTTCTACCCTCTTCACCAATTCTGACACTAATCACCCCTCCAATGGCAAGCTACTTTACCACTGGGTTCAATAATCTGTCCCAATGGCCACACAGAACTCACAGACAAAACTCATGATGGTGAGCTTGTGACAGAGTGAATGGTGGCTCTTCTAGCCATAGTCTTGGAACGCTCATCAAATTACTGGGTGGAAACCATACAAATAGGGTATAATGGAACTCAAGTGAGAAATCGGTCCATTTTGCCCTCCCACTAGGTTTAAAATGAGCCATCTCAGAAGCAAGAATGGGGAATCTCGTGACCATAAAGAAAGAAGAGGCAGAATCAAAACATGTACTTTGGACTCTAAAATTTGGACTGACCATGCTCCGTCCAGCAGGCAGGGGACTGAACCCAAGAGGCCGAGGGGAAGCTGTGGTAACAGAAGCAGCACAGGAAGGACCAAGAGCTCGAGACAAGGCCGAGCAGCTCAGTGCCTCTGGGCCGGAAGCTCCGGGCAGAGTATGCTGCCTGCAGGCACTTCATCTGAGGTAGTAGTTTTGCAACCCGTGGAGCTGGGGCTGAATGCCTTCGGCCTGAAGCTTATAATAGAGTGGCATGCCCTTTGGGCATTTGTCAGCCGTGCCAAAGGCTCCTTGTGAACAGTTTAGAGGCCAAAGGGCCACATGGCTGAGATATCAAAGACGAGAGCGAGGCCTACCAGTGGGCACAGCTGACTAGGGAGAACCGTGTCCTGAATATTTCTGATCTCGAATTGTAATCTTTTCACTTCTCTATGAATCTCTTTAATCATGCATACTATGCTGTTTGTGATTTCTGTGTGGCCCTTGTAATGAATTCTCTAACTTAATAGAGAAGTAGTGAAAATAGACATAACATTTGATACAGGATACTGATAAAGCCGTATACTCAAAGCAAAATGTATAGCACTAACATATTTATATTAGAAGAGAAGAATGGTTTCAAACCAATACCTTCAATGTTCATGGTAAGAAGATAGAAAAACAAGATCAAAATAAACCCCAAAGAATCAGAAAATGAAGTAATAAAGATCTAAGCAGAATTGAATCTCTCTCCCACAGAATGTCTGGCGGGTTCAAACCACCAACCTTTTAACTGGCAGACATATGCTAAATCACTGCCACCTGAACTCCTTTTTACTTCACCAAATCCCCAAAGACCCACCATTATGGACTCACCCACTTGATTCTGACCCATAGCAACCCCATATTGGATTGGTGAGGCTGTAATCATTATAGTCTCACCACTCTCTCAAAGAACAGCTAATGGGTTTGCACCACCCACTACGTACTTAGCAGTCCAATGCTTACCTGACAATGCCACAAGGGATCCTTCTATTACTTTACTAAGAAACTGTATGTTGACATATCGTAGGTTATTCTGATTGGCTATGCGCCCATGCTTAACATAGAAAATCACATGTATGGAAAAGGTAGTAGAGAGGTAAGATGATGGGAAGCAAGGTTAGATAGGTTCGATAGAGCAGGGTACTGAAAAAAAAATTTTAATCATTTTATTGGGGGCTCATACAATTCTTATCACAATCCATACATACATCCATTGTGTCAAGCACATTTGTACATTTTTTGCCATCATCATTCTCAAAACATTTGCCTTGTACTTGAACCCTTAATATCGGCTCCTCATTTCCCCCCCTCCCTCCCCACTCTCCCTGTCTCATGAACCCTTCATAATTCATAAATTATTATTATTTTGTCATATGTTACACTGTCCAATGTCTCCCCCCCGCCCACTTCTCTGCTGTCCATCCCCCAGGGAGGAGGCTATACGTAGATTCTTATAGGTACTGAAGACTATTAAGGGATGTGACAAACCAAGGTATATTTTTAAACCGGTGAGTAACATGCTGCTATAAGAAATGTAGATTCTTTTAAAATACTGCTCATGCAAAATGTGTGCATAAGTAAATGTGGTGAAGAAAGCTGATGGTGCCTGGCTATCAAAAGATATAGCATTTGCGGTCTTAAAGGCTTGAAGATAAACAAGCAGCCATCTAGCTAAGAAGCAACAAAGTCCACATGGAAGAAGCACACCAGCCTGTGTGATCATAAGGTGTCGATGGGATCAGGTACCAGGCATAAAAGACCCAGAACAAAAAATCTTATCAATGTGAATGAGGGGGAGTGCAGAGTGGAGACCTAAAGTCCACCTGTTGGACATCCCCTTACAGAAGTGTCACAAGGAAGAGATGAGCCAGTCAGGGTGCAGTAATAACACCGATGAAACATACAACTTTCCGCTAGTTCTTTAATGAGTCCTCTTCTCCACTATGATGACCCCAATTCTACCTTACAAACCTGGCTAGACCAGAGCAGGTACATGGGTACAGATAAGAACTAGAACCACAGGGAATCCAGGGCAGATAACCTCCTCAGGACCAATAATGAGAGTAGCAATGCCAGGAGAGGAAGGGGAAGGTGGGCGGAAAAAGGGGGAACCGATCACAATTATCTACATATAACCCCCTCCCAGGGGGACCAACAACAGAAAAGTGGGCAAAGGGAGCCATCAGTCATGTAAGACATGAAAAAATAATAATAATTTCTAAATTATCAAAGGTTCATGAGGGAGGGAGGGTGGGGGAAGGCAGGGAAAAAATGAGGAGCTGATATCAAAGGCTAAAATAGAAAGGAAATATTTTGAAAATGATGATGGCAGCACATGTACAAATGTGCTTGATACAATGGATGGATGGATTGTGATAAGAGCTGTATGAGTTCCCAATAAAATGATAAAAAATATATACTGCTCATGAAACACTATATATAAATTGTCTTTCCTATGTTTTAAAGACACTCATCTCAAGAACCAGCAAAGCCGTATAGAGATCATAAATAAATTTAATACACACATAGACATGTGCATGCATAGCTACTCTAGAACCATGTGCTCTGCTATAATCACAATGATCAAATTATATATTTTGCTGTATTCTGAATTTGGCCTAACAATCCTTCTCGCCATAATCACTTCCTAAAACTTCTTTTTAGGGTCTGGCATTAACAAAAAAGAATTTAGAATTAGATGTGCAACACCAGTTCTACTAACTACTTAATGTGAGGCTTTAAACAAGATCCAAGTATGTGTTGATTAACAGCATTGAAACAACATCCAACCTTGTAGCTGTTCCTCGTCCCACGAAGATTTGTTTTTGTTTTAACAGAAAGAAGCTCTTCTTCTTTTTCATATTTCTCCCTAAAGGTCTTAAAGACCCCAAGCCCAGGCTCTTGCAGTACAGTACTGGACCATGGATGGGATCTAGGTAGATGAGGCCAAGGACATGCTCTGAGTGCAAGCTCTCAGGCTTTGTCCAGTAGACAGGTGGTAGCAATGGAGGTTGCAGCAGTAACTGTGGTGGTGGCCCCCGGTTGGCTGGTACACTCCGCTCCATCCCTGCTCACTTCCTCTTGCTCTGCTGCTGCTGTTACTATTGCCCATTGCCCAAAGCTCCAACCATGGTGGAAGCAGGAGCAGTCTAGTTCCACTTGAAACAAACTTATATAAGATTGTTTGGTAGAACATCATTGAGAAGTACATTAAACATGCTGAGTTGAACTTGATAATATCCTTTTAAAAGAGTAAGTCTTATTAATGCATAATTCATATATTGTACAGTTCAATATATAAAGCATAGCGCCATAAGGTTTTAACAGAGTGTACACACACATCCATATCCTATAACACCGTATTTCACAGAACGTATCATTGATGTTAAGCAATGAATACCCATACTTCAAGACAGCCCAAAACAGGCCTCCAGGAATTGAAATGTTTCAACAAGCTGGTAAAGCACTAGAATCACTCATTACCGTATGCCAGGAAATTTGGAAAACAACCATTTGATGATTGAGTGGAAGAGATCTATAATGGTACCATTCCAAAGAAAAATTATTATGCTAGAAAGGTGACCCAATAGAATGCTCAAATTAAAGAACAATATTTTTATGAGCAATATTATTATAATATTACATGCAAGTAAAGTGTTGCTGAAGATCATCCAAGAATATTTGCAATGATACATTGACAGGAGACTGCCAGGCAGGATTTAGAAGAGGATGTGGAAAAAGGAATATTATGATTGATGTTACATGGAACTTGGCTGAAGGCAGAGAATACCAGAAAAAAATGTTTCCTTGTGTTTTATTGATTATGCTAAGACGTTCCTCTGTGTAAACCATAAAAATCCTATGGACAGCCTTGAGAAAAATGGGAATTCCACAACACACTATATTGTACTGCAGTAGACCCTGTACCTAGATAAAGAGACAGCTGTGGGAACAAAGCCAGGGCATCTTCATGGTTTAAGATCAAAAAAGGTATGTGACGATTTGCTCACCATATGTACTCAATCTGTGTGCTGAGCAAATCGTCAGAGAAACTGGATTATATGAAGAAGAGTGGCATCAGAACTGGAGGAAGGCTTATTAACAGCCTGTGATGTTAATGTTGCTTGAAAGTGGGGAGGACTTGAAGCACTTGCTGATGAAGACCAAGGATTGGCGCTTTTGGTGTGGATTACCACTCAGTGCAAAGAAGAGAATAATCCTCAAAACTAGACCAATAGGTAACATCATGATAAATGAAGAACAGATTGGAGTTGTCAAGGATTTCATCCTCGGGTCCCCAGCCAACGCTCATGGAAGGACCAGGGAAGTGATCAAATGGCACGCTGCATGAGGCAAATCTGTGGTAGAGATTCACAGTGTTGAAAAGCAAGGTTGCTTTGACAACTAAGGTGCACCTGACCCAAGCCAAGGTGTTTTCAATTGTCTCAGATGCATATGAAAATCAGACATTGGATACAGAAGATAGAAGAAGAATCAACACATTTGAATTATGGTGTCGGTGAAGAATATTGACAGTACCGTGAACTGCCAACAGAGCAAACAAATCTATCTTGGAAGAAGTACTATCAAATGCTCTCTAGAGCAAAAAAAAAAATGTTCCTTCAAGGCAACAATGGCATTCTTGGTCTCGCATACTTTGGACATGTTGTCAGGAGAGACCAGTCCTGGAGAAGGATGTGATCATGTTCGATAAAGGAGAGGGGCGGTGAAAACAAGGAAGATCCTCAATGAGATGGATTGGCGGGGGAGCTACAACAATGGAACATAACAACCATTGTGAGGAGGGAGCAGGACCAGGTGGTGTTTCACTCTGTTGTACATTGGGTTGCTATGAGTGGGACTGGACGCTATGGCACCTTAAAGCCAAAACATACTTGGTACCCCTCATCCTTGACTATAAGATGGGACTGATGATACAAAATAATGTATACCCAGAGCTTAATTCATATCGGGCCCATAAGAGTCACTTAATAAACGTTCATCTTCCTTTCCTCCCTGTTGTAAATTACTACCTTGCACGGCTACTCCATGTGCCATAGAACTGCTCCGCGAGATTGTCAAGGCTGTTGCTTCCTTCTCCTGTGCATACCACCAGGGAGCTCCTCTGGTGGGCTCAAACAGTCATCCTTTCAGCTCGTACTTAAGCACATAACCGTTGGATTCTTTCCTCTATCTAGCTATTTAAGTTAGTATAGGGTATGGGCTCAGAACGTACAGATTATCAGGATCCAATTTAAAGAACACACAAGATATACATATCTTGAGAAGAAAGTATACCAAGTCTTTGCTCAGATGTCACCTTTGTGGCCTACCCTGACAACTTTATTTAAAATTGAAATGGTTCCACTCCCGACATTCATATACTTCAGGAAGGGTGAATTATTTAATGTGGCTCTTCTGCCCAAAATCTCGAGCTCCCACAAATGGCCTTTCTCTGCATGGATCTGGTAAGAAGGTAGGGGAGAGATGCTGAGAGAATTCATCTGGGAGTAATTATAAATGGATTCCCTGGAGTGCCAGCCTGCTGTGCATAAAATGAACCCTCTGAGAAGCAGGAGGAGGGATCTCATTCCCAGCAAGAGCCAGGAGTGGAGCGTCCTTTAGACCAGAGATCCATGTGCACTTAACCTCCTGGATCCAGATGATAGATATACCTATCAAGGGAGCAGCAGCAGAACCAGGAGCCAGAGCAGGAACAAAGTAATGGACTTCCCAACCCATGGAGTAAGGTGAGTGCTTTTGTGTGAGAAGCTGGCTTGTGGAGTTGAGTGTCGCTGGGAACTTAATAGGGGAGGTTAGACTTGGTGACCCATGGAAGTAGAGCTGAGTGCCTTGGTAACACGTCCTGATAAGCAACTCAGCCCCGAGCATTTCTTACTGGCATTACAACTTGCTAACTTCCTTAATAAACCCGTTCATCGTGAATATTGTTCTGTGTAGCTGTTGCAATGGATATTAGAACTGAGAGAGGTAAAATCAAGAACAATATATGTATCTTAATCTATTCCCCTTTTTTCTTTTTTCCTTAGCACATATCACCTTCTAAGATAATATATTGATGTTATTATATCTAATTGTCTTATAGAAAAGAAATTCCACTAGAATCAAATTCCAAAATGTATCCGTTTTGGTCCCTAATGTACCCCAATCACCTTGAACAGTCAAAATGCTTGACGTTGGCAAGCGCTCCGTGAAGATTTGGTAAATTAACTACATCAAAGTGCAATGCATGCTTAGGGTACGATTTGCCCCAGAGTGGTACAAACAACTAAGCACTTGAACACCGGACAAAAGATTGGAAGTCTGAGCCCACTCAAGGTGCCCTGGAAGCCAAGTCTGGCGATCTGTTGTCAAAAGCTCCCAGGCTTGGAAGCCTGTGAAGCAGTTCTCTTCCGAACACATGGAGTTACCATGAGTCCAAACTACTGGGCACGGAACAAGAGCGTGAGATTCATTATTAACAATGGTGACTAAAGGAGCGCTGGTGGCACAGTGGACTGAGTGCCAAGCTGCCAACCACAAGGTCAGCAGCGCAAGTCAGCCTCTCTGTAGAACAAGATGAGGCTCGCTGCTACTGCAAAGATTTGTCGTCTCAGAAACCCTAAGGAGCAGTTCTGCTCTGTCCTATTGGCCACCATGAGTCAGAATTGACTTAATGGCAGTACGTGGTAGGAATTGTTAATATAAATTCATATTTTAAAAGCCTTTCTTGATGTAATGTAATTGGTGTCAATAAGTTGTACACCTGTGAAGCGATGAAGTAAAAACACAGTTTTGTGATGGATACTGTAATGGTTAATACTATGTGTCAATGTGCTAAGCAATAATTCTCAGTGGTTTAATAAACATTGGATGATCGTTGTTCCATAGTATAATAAAGGTAATCATCTTCCATTTTGTGATCTGATGTGATCATACAATTAGAAAGCCAATCAATTGAAACCCAAAAAGTTTCCGTGGGGATGTGGTCTTCATCCAATATATAGGAATGTTCTGACAAAACTCACTCACTCAGGATCCTAATCTAACTCCTCATTCTTGGACCTCCCCTTCTTGGGACATGAGCTGGAATCCTGCCTTCTGAACTCATGTGTACCATGTAGAACCTTATATCACGAACATCCCAGGAAGTCTTCAAAGCAAGCAATGGTTTATCTTCACTAGTACAGAACGTCCACCTCAGACATTGTGCTCCTCTGAGATGTATCTTGCTGCAATCACATTGGAAACAGCAACTCCAAGAGTCAAACAGGAGCCTTAGAGGCCGTGAGTTCATGTTCATGGTGAAGGAGCCACTCCGAACGAGAGGACAAGAATGGTTACATAACTCAAAGAATGGCATCAATGTCATTAAGTTGCTTATGTAGAAACTTGAATTGCCATATGATTTTGCTGCATGTTTTCTCAACAAAAACAAAAATGAATACAAAATAAATAATCTAACTCTTTTTGATCATTTTGAGTTTATGGGCAATTTCTTACCATAACTAATTAGTTGCTAATTGTTTTATTTTATAATGTGACTAAAGAGGAAGAGTTGGCTGTGCCATTTTGTCATTAGCAGTATTTTCTTTTTTTTTCTTTTTAATCAATTTATTGGGGCTCATACAACATTAGCAGTATTTTCAAACTAACATTTCTTCGCAGCAGTCTCTAACTATGTTTCACAACCAATATGCTGGGGTTATTTTAAATAAATAGGAGTGACTGGGTGGGACAAAAGTTTAACAGGCTCTCCTGCTAACTGAAAGGTCTGAGTTTTAATTACCTGGGAAATCCGATTTCTTAGTCCATGAACTTAGGGTGAACTACTCAGGCTATTTGTCCTTTTTGACCTTGAGCTTTGGAGAAACAGTTTCCTGGAGGTCACCGGGGTGCAATCAATGATCTAGTAAATCAGCCTTGTGCTCTTTGAACAATTCAATCGGTTTTGAGAAACAGACTGCAAAGTTGGAGTGTGAGCTGTTTCGGGGTAATTTGGTCATTAATTTCATTGTTCTGGAGACAATGTTGTAGGAAACTTTCCTAACCACTAACTTGTTTATCGGTCCTCTTCCAATCCTTTTTCTCCATGACATGCCAGGTTCTCTCATTTTCGGTGGCATGTTGTTGTGAGGTGCCATCCAGTCAGTTGGTAAGTGCCATGGATTGATTAAAAATTGGGCTACTAACCACAAGATCAGTAGTTTGAAACCACAGCTGCTCCTCAGGAAGAAAATGAGGGTTTCTACTCCAGCAAGGAGTTACAGTTTTGGAAACTCTGCCCTGTAGGATCACTATGAGTCAGAATGGAGTTGCTGTGTCTAAAAAAAGTTGCAATATGATGTAGCTCTAGTGGCGCTATAGGGTAAGCACAGGACCTCCAGCTCTGTGGGAGAAAGATGAGGCTGTTTGCTCCCAGAAAGATTTACTGGCTCTAAAACCTGTTATAGATTCATTGTGAGTCTGAATCTACTCAATGGCAATGGGTTGGGTTTAGTTGAAATGTTACCATTTGTATATTAAACAAACCAAACAATTTTTAGTGTTGGCTTAATATGATTTTCAAAATTTTTAAGAGTCCCATCCAGAAGCACATCATAAGAAAGACTTGGCGATCTACTTCTAAAAAGTGAGCCTTTGAAAACTTTTAAGAGCAGCAAATCATGATGACTGAAGAATGAAGAAAATTTTCTGAAACTCATTGTGATTGAACTACTGAATTGTATGATATGCAAATTATATGCCAATAAAGCTGTTGGGGTGGGCATGAAAGAAAATTTCATAGAGCACAATTCTACTCTTAACACATATAAGGTCTCCATTAGTCAGAAGTGATTTGAAGGCTTTTTGTTGTTGCTTTAAAGCAATATAATCTACAAACGCACTTACCCAGCACATTCTAATGCAACTCCCTCACAGTATGCTGGGAGGAAGCAATCAAAACAACCACACAAAAGCCATCCCTGGGACCTGGCAGCCCTCCTGTGAATTCCTATACTTCACCTGCTTTACTTCCTTACTCACTTACTCCCCTTAAGAGATTTCTGTTTTAAGTAAGCAAAAGAAAAGAAAGAACAAATGCTATATTTTGGTCCTCTGTGTTGAGGAAAAAGGTACACCTGGGCATCTTCCCCACCCCACATCACAGATTGTTAGTAGGTTTTTCTGCAGGAGTAAAGCTATTGGCATAGACATCCTGTTTCATTCTGATGTGTGTGTGGGTGGAGGTGGGGGGTGGATTGCATTCCTGAAATAGGTGTGCAAATGAAATCAATCTATAAACAGTTGTTTTAGCATAGCACCTGTGGAGATGCTGTGTAAACAGGCAATGGTTCTCTTTAAATCCCTAAAGTCCCTGCATCTCTTTGAAAACAGTCACTTTCTGCTACCTTTCTCCAAACTATTAGTCAGCTCTATACAACTTCAGGGATTTCATAATGCACTTCACAAAGGCAAAGGACCCCAGCAATCCCTAAAGCTTCCAGAGTCTTCCGGATTCTTCTCCTTCACCTCAAGGAGACATCTCAAGATGCCTTCAAAATACACGTTAACATCCGATATGCTACCCTTCCTTTGTCATTTTGCAATGAAGTGCGTTTTATGACCTCTTTAGCCTTCCACTCCACTTTTGCCAGAATGCACAATACGTGAAAGCGAGGCCGCCGTGGAGTGCACTTCAGAATACGCTCAACTTGCAATCACAAGTGAAAGGCTGGTGAGCTCAATTTCCTGAGTTCAATGACCAAAAGAATGTAACAGCGCAAAGAACATGATGGAGAGTATAGTGTGTGTATGCATATATATATGCATCTATCTCTCCATATAAATATAATGCATGTGACTAACGTATTTGTTACTAAGGTAATATTCTATTTTAGAAAAGAGATTCTAAATTCAAATATAATTTAGGGACCCATTTATTAAGTCTTACGACAAAGACAATTCATCCACACAAGGGAGAACTCCAGCAGAAGGGCAAAATGGTGTCCACAGCTTTACAGAGACATGGCCACTGAGAGAGGACGTGGAGGGCAGGGAAACGCACAAAAGCAAGATTGGTGGCAGATCAATACATCACAGTTGGCAATTGAGACTACAGAGCGAGAATGGAACCATGATTGGGACACATTCACTGCTGTAGACAAAACAGCTTACAAGATTGGTTCAGGGTCCCCAGCTCCATGATTGGGACACATTCACTGCTGTAGACAGAACAGCTTACAAGATTGGTTCAGGGTCCCCAGCACCAGGGGGTCTGGATAAGACTCTTGACAATGAGGTCCCTTGCATCCAAATTCAATCAAGGGCACACCCAGGCATGTTCGGAAAGACTAGGCTGTCCCTCCCTGGGTTGGCTAGGGAAGTGCTAGCCACCAGCTTGGAAACACACTGCCTGAGGGCAAAGCTGTCCGCTTCAACGGTTAATAGAAGGAACTCTAGGGAAACTATGTGGAGACTCAAAAATGAATTTCAGGTGCTCACTGTAAACTGTAGCCTTCTGAAAGCCTAGTCTTCGGAACTGAGGCTCTAACACACTAACATTATACTTAGTTACATTCATTACTAGATTCCTATGGAAAATAGTTCAGAGAAGATTGTACAGAGAGGCAGGGTTGCTTAAATCTAGTCCCTGTCTAAATGACAGCTGTCTTCCAGAGAATTCACCTTGGGAGGTTATGCAATTATTTTCAAACACTCAGAGCACTTTAAGAATTCTGTTGGGAAAGACCTTGACAAACGAAAGTACACTTTTTTGATCATCCTTAAAAATGAAAAACTGTCATTATTTCAGTATTTTAAGGAACAGTCTCTACAGATGAGCTGTGGAAAAGTGGATAATTAAGCCAGTACTAATTAGAGGTCAAAAGTTATATGTGATTGTAAAGTAATGAGACTGATTTCCTTTTATGGTTATCTATAAAATATCTTATTAATTTTGTAACACTTCATAATCACGCTGGAGTTCTTTACAGATGAGAGCTCAGCAGTAAGACACAGTACCACCAAAAAATGGTAAGAGAAAAATAAAAAGCGAAGCATTTACACCCCAACATTCATTATTTACAGAATCTAAACCACTATCAAGAGCTCGTGATTATCAACTGTTTTACCGATTGTAAGGATGCATTTACTTCAAAATACTAATTTTTTAAAATAACTTTTTAAAAAGCATGACATGTATGCAAACATATATGCAGTAGCTGCAACAATGGGCTTCAACATAACACTGATGAGGATGGTGCAGGACTGGGCAGTGTTTCCTTCAGTTGTACATAGAGTCTCTGCATAGAAGACTACCCCTCTTCTTAATTCACCACCTCTAAAAATTATTGTATGGACAAAATAATAATAATGTATAAATTTTCAAGGGTTAATGAGGGAGAAGGGAGCGGGGAGAGAGGGGAGAAAATGAGTAGCTGATACCAAGGGCTTAAGGTAGAAAGCAAATGTTTTGAGAATGATGAGGGCAACAAATGTACAAATGTGCTTGACGTAAATTGGATGCATGTATGGATTGTGATAAGAGTTGTATGATCCCCCAATAAAATTATTTAAAAAGAAAAATTCTTTTACAATTCCTGTAAGATCAATTTGTACTCAATTTGATTATGATATCGGTCAATGTTAAAACTTTTGTCTGACGGTTAAAAGAGAAGTATTTTCAACATACCTTTTTTATTTTTAAAACTCTTTTACTATAGTGTACATTACCTCTAAAAACTGTGGTTTGGGAAATAAACTGGTTTATTATAAAGTTTACTTTGTAATAAAAAAAGGATGCTTTAAAAGTTTGTGGGAAAAAACATTATCTTTGTACTCCATTTTCCCATGAATTTTTGAAGTCCACTCAGACATAAAGATGACATTTAGATAATATTGTGCCTTAGGTTTCTATAAATCACTTTTTAAAAAACTCCTCCTTATCCCTCCTCAACGATCACAGATATTTTTGTTTGTTTGACCCTAATTGACTGTAGGTGCATCTTGAAATTATTGCAAATTCTGCTTTTTAAACTGATGATGGGTATTGGCTTTTCCTTTGTAGATTTTACCTAAGGACATCCCCACCCCACCCCCAACCCATCCCAGCCTCAGGACCGAGAGCCTTACCGTCTGACCAGACTATTTTCTGAATTGACTGCACATCACCACCAATTTAAATACTTTTTAAAATTTAAATACTTTGCATAGACTTTTCACTTCAAAGTTGAGATCATTTGTTTTAAAATAGAAATGAGAAGGGATTTCAGATTATCCTGTAGTTCTATATCAACCTTTCTATCTAAAGAAGAAGAGTTTAAACAACGTCGTTTTACATAATAAATAGTGCTTCTTCAGCTGTGGTTTCTCTTTTACGCTTTGTGCATTTCCTTTCTTTGGAGGTTTTTCATGACCACACAGTCATTTATGCCGTAGGGGGAGCGGGCGGAGAGGGCCAGTTTATCATTTTCCCTTTTATAGACAGAGGAACAGAAGTAGTTTATTGAGATCAAGACTGGTGCAGAACAAGACAGGGCTTTTTTATCTTTCCATCTATCCAGTGTCCTGTTAAAACTTTTCTAATTACCTAATCACAATAATTGCATAACAAAACAATAACACATGCATGTGACAGTTGGATATTGAACAAGGAAGACTGAAGAACAATGGGTACGTGTGAATCACGGTGCTGGCGGAAGAATACTGCAAGTATCCTGAACTGACAAAAGCAAACAAATAGGTCTTGAAAGAATTTCCCCCAGAAAGCTCCTTAAGGTAAAGATGGCAAAAAGTTGTCTCACAATGGACATGTTGTCAGGAGAGACCAATCCCTGGATTGGTAGAGTGGCAGCAAAAATGATGAAGTCCTGCGACAAACTGGATTGACAACAGTGGCTGCAACAATGGGGTCCAACACCTGGTAAAAACAATTGTGGTGCTAGCACAGGCCCAGGCAATGTTTCCTCCTGTTGTAAATCTGGTCCCTTTGAGTCAGTAGAGGTGCCCCGTTGCTAGGAGCCATTGAGTGGCCCCATTGACAGTGACCCTGTGCATAACCGACCCAAATGGTGCCAACCTCACAGTAGGAGGTATGTTTGAGCCCATTGTTGCTGTCCATTGTCAATCCATCCCATTGAAGGTCTCCCTCTACTGAACCAAGCACGATGTGCATCTCCAGGAACCGATGGCTCTTGATAACATGTCCAAAGTACATGAGAAGAGGTGTCTCCATCCTCGCTTCTAAGGAACATTTTGCCTATACTTCCTCCACAACAGATTTATCTGTTCTTCTGCTATTGATCATCCATCCCATGCTCATCAACACCACAATTCCAGTGCAGCCACTCTTCTCTCGGCTTCCTTTTTCGCTCTCCAGTTCTCACATGCACGTGGAATGATTGAAAAGATAAGGCATGGGGGAGGCACACCTTAGTCATCAAAAAGACAACTTTGTTTTTTAAAAAAAACAGTAAAAAGGTCTTTGGCAGTAGCTTATCCCAACACAATCCATCATTTGATTTCCTGGCTGTTGGTTCCCACCAACACCAACATGGTGTTGATTGTGGGTGAGTAAAATGAAACCCCTGACAACTTCAATATTTGATCTTTTTATCATGATGCTGCTTCTTGGTCCAATTGGGAGGGGTTTTGTTTTCTTTATGGTGAGGTGTAATCCACACTGAAGATGACAGTCTTTAATTTTCATCATGCAGTGCTTCATCTTCACTTTTTGCAAGCAAGGTCAGCTCCTACCTCACGTTGTTAATGAGTCTTCCTCCAATGCCGATGCCACCTTCTGTCTAGTATCAAGTCTCCATAGTATCTGTTAATAAATTTAAGCATCTTAGAGTCAGAAACAAACCGCCCTGCCTAGAACTAGAGATCATTTCCCACACAGAGTTATGAACTTCAATCCTACTGGGTAACACATTCAAACTATTTTAGTCCCGTATGTTTTCCAAGGGTCTGGTGACAATCATATCCAATAGAAGATTGGGAGGCAGTAAGGACCACACTATTCGCTCACGCACGCACAGGCACGCATGCACACACTCTCTCTCTCTTATTTATACTTGGAATTTTAATGGAGTTTCTTTGCTTTTCCCAATTTCCAAATACCCAAATCCTAGTTATCCTTTCAATGTCAGGGGTAAATGCTACCTCCTTCAGGATGTCCTTCCAATACCTGCCCCCCACCCCCAATTCTTCAGGGCTGAAAGGAGGGGCTTTTTCTACTCCTTGGAGTACGTAATTGTAATTGCTGTCTCTTATGCTACTTCACGCCTTTTACTTGATGCCATTTTAAGTATCTTAAATCTGCTTTTAGTCTGAAAGCTCATTTAAGTGAGGACCCATACGTAAATCACTTAGCAAACCTTTGATAAATGTTTATTGAATACCAATCAAAAGAGGATTGGCATGCATAAAGGGGATAGATAATACAGGAATAAAAGTAAAACCCTGACCAATTCAAAGGGGGAAATTACTGAGTAATAGTAAAAGGATACACAGTAGTTACTTAATACGTGCTAATCAATTTAGATATTGAAATTTCATTTAATGAAATGGATCTGCCTAGCATTTCAATTAAGAATCTCTCCTTATTACTGAAAGACCAATGTGTTATCGGAAAGGACACATCTGAGAAGGGTAATCCTTCTGTATTTGTTACAAAATCTGAATTCATTCATAGTCTGAAAGACCTACTGCTTCTGGGCCTTGCCAACCTTTCCAATCTCATGTCCTAAATCCCTGCCTTTTAACCACAAAACTCCTTTCTGACTAGCCAGACACTTTTGGACCTCAGGATTTTTATATACAGCACATTGAAGTTAATGAGATTTTTTTTAATGTAATGTTGGCTTAAAAGTCTCCTAGAAAACGTGATAAGAACTGCTGATCAGCAAGGCTGTTGTGCTTGGTCCTATCTAGGAAATGCTGTGTTTAGATGTACCCACCAAATATTTAGTGGGTACCAGCTAGGAGTCAGGGATACATTAATGAACATTTTTTTTACCTTCCTGAAGTTGACATTCTAGTATTATTAGCTATAATACAAAAGGATTTGTGAATTTTAAAGGTGTGTGTGGGGAGGGGGATTCCTTGAGCTAACCCATTTACAAATATTAAAGGAATTTTGAGGATTCATCGATCACATAAAATGAGCACATCTAGAATAAAAGACCACCTCTACAAGGAGTGCAAAGTGCATGCAGCAGGAACTTCATATTCATATCAAGTGACGACCGCTGTTTCATGCCTTCATAGCTGATTCTATGAAATATCTCCTGGCTGCAACTTCCTCCACTCCCAAAGCTAGCAATGACAAACATTTCCTTTGCATCTTTCAGTTCCTAAAATGCCAGATCTGAATATAAAATAGGGAGGAAATTTAGGCATTGGGGAAAACATAGGGAACAGTGTAGAAGAAAGGAAAGAGGTAGAACTTGGCTTCAGAATTCCTGGACGTCATCCAGAATGCAGTTGCCCAATTCTCTTATTTCTCTAGAGTCTAGATAGTGTTTTATCAAAATTTGGGGTCACAACTCATGAGGGGGCCATGAGATCAAGACAGTGAGCCGTAAACTGTGTTTTCACTCGAATACAAAGAAGCCACAGTACCACACTTAACGTGAGTATTCTTCTGTAAAACTAGTGTCTCTGACCTATATAGATAGATTATATATGTATTTATACCCTGAGTCATAATGTAAAATATATTTCTCATTATGCGTCATGATCCAAGTTAAAAGCACCACAGAACCTTCCTGTGTGGAGAGAAGAAATAGGGACAAATCGCTTGTCCACCCAAAAGAAAGAATAAGTTGAACTTTGTGATTCACAATAACAAAAAGTTTATAGATTTTTTAATCACTTTGCTGATTTTAAAACTCATTTGAGAGGAAAATGGCAGTGGTGGGATGGGAGAGGAGAGTGGGGGGAGGGCAGTACAGTTTGACCACACTCACTTTTAATCCTTAAAAACTATCTTTAAAAAATATTTTTTCTTCCATTTCTCTCTATAAGATATGAAATGTTCTATTCTGACATAAAGCTCAGGATATGCTCAGTTTAATCTTCAGAATTCTTAACTTTAAAGCACTGGATTCTCCTTCAATGCAACCATCCAGAATCCACTGGATTGACTCGCCCAAGACCTGTCTCCTCCCCAAACAGGTAGATTCTTCTTTCCCTTGTCAAGCAAACGATGAACACCTAGGGTTGAGAATTGGCCTTGTGGGAAACAAAACAAAAACAATGCAACTCTCTGCCTTAGTTGGTAAATCCAGATGTCTCCAAGGCAGGCTTCTCACCAAGGGGCTGCAAATTATTTGTCGTGGTTTATAACTATTATTTTAAATAGGAGCCCCTTACATCTTAGGATATTAATTCACATCCTTTGAATGTTATTTATTTACACTGCCTTAAAAACAATTAAGACATTGAGGGATCACATTAAGCCACAGATTAATGTGCTCCTTTCTCCAGGACTATCTATCCTTCAAAGGCTTACCCCTACCCGTTCCACGTGGGGAGATATATGTTTCAGAACCAAGGAAGCATATTTCCTTCTGTCTTAGAATTCATTTAACATCCTTATTGAAATTTCCTGTCATGCAATATTTTAGCAAGATTCCCTAAATATATACTGCTAACCGATTGTAAATATTGCCCAAGATCTCCACCAAGCTTTCTTTCTTCCCAACCCATACAGCCAAAATCTCCTATATAAACAATTCCAGTCGACTTGTAAATGAGATTAACATAATAAAAGAATAGTTATAGCTGTTTTCCTCTAAATCTTTTAAATAAGTAGGAGTGAATATTCAAAAACTGCAAATGCACTAGGGCATCAGAACTCTTTGTGAGAGAGCCCCACAGATCCAGAAGAGGACAAAAGGGCGGCCCGCCTCCAAACTAAATATCACTTTCTCTAACCAACACCCAAATCAGAGCACAAAGAAAACATTTGCATTGTTAAGACTGGTGTTCCAAAAAATTTGAATTCTTAAGGAGTCCCTGGAGTGACCTAACTAAGTCAACTAAAAACAGAAGATGGCCTGAGCACCTTTGAGATCCATTTCCTACCCCTAAAAAGCAAAGCTATATGTCAACATTAAGTACGATTCCCTTTAAACAACTGCATAAGCAAGACATTGAGAGTAAAGTTATCGTCACCTAGTTATTGAAACAAATACACAAATAGAAAGCTCTCTTGGACATGGTTTAGTATAAAATATTTTAGAACAGAAGACAAATATCATGGGTAGTTATCACCCTTTTCAGCAGCTCAATTTGGGCTCACCTCATCATGGAGGGGCTGGGGGGGTGGGGGGGGTGGGGGATGGTAGACGAGAGGGTCTGAGTCTTACATATTGTCTTGTCTAGCCACAAGGCCAACAGATCGAAATCACCAGCCACTCCTTGGGAGATTGCTGAGCCTGTCCATTCCTGTAAGGGTTTGCTGGTTCTATCCTACAGGGTTGCTCTGAGTTGGGATTGACTTGGTAGCAGTGAGTTCATTTGTCTGGTTGATTGGTTAATTAGTTGGTGCATTGATTGGTAGTTGGTTGATTGGTTAATTAGTTGGTGCATTGATTGGTACTTGGTTGGTTGGTTAGTTTGTTGGTGCATTGATTGGTAGTTGGTTGGTTGGTTAGTTCGTTGGTACATTGATTGGTAGTTGGTTGGTTGGTTGATACCAAAGGAGTAGCAAAAGGATCAGCACTTTGGGAAATTAATTCATTTAATAGGATAAGAACTTGTTCATAAATTAACATCTTCATCTTGTTTTAAACTTTTTATCTCCTTGGTTTTAATGGAGGGGAGGGAAACATTTTATTTTATTTATTTATAATCATTTTATTGGGGACTTGTACAGCTCTTTTCACAACCCATCCATCCATCCATTGTGTAGCACATTTGTACATATGTTGCCATCATCGTTTTCAAAACATTTTCTTTCTACTTGAGCCCTTGGTATCAGATCATTTCCCCCTCCCCCACCTCCTTCCTTCATGAACCCTTGATAATTTATAATTTTTTTTTCATGTCTTATACCGATTGCTGTCTCCCTTCACCCATTTTTCTGTTATCCGTCCCCCTGACGGGGTTATATGTAGATCACTGTGATCCATCCCCCCTTTCTCCCTCCACCTTCCCCTTACCCTCCTGGTATTGCTACTCTCATTATTGGGTCTGAAGGGTTTAGCTGTCCTGGATTCCCTGTGTTTCGAGTTCTTATCTGTACCAGTGTACATGCTCTGGTCTAGCTGGATTTGTAAAGTAGAATTGGGTTCCTTATTGGGGGGTTGTGGGGGCGGCGGCTATTTTTATTTTTAAGCTACAATATTCCCTTCCATTGAAAAACACTGGCTCTAGTTTCACATTTATCTCTATCCACCACTTAGGTATTCAGTTACTAAAACCAAGAGTTAGCATATGGTCTTTTTTTAAATGTTTTTTATTGAGGGTTGGGTGACAGTTTACAGAGTATATCATCAGTTTTCCATGCAACAATTGATACACATTTTGCTTCATCCCATTCAATGCAATCCCTCAATGTACCATCACCTGTCCCACTTCCTCCTGGTGTTTCTTCTAGCCATTCTTCCTTCTCTCCTAACCCTTTCAACTTTGTTCTTGGGTAAATGCTGCCCTTTTGATCTCAAATGGTTGATTATACTAAGGTGTGTGTGTCTCACTAGTGTCCCTGTTTCCCTTTTAAAGCTGCCTATTGTGAAATCGTGAGTTGCTTTCAGATGCTGGAATCATATAGGCTTGGGTTGAATCCTCATTTGGTAATTTGTTAGCTGTGTGGTGGTGAGCTGCTTGTTCAGTCTAAATCTCTCAACTAAAAGATGAGACTATATTCAGTATGCAAGTTTGTATACAGTAGTAGAAACCCTGGGGACATAGTGGTTACCAGTTGGGTTTCGATTAGAAAGGTCAGCAGTTTGACACCACCAACCACTCCACGGACGGAAGATGGTGCTTTCTTCTCCTATAAACAGTGACAGTAAAATGGAGCAGTTCGTCCCTGTCCTACAGGGATGCTTTGAGTCAGCATCAACTCAATGGCAGTGGGTTTGTGTGTGTGTATACTGATTATATTCTCACCTTTTAATTGGGAGATGTGTGTGTGTGTGTATTCCACATTCCACACATGATTATTATGAGAATGGAGTAAGACAATCTATGCCAATGAATTCAAAGAAGAATCAGGAAACTGCACAAGAAGAGGAGAAGGGGGAAGACTGAAGGAAACGGTTAGAAAAAGTGAATGAGAAGAGGACAGAGAAGGGGATGACTAAGAGCAAAAGGAGGAGGTCCATTGTTAGCCTTTCCTGTCCATGGCAAACACATGATCCTGTTTATCCCCATTGTCCACCACTTCCCTTGCTTTTAGCCATGCAGTTGACCAAGAGCAATCACAAAGCCCCAGTGACTAGCTCTCACTTTAATTCATGACTACAGCTAGACCAGAGGATGTACGCTGGTACAGATAGGAACTGGAAACACAGGGAATCCAGGGCGGATGATCGCTTCAGGACCAGTGGTGTGAGTGGTGATACCTGGAGCATAGAGGGAGGGTTGGAAAGGGGGAACCAATGACAAGGATCTACATGTGACCTCTTCCCTGGGGGACGGACAACAGAAAAGTGGGTGAAGGGAGACGTCGGACAGGGCAAGATATGACAAAATACCAATTTGTAAATTATCTAGGCTCATGAGGGAGGCGAGAGTGGGGAGGAAGGGGATAAAAGAGGACCTGATGCCAGGGGCTTAAGTGGACAGCAAATATTTTGAGAATGATGAGGGCAATGAATGTACAAATATGCTTTACACAATTGATGTATGTATGGATTGTGACAAGAGTTGCATGAGCCCCTAATAAAATGATTTAAATAAATAAAATAAAAAAGAATCGGACAAGCCCCAATAAAATGATTTTTAAAAAAGAACCCCCAATAAAGTGATGGGGGGAAAATAAAACATATTTTTTCAAATTAAAAAAATAAAGATAATGTGCTTCTCCAGCACTGATTAATTCAGTTGCTCAATTACATAATAAAGAATGTAAGTGCTTTCCATCTTTTCCCTCAGCCAGCCTCAGGACCACAAGACAGCAACTGCAAGTGTGTTGTGCACACATAACAAGGCATAGTGGAAGAAAATCTCTTCCCTGGAGATCTTTTTCTCAGCAAAGTCTTTTCCAGAAAGCCCTGAACAATCTTTCCCATCTGTCTCACTGACCAGAATGGTATCACTTGACCATGTCTTTCTTAAACAATCTTTGGCAAGCTGAATTAAATTATCATATCTAACTTAAGTCAATCAATTCACCCTTCCTGGAGCTGGAAGGGGGCCCATTTTGATCAGTACACATGGAAGATTTTGGTCTTCTTGATATAAAGTAGCAATCCAGACTGAAGGCTGCAATTCTTAATCTTTATCAGCAAGTGCTTCTCGGTCCTCATTTTCAGCAAGCAAGGTTGTGCCAACTGCATATGGCAGGTTGTTAATAAGCCTTCCTCCTATCCTGATGCCACACTCTTCTTCATATAATCCAGCTTCTCTGATGACTTGTTCAGCATACAGCTTGAATCAGTACGGTGAGAGGATGCAATCCTGTTGCACACATATCCTGATTTGAAACCATGCAGTATTCCCTTGTTCTGTTCCCACAACTGCCTCTTGATCCATGTACAAGTTCTTAATGAGCACATTGAAGTGGTCTGGAATTCCCATTTTTCTCAAAGGTATCCATAATATTTTTTCGGATCCACACAGTGAAATGCCTTGGCATAGTCAATAAAACACAAGTAGAGATCTTCCTGGTATTCTCTACTTTCAGCCAAGATCCATCTGACATCAGCAATGATATCTCTTGTTCCATGTCCTCTTCTGAATCCGGCCTGAACCTCTGGCAAGCTCCCTGTCAATACAATGCTGCAACCATTATTGGATGATCTTAAGCAAGATTTTACTTGCATGTAACATTAATGGTACCATTTTATAATTTGAACATTCTGTTGGGTCACCTTTCTTTGGAATGGGCACAAATGTGGATCTCTTCCAGTCAATTGGCCAAGTAGGCTGTCTTCCCAATTTCCTGGCATAGATGAATAAATGCTTCCATTTAATGTCTATTTAATGTTTAACCTATGCCTGTGCCAAGATACCTTGTGGGTTGTGTGGAGGCAGATAACTTATCCTTTCAGTTCATAGGTCTTCAGGTAAAGAGGGATTGTACTTAATGAAGTACACCTAACGACTCTCATTTACACCTGTAACCCCTTCAATGAGTTCAAACATAAGAACAATTGTGAGGATGGTGCAGGACAGGGTGCTGTTTTGTTCTGTTGTACATAAGGTCACTAGGAGTCAGATCTGACTTGATGGCACCTAACAACATCAACAATGTGTCCGCATGATGAGATTTGAACTTTAAGGTGCTGCTGTAATGATGCTTTGGGGAGCACATTTTGTATGTGTCAGGGACATGAGTCACACAGGAGGGCTTCCAAAAAATCTGTGAAACAATGGTACCAAAAGATAATGGAATTTTCCCATGAACTTTTAGAAGGCCCCATGTGGAGAGCCAGAGGATTAGCTAAGTGATAGCCAGATTCTAAGAAGGGTCCCTATATCTTGCCTTCTGGTATTCATGTGCTTACCTAGTGCACACCCACATTGCTTGATGTTTGCTCAGCATGACCAGGGGAATACAGCAGACTTGATAGCATGTGATTCTGATAGGTCAAAAAAGTCATTATAACTTCTGCCTTGCCTTTTCTCTTGAATCTTGCTGTCGGGAGAGCCAGCTGCTATGCCATCCTGACACGGAAGGCAGTCATATGGAGAGGCACACAGGGCAAGGGACGGAGACTTCCTGCGTGCAGCCATGTGAGTGAGCCCTAGCAAGTCTTCAGCTGACAAAAGACCCAGCTGACAGTCTGCCTGCAGCCTCCTGAGCTCCTGAGCCAGAGCCATGTCAAGCTGTTCTCTCTGTCTCACTGACTTCAAGTCACGTCAAACGCATAGTGACCCTGTACACCAGAGAAGAACCGCCCGGTGAGTTTCCACGACTAACTCTTGATGAGAGTACAACGCCTCTTTCCGCCTCACAGAGGCAGGCTAGTAGTTCCAATTGATCACTGTGTAGCTCCAAGCTCAATTCCTGGACTCCAAGGAAACTCACAAGGCAGTGTAATTAACATAATGGGCGTGGGGCTCAGACACCAAACTGCAGGAGGTCAAATCCTGATTGTGTGAACTTCCTTATTTGCAAAACAGGCATAATTAAGCCCCTCCCTTATAGGATTATGGTAAGGTCAATGTTTTAAAAACCCCAAACCCACTGCTGTCAGCCAAGTACATTTTGATTCATAGCATTCCTATGTAGTTTTCTTGAGACAACATATCTTTTTTTTTTTTTAAGTTTCATAGGCACATAATCCACATATCCTATAATTCAATAGCTCAATCTGAGACTATAAATCTTAATGGGAGCAGATAGCCTCATCCTTCTTTCTCGAAAGAGTTGGTGGGTTTGAACTGATGACCTTGAGGTTAGCAGCCCAATACCCAATTCTCAGTCCCGCCAGGACTCCCTACAAATTAAATAAATTAGGGCAGATTGCATAAAGTAGCAGCACCTGGCACTTTTCAAGTGCTTAATAAGTCACTCGCATCTTCCTGGGTCAGTGTGAGTGGTGGTGGCAATCTATGGATACAGTCGAGGTCTTAGGCGGCAGGCAGGTTATGCTGCTTCCATCTGCCTTCAGCCAGCCTCAAGCCTCAAGCCCTAACTGGAGGTGATTAGAAGCCACAGCAAATGTCACCTGGATTTGTTTCCATTCTTTCTCTGCTTTTCAGTCGGAAATCTGATGGGTAGCTCCTAAGTATGTCTTAAGTATTGAAAGTTATGTCTACTGTCTTATAGGGAGTGCCCAAAGATTTTCTCGTGTAAACTAGGATTGTTTTATTTGTCTGTTTGTTTGTTTTAACTAGGACAGTTTTGAGAATAATTGTACTTGGGTAATAGGCTTAAATTGGCATTGGGAAAAACTCATTAAAAGAGGAAACACACACATTCACTGCTATGGAGCAATGGTTTTGTGGTTAATCATTGAGCTGCAATCCACGCCGGGGGCTTAAGTGGAGAGGAAATGTTTTGAGAGTGATGAGGGCAATGAATATACAAATGCGCTTTACACAATTGATGTAAGTATGGATTGTGATAAGAGTTGTATGAGCCCCTAATAAAATGAATTAAAAAAAAATCCACCCCCCAAAGTCCACAGTTTAAAACCGCCAGATACTGCTGGGCTTGGAAGAAAGATGAGCTTTCTACTCCCGCCCAGAGTCACGATCTAAAAAAAATTTCGTGGGGGAGGTGGGAGGGTTAGGGGGACCTGATATCAAGGAGTTTAAGAAGGAAGAAACTGTTTTGAAACTGATTTTGATAGCAATTGTACAATACTGCTTGATGGGATTGAACTATGGAATGGTATGATGTCTGGATTAGCTCTTAATAAAATGGTTTGGAGACGATAATAAAAAAAGGGGCAATGCACATCAATTTGATTGAAATGAAAAATAACATTTTGTAATGTATAAAATGCTTTGCAGGCAGCTGGATGGATATGATCATGGAATAAGATTAATCTGAGTAACTTAAATGAAATTTCAGAGGAAAAAAGGGTGAAGAAATGGAATCAACTTTCAATAGTTACTGCAACAAAGAGTAAAGAAGCAATGTACGTATATTTAAGCTATTTCTATCAGAGGTGGTCCAGTCATTGCACTAGTATTTAGACAGCAATTACATGTGGCATAGTGGCAATGTTAGTAGTTCAAACTCACCAGTTGCTCTGAGAGTGAAAGATGAGGCTTTCTGCTCCCATAAAGATGCATTGCTTCAGAACCCACAGGGGTCATCCTCCTCTGTCCTATAGGGTCTCTATATGTAGGTATCAACTTGATGACATTGAGTCTGGATTTTTTTTCTTATTGGGTTCTCTTCCTTCCCTGATTTCTGAGATTCCCTGGGTCTTTTTCTCATCCCACCTATTCTCATTTGACCACCACACGTGCTCTGATTGCTTGACCTCTTCCTGCTGTTCTTAGGTGTTCTCAAGCAGGCTCTGACTCAGAACTTCTTGCACAGCAGAAAGAAATACTACCCAGTTCTTGTTAGGGTTGAGGCCACCACACTTGGAGACTGATGATGCTCAAATCTTTATTTATAGCCCAAACTTTAGGTCTAAACTCTAGACCTGTGCTATGCCATATGACAGCCATTGGCTACCTGTGACTATGGAGTACTTCGATATGGCTAGTTCAAATTAAAATATGCTCTCCTGGTCTGTGGGGCCGCCCCCAATCCCAGCTACATAGACCCCCTCCCCAGAAGAATGCACTACAGAAGACAACACTGAAGATACAGCTGGGGAGAGGGGCGGGTCTGTTCAGAATACAAAGAAGCAAATTAAAAGGGTAAAAGAGAGAGAGAGTGGACTGCATCCTGGCTCATCAAGCCCCAAGGACAATGATATACCTGCTCAGAGCAGCCAATGCACAGAGAGGACCACAGGGCCGGCCCCATCATGAGACACAGTGTCCCCTCACTAGCACACAGCATTACGGGGACAACACTGGAGGCACAGTGCAGGAATTGTGCCCAGTGTGACACCCCAAATGGGGTAAAATATGAAGGGAGTACAACAGAGCAGCAAGGGGAGCAAAGCAATGAAGTCCCTGAGGAATTTGAAAAATAGACTTGGGAGGCATGGCTTGGCACCTCATCAGACTCCATTGGAAAACATTCATAAAGGTCAACAGACAGACCTGGAAATGTTTATAGGATTTTTTTGGTCATGTCTATCTATATACTATAAGCAGGATAAACAATCCCAAGGAGAAAAGAACAGGATTAATGGTTCTGGGGAACATGAGAGAGGGGAAGGTGGAGGAAAGGAAGGAGAGAGCCAACAAACCCAGGGACAAGTGAACAACAAGTGATCTAAAATCTATGGTGAGGAGGGTGTAGAATGCCTGGTGGGGTTTGGTCAAGTGCAAGGTAGTTGAGAAGAATTACTGAGAGCCAAATGAAAGTCGAACATGATAGTGAGACAGAAGAAAAGTAAAAGGAAATAAAGGAAAGAACTAGGAGGCAAAAGACAATTATAGAGGTATAAATACAGACATGTACACATGTAGATATATTTATATATAATGATAGGGACATAGATCTATGTACATATATTTATATGTTAAGTATTTAGGTAGTAGACAGACATTGGGCCTCTACTCAATCACTCCCTCAAGGCAAGAATGCTTTGTTCTAATAACCTGGCATTCTGTGATGCTCACTTTCCCAACACGATCCCTGAAAACAAAAAGGGTGCATAAGCAAAAGTATAGAAAGTTGATGGTGCCCGGCTATTAAAATATATAGCATCTGGGGTCTTAAAGGCATGAAGATAAGCAAGCGGCCATCTAGCTGGGAAGCAACAAAGCCCACATGGAAGAAGCATACCAGCTTGTGTGATCGCGAGGTGTCAACAGGATCAGGTATCATGTATCAGAAGACCCAAAACAAACAATCATAATGATGCAAATGAGGAGGTGCGGAGTGGAGAATCAAAGCCCATCTATAGACAATTGGACATCCCCTCACAGAAGGGTCACAAGGAAGGGATTAGCCAGCAAAGTTGCAGTATAACACTGATGAAACATACAACATTCCTCTAGTTCTTTAATGCTTCTTCCACTCCACTATCATGATCCAGTTCTACCTTAAAAATCCAGCTAGACCAGAGAATGTATACTGGTACAGATAAGAGCTCTTGACACGCGGAATCCAGGACAGATAAACCCCCTAGGAAAAATAATCAGAGTAGTGATACCATGAGGGTAGGGGGAAGGTGGGAGGAGAAAGGAAGAACTGATTGCAATGTTCAAAGTATAACCCCCATCCCCAGGGTGCTGAACAACAGAAACATGGATGAAGAGAGACAGCGGATGGTGTAAGATATGAAAATAATTATAATTTATAATTTACCAAGGGTTCATGAGGGTGGGAGGGTAGGGAAAGGAGGGGAATAAAAGAGGAGCTGATACCAAGGACTCAAGTAAAGACAAAATGTTTTGAAAAGGATGATGGCAACATATGTACAAATGTGCTTGACACAATCGATATATGGATTGTTATAAGAGCTGTAAGAGCCCCCAATAAAATGATTTTAAAAGGAAAGAAAAAGATGTGTTCTTATAAGTATGAAAAACGGAGACCTGGCAGCCTAATAATAAGGCACTGGGCAGCTGGAACCCACCGGCCACTCTGGGGAAATGATAAAGCTAGAACAGCCCTGGAGGGCAGTGCTTCTCTGTCCTCTGTCATGAGTTGCAATCAACTTAATGGCACACAACCGAAGAATTAAGTGCACACCCAATTTTGATGACTTGTAAAAAGACAATTATCTCAGTAATAATGTTTATATTGATTACATGCTGAGGTGACAGTATGGTGAGATCTATTGATTTAAATAAAATATATTCTTGAAATAATTTGTATCTGTTTCTATGTATTCAATGTGTGACTATTAGAAATTTAAAGTACATACTTTCCTCACACTTGTGGCTCACAAATACATTTCTCTTTAGACAGCACCGCTCTACACTCTATCTCCTCCTAATTAGAACTTTCAACTCAGGAATCCTGCTGGCATCTCAAATTCAGTTATATGCAAAACTGAACTCATCATCTTGCCCTTTCAATCCATTTTCCACACTGAAGATAGAATGATACTGTTAAAACCTATATCCAATCACATCGCTTCCTGCTCAAAATTCTACAATAGTCACTTTCTGGGTAACAATAATAATCTAAAGTTTTCAACCTCTGCCTTCAAGGGCTTACAATATCTGCTTCTCCCCACTCCACACAACTAAATTGAAAACCTCTCAGAAGGCGGGACCCACGTGTCTCAAACAGAAAACAGGAAAAGGCATTACAAAGACACAACCCATTAACAATAGTAGTTTAATGATAGTTAACAATGTCTCAGTGTTTTGAGGTATATTTGATCCTCACAACCCTGCAAGAATGGTACTGTGATCCTCGTTTTATAGAGGAGGCAAAGATAGTGTAAGGAATTTGCTCAAGGTCATACAATTACTAAACAAATGATCAAGTTCATGGTATGTCCTGAACACAGGACTGGAGCATGGAGTGCAAATGAGATCAGAGTAATCCAGCTCATGGTACACTTAAGATATCTCACTAACACGTTTTTCCATTCTATAACCAATGAGGCAGCATCAAAGATTTTTGAATAGGGAAGTGACTGACACTCTGAATGGTGTTTAAGCAGACAATTCCAGTCATAATGGGGCTATCGGAGGAGCGGGGAGGTGGGGAGTGTTCTTTGTTGTCTTCTCTGTCTCAACTAATGATACCACCATTTCCCCTGTTGTTGCTGTTAGATCTATTTGTTTAAATACATGAGTCGGTTCTGATTCATAGCAACCCTATGTACAAAGAAACAAAACACTGCCCCTGGCCCTCACCATCCTCACAACCGTTATTCTGTGGAAGCCCACCCTTGTAGGCACTGTGTCAATCCATCTCGTGAAGGTCTGTCTCTTTTTCATTACACTTCTCATTTACAAGCACTTTGTCCTTTTCCAGAGACTGGTTTCTCTTGATAATGTGTTCAAAATACACGAGACAAAATCTCGCCATCCTTCCTTCTAAGGAGCATTTTTGTTTTTCTGGCAGTCCATGTACCTTCCACATTCTTCATCACCATCATAATTAAAATATATCTAAAATTAATCCTTTATCTTCCTTATTCATTGTTCAACTTTCCCATGCACCGACTTTCCCATGAAAATATCATGGCTTAGGTCAGGCTCTCCTTGGTCCTCAAAGTGACATCTTGCTCTTCAATACTGTAAAGAGGGTTTGTGCTGCAGATTTTCCCAATTTAATACGTCATTTGATTTCCTGACTGCTGCTTCCATGAGTATTGATTGTAAATCCAAGCAAGATGAAACCCTTGACTCCTTCAGTTTCCTCTTTATCACGTTATCTAATGGGTCCAGTTTGGAAATCTTTGGTTTCCTCTACACTGAGTTGCAATCTATACTGACGGCTATAGCCCTTGAACTTCATCTTGTCAGCTTGTCGTACTTTCAGTGCTTGGGAGTTGTTATGATGCTGGAAGCTATACCACCGATGTTTCAAATATCAGAAAGGTCACCCTAGCTCAGTGTTTCTCAACCTGTGTGTCTCAACTCCTTTGGGAGTTGAATGACACTTTCACAGGGGTTGCCTAAGACCATTGGAAAACACTTATTTCCGATGGTCTTAAGGAAACAGACACCACTCCTCTATCCGTCTCCAGGCTGGTCCGCCCACATGCAGACACGCCCACATACAAGTACCTGGTGTGAAGACAAATTTTCATTTATTTCATTTATTTGTCACTAAAAATAAGTATTTCACAGTATAAAATTACATATTGTTTTTGTGATTAATCACTATGCTCTACTTATGTTTAATTATGTTCAAATTCTAACTGAAAATACATCCTGCATATCAGATATTTACATGACAATTCATAACAGTAGCAAAATTACAGTTATGAAGTAGCAACGAAAATAATTTTATGATTGGGGGTCACCACAACATGAGGAACTGCCTTAAAGGGTTCAGGCATTCGGAACCACTGCCCTAGATGAACAGGTTTCAGCAGAGTTTCCAGACTAAGCACAGGCTATGAGGAAGGAATAGGCTCTCCACCATTTCTCCTAGACACCTGAATCTAATATTTGAGAATTACTTTGAACTCTAATCCTTAATCAATTTTATTTCCTAAATTCTTCCTCAATTCGCCTCCTCTTCTCGAGTACAACTGCCAATAATTTAATTCACACCTTCATCATCCACTACTGAGATAACTAAACTAGCCTCCTAACCGCCTCCAGTCTTAGCCCCTCTAGCTTATCTCTCACCCACTCCCGAAGGATCATTCACAACTTAATTCTGACCATGCAAATCATAAAATGAAAGCCCTCCAGTGGCTCCCTGTCACTTTAGCCACTAGACTATATTTGGGAATCTTCAGGATTTCCCCCTTATCAACCTCTCCAGTGTCGACTCCAGTCACCCTTCCACCTCCTCTTCCTGCACGCTAAGCTACAGGTGGCTCCCCCTCCTTGGAGGCCTGTGTCATTGTTCAGGCTGTTTCCTCTGCCTAGAACGCCATCCCTACCATCATCTATCTCACGGCTAGCCACCCTTCAACCAGCATTCAGGCATTATTTCTTTTTGGAAACCTTCCTAACCTCTCTTTGCCAGCCAATTAGATGTCTCTACTGTGCTCAGCTGTAACATTCTGTGATAATGTATTTTGAACTTACTATGGGCTTTTAAAAATGAGTCACCCTACCAGAGTGAGGTTGTGTCTTACTGAGACCATCATTCAACAAATGTTTATTGAGCCCTTACTAGTTAGTCCCTGGCTGGTGGAAGTGGTTAACATTCTTACCTGCTAACTGAAAGACTGGTAGTTCATCTCTGAGGGGTATGTCTGAAGAAAAGCCCAGCAATCTACTTAAAAAGTGTAGCCATTGAAACCCTATGGAACAGAGTTCTACTGCAGTACGCATGGGGCTTTATGAGTCAGGGTTGACTTGACGGCAGCTAGGTAGAACTTGGGTACTTGCACTGTTCTGGCTTTCTGCTCTTGCCAAGAGTTACACTCTCGCAAACCCACAGCGATAGTCCTACTCTGACCAATAAGGTCGCTTATGAGTTGACCTTGAGTTTGGCAGTGAGTTTGGGGGCAGGGTCTGGAAGCTAGCAATACAACAATTGACAAAATGGACCAACATTCAGCACTTGTAGAGCTAACATTCTAAGGGTGAGTCACACTTTCTTACTTACTCTTGTATTTGAGAACCCCGTTCTTGATCAATTAATATGATAAAGCTGGAAAAGTAGCTGCATCTATAGGTCAGATTTTCACAATTCAACACTCTTTCCTTTTTACCTATGTTCTCTTGTGAATTTACTCCATGTGCTAATCAAAGTACCTCTATGCAATCTGAAAGTGGTCAGATTGGACCTAGACAAAATTTCAGAGAAAGTTCATTTTTTACATTCTCCCTTCTTCAACCCTCTTCTGTTGCCTGTCTCCTCCTCATGACACCAAGTGCCCTCTAGTTGTCCAGTAGTACCCTTAAGCACCACATCCAATACTTCCTTTTCTATTTCTATAGACGCCTGGCTTAATAAGAGAACGATGCTTTTTTCCTTCTTTTATTTATTTAAAATAGATTTATTGAGATATAATGAATACATACAACTCAATCATAGGAAGGGTTATGCATTCATCACCACAGTCCACTTTGGAACATTTTCTTCCTTCTTCTACCCATTGTTAGTGACTCCCCATTCCCTCCACCCCCTACCCACCCCCAGGGTCCCAGTTTTTAACCTACTTCTCCCTCATCTTCCCTGAACACCCCACCCTCATCCCTCAGAGTCAGTGCTAGTGGTTGAGTATTCTCTTCTCTATTGCAAGCCTCAGGAGTTTATCATTCCAAACCCAGGGAGAAAGCTCTCAGCCCATGTTTTCCCTCTGCCCCAGTCATCATCCCAGTGATTCTTGCCTGCTTCTTTCTTGGGGAGCCTTGGGTTCAATTCTTTTCCTCTCCAGCATTTTTCAGGAGTCAGAACCAATGAATGAGTAAGTTAACATATGATATATAAATATACTTATGACAATTTATACACACACATACACATATAAAAGCTCTGGTGGCATAGTGGTTACAAGTTGGGCTGCAATCCACACAGTCCTCAGGAGAACAATGGGGCTTTCTACTCCTGTAAACAATTACAGTCTTAAAGCACTAAAAAAAAAAAAAAATTACCATCTTAAAAATTCACAGGGGCAGTTCTACCCTGTCCTATTGCGTCTCTATGAGTCAGTATTAACTCGATGGTAGTGAGTTATTAGGGTTTTGTTTTTCAAAAAGTTTGTGGAAATTTTTCATTATCTTTTCATTCAATTTTTCCAAGAATTTAAACATGACTTTGATCTAAGAGTCTGCCTTTTAGAGAAACAACACAAAGAAGTAGCCAGAAATGCCCACTTTGGGTACAAGGATAAGAAAATCCACTCTTTAAAAATGCTGCTACTCTTGTGTGTGTGTCTTTGCAGAATCCTTTGGCCTTTTGTTTGTAAAATCATTTGAACAAAATGACCATCATGTTTCTGTGTTATTCAAATGGGTCGCCTCCTCAGCTATCTGGGATGTGAATTAACGTGTGGCAAGGTCTTCTTGAGATTGTGCCAAAGGACCACTGGGCTGGGACTGAGGCGCCATCCACTATTCAAATTTAAACGTCAAGTTGTGGGGCGCTGAGGAGCCCTAGTGATGCAGCAGTTTCAACAGCTCAGCGTCTAGTCTTGGAGCTGGGGAAGATGTGTTCTGGTGCTTTCCTAAGGAGTTACAGCCTTGGAAACAGTATGGCGCAATCCTACCGTGTCCTACAGCGGTCTGTGGGTTGGAATGGACTCTCGGGCCGTGGTTTTGGTTTCGTTGCGTGTTGGAGGATTCATTCCTGTACGAAAGGATAGGAAACCAAAGAGGTCTTTCGGGTCACCCAGGTGGTGAGGAAATTAGCCAAATACTCTGGACAGAGACACCTCCCACAGGTATGACCTGCCTCTACCCGTTCTTTCCTCCCTCCCGCAATAATCCCCTCACTGGGCTGAATCCCCACGTAGTGTGTCTGCAGGCGTCTCAGCAATCGCTTCTGGATCCAGACTTCCCTCTGATCGCCAAGCAGGGAGATAGCAAAGATTCTTCAGCAGGGGTTTTCCAGTGTGTCCCTTGAGGAGCTGCCCCGAAGCTAGGCGGACCCCAAGCTGCGATGTGAAGAATTCGATGTCGGAGCGACTGCCTCCTCGGAGTGGCTCAGTTAAATATAACTGCGCGAATGGAATGGCGCTAAAAATAAGGCAACAGCTGGCGGGTCCACAGCCCTGCCGCGGGAAGGGCGGGGGCCAGAGTGGTGCGCCGTGGGCAGGCCATGACCAGCCCAGGGCAGGAGACCTGCGCCAGGGAGGCCCGCCAGGTGGGCCGGAGCTGCCCACCGCCACCCGGCACGGGCTCCGACGGGGCCGGGCCTTGGGGCGCTGCCTAGCTGCAGGGGATCGTCCACAAAAGCCGCCGAAACCGGGGCGAGCTTTGCCTGGCCGTGCCAACGCCCGCGGAAAGGTTCCTGCCGGCCCCTCCGCCAGATGGAGCTGAGCGCCAGAGGAGTGGGAGCCGAGGATCCGAGGACGCGGCCCGAGCACGCAGGTTCCTGTGGCTGGCAGCCTGGCCCACCCACTCGAGGCTCCTGAGGCTGGGGACATGGGACCTTCGCCCTCCTCGCCTTCCCACGAGCCCGTTCCCGCGCACACCCCGTGCGCCCCCGGCCTGGTCACCCTGGAACCCTTCAGCATCAGCGGCCCCACCATCAAGCAAGCGACTGAGACGTTTCCAAAATGCGCTATTTATTTGTTCCGAATAAATCGATTGGCTGTGATTAAGAAATCGATGTGGCCTGGGTGGGCGAGTCGCTCATGGAGGGGTTGGCGCTTCCGCTGGAAGGGCGCCGGCCTGGGAGGGGCGTGTCCCGCCCCGGTCACACCCGAGGGCCGGCCACCTGGGCGCGGGCCTCCGGAGGTGGGTTCCTTCCGGCAGCGAGGGACGCGCGCCCGCCGCCTGCACTCCCAGGCCGCCGGCAGCCGCCGAGCTGTTCCGGGGCTTTTGTTGCGCCTCGACCAGCTGAATGGAGGTTTTGTAAAGCGGGACAGATAAAAATGAGCAGTATCATATTGTTTGACAGAATGATCCCGCATGATGAAGTGTCGCCACCGAAGGGGGTGAAAATGGTGAATTCCGGGAAGAAAGGGAAAAAAGCAAAACGAGAAAACCCCAGCTCCTCGTTGAGCTGGCGGTAGCCTGGAGGGACTGAACAGACTGCCCACCCGGTCGAATCGCTCCAAACCGCGTCGGGAAGACTGGGGCTTTCAATGCTAAGTCATTTTTAAGCCCCAATCCTGCCCAGGCCCTTTCTCCTAGTGGATGAAAGGAACAATTTTCTAGAGAAAGGCTCGTTTTGATTAAATCTGACATGCTGCTGATAACTCCATGCTAATGTGAAATAATTAACATAATAGCCATAATTAAAAGCACGCTAACAATGCCATAAATTTATCACACAATTTTACTAGCTTTCTGCCCTTAACTGCTCTCTCATCGTTAATTAAACGTGTTGCCTTTTACAGAATGGATGTTTATACATTTCCAATATAAATAAATTCGAAACCATCCTTTCTCCTCCTTTTGCCTCTGGTCTCTAGCCATTTAGAGGCACTCTTTGGCGTGTGCTCTGAGTGGGGGCACACCCTGAAAATAAATGAAGTTTTCAAATGCAAACTCACAAACAGGAACGTTAAATTAGCCTTTTTATCTCTCCCCTCCCCACTTTCACAAGATGGGAAAAGGTGTACCAGTGGATAGAGGGGAGGCGATTTGAGATTCCCCCTCAATGGGAAGTGGAAATCAGCTGGGTGGGCTGGAGCCCTGGGTATCACCTTCCCACCTCTCTCGGTGGCGACCATCCAGGCGAAGGAAGTGGCTTATAATAGTTTTAAAATCTATGAAGATGGCCAAGAAGGAGCAGACTTTGGCTCTTCTAAAGGGGTATGGGAGGGGGGGATTATGAACCAAATGAGATCGACCTGTTTTGTTTCTTTTACAACAGAGGACAGGCTGCTCTCTTGGTGGAAGACATGCCTGTCACTCCGCAGACGTGGCTCTCTTCTTCCCGGATTCAGAGAAACGCGTACCCGCACGGGAGGCGTCATCATCCCTTCTCATATGGGGCCAATGACTGATCCAAGTCATTGGCAGTGTAACTGGCTTAGAGGAGCGAGGAAAGGGCTTGGCAAAGGGTAGGTGGGTCATTTCTGCCTCTCTTGGACCGTGACCCCTGCCTGTGCGTTGACCACTTAAAAGAACTTAAATTGAGCTGTGATCATTTTCCCCTTCTTCCTCGTAAACGGTTCCACTAACTTCTGCCCCCTTTAGCCACCTCCGGGGACGCACACAGAGTGTTCCCTTCCCAGGACGTGTCTCAATTTCCCTTCTATCGATCTGGACTGCACTTTGTTTTCTGTTGCTGGAAACTTTTGCAGGACTCTTTTCCCCAATCCCTAAGGCCCCAAGGGCTCTCTCTGCACATGGGGGAGGGGGGGTGCAGGGGAGCTTCAGTCTCCCAAACATTTGAGCAGGTGGCCATAGTCCATTTTAACCCCCTTGGGAGTATGCTTATTGTGACCCATGTGGCATCACCCTCGCTCACGTGTGTGAGTGTGTGTGTGGTCTCTCTCCTCCAATAACCTTCCACATCTCAGAAGGTTGATGAGCATCTCTTCCTCCCCCATTCCCACTCTACTCCTTGATCACATTTTCTTTCCTCCACCACTGTGTCACTTGGGTACTTAGGTCTCTGTCATGCTCCATCTATTCTGTCTTTGTCCGAAAGTTTGGTAGTAACTGTCCATTTGTGGGCTTTTAGACAAAAACTGCCAAAACAAAAAACAAAACAAAAAAAGCAAGCCGGATTTACTTAGTCCTAAATCCAGCCTGCCCTAGACAGGTCCATCCACTGGGCCCTTAAGCCTTCGAGACTTCCCGCCTCACCCCCATCCTACCTTGAAGTGTCTGCCGCTTCACCTCCTTCCATCACCCCAACTCCCCCTCCACACCCCCCCACAGGCCCTGACGCCCATAAAGAGCAGTACTAGGGCAGGTACCCAGAGCAGAGCAAGGGCGGCAAGGAAATCCCCGGCAGACGCTGGAAATTGATCTCCCGGCGGTTGGGCCGTCGCAGGCGCGGCACATCGGGCCACGGCCAGAAGGCCCTGTCTGCATGACTCATCATTTGGCTAATCGAGTCGAAAAGTTTCTGTTAGGGCCGGCCCCGGCATCAGATGGTAACACTGATTGAACAAGAGATTAGCACAATAGATCTCTAACCGAGGGGAAGCGTTGCTTTTCACGCTGTGAGCCGTAATTAATGGTATGAATCAATTAATTTGACTTTTATTGTGTCGAAGGAAAAAAGCGCAACAAATGGAACCAGCGGCTGGGAGTTGTTCACACCCTCCCCCCTTCCCCCTCAGGGAGCTTCCAAAGAGACTTTGGGGAATCTACTGATCAGGCCGGGCCTTGACGGAGGGGGCACAAGAGGCAGTGGCCAGCGAGCGCAGGGAGTCATGAGAGGCAGCCCCGGCGGGAGGTGGAATCGAAAATAGCTCATTTGGATACTACTTCTAGAAAGAGGGTAGCCTCCACCTCCCGCCGCAGGCACGCACGCCCTGACTCCCACGTGGGCCAAGCCTGCCGTGGGGTCACCCAGGACGGCGGCCAGTGTCTGTTCCTGTGATCCGACCACCGAAGCTGAGCAAAAAAGGGTTTCTGAATTTTAGTTTGGATTCTTCTCTCTCTCTCTTTTGTCCTTCTGACTTTCCTTTTGTAAATTGATCTGTGACTCAGACTGTCTAAGCCGCACCCTCTTCTGTGGCCCACAGGGTCAGCAGGGAGACAGCGAGCGGCTTAGGTTAGGTCCGCCGACTGTGCCGAAGGCATCGTAAAGGATTTAGAGCCTGCTGGCAGCAAAGCGGTATAGCCGCGGAAATCAACTCAAAGATGCATTTTAGGGTCAGGGGCAACCGGGAGAATCATTAAAGTACAGGAAAATCTCAGGATGGAATGACTACCTACCTCCAGCCCTAGCCAGGGCCATCCTGCGAAGCAAAAAACATTTGGGCTAGTGTTATAATCCGGGGGATTTGTCTGTTTTAAAATCCAACCTGTGTTGCGCCAACTTTAAAGAAGCAATTTAACGGATTTTTTTGGAGAGGGGTGTATATAGGTCAGGGGAGAGACACAGAGGCAGCGAATCAGAAATTACTGTCCACCTACAATCAAATTGTTCCTCCAGTGTCTTCTGCAACTACTAAGCGAATTATTTTCTCTCGGACTTCCTTCCCTGGTGGTCTCTCCTCTAGTGAGGCCAGCATCCCCGTCCCAGGCCTCACAGATTGGATTTACGTAGGTTTCTGGAACATGGCAAGCGGGCAGGCATTCACCCTTTGCAGCAAAGCGGCCTAAAAAAAAGAAAAACGAGAGAAAATGCAGCACAGCGTGGATTCACTGGATCAGGGGCATTATTCCCCTTGGAGATAGGAGGCATGCGCGTCCCACCAAGGCGAGTTCCGGGTCACTTTTCGGACCCCCTTGATTCCCCAGTTAGATCTCTAGTCTTTCCTACCCTCGCTGACTTTCCTCGACAAGGAAATTCCGAGTGCATTGGCCGCATTCTCACCCCCTCCGCTCGCTTGGTCTTTGGTTTGGTGCAAGTTCAGTCTTAGAGAGTTTTCTCCACCTTAGGGGGAGAGAATCTCCGTCAGCAACTTTTGGAAGCCTAGTCCGTCCGTAGGCCCAGTGCTCCGCCCGCTTCCCAGAGCCGAGCCCGAGCTCAGCCGCCTGGGAAGTCACTCAGGATCCCGTCGCTCCCACGTCCCCACGTCCCAGGCTCTCCAAGTCTGGGCTCGGCTCGAGGCATCTGCTTCTTCCTCGCCACACCGTTACCCGCTCCTTCCCCCAGCGTCTCACTACCAACTTTTTCATATGCTAAACCGTTTAACAACTCCAATCATCCAGGCTCCTTTATCATTTCCTGGTTATTTTACAGGTTTTTTATATCTCTCAGCAACTATTCTAATAGATGAATCAATAGCCACTTTCTGTCCTTCAGGAATCCCAGCTGGTGCTAGCTTGTCCTGGAGAGTGAAAAAACAAAACAAAAACAACTATATATATATATATACACACACACATTTATAAGCATCCCCCCAGCCAAGCCAGAAAACCAAAGGTCTTTTTGGAAGGTTTGGTTTGGGGGAGGGGGAGTACATCCCCTCAGCAGGTGTCTCCGCCTAGTGAGGCACTGAAACTTAGAGGGTGTCCCGAATTCTAATTTGCAAGATCCAGCCGGGTGCGCCGCCCTTACTATTTGGAACTAAAAACAATCAAAGATGGCACATTAAAAAAAACACACAAAAAACCACGCAACAAGAAACCTAACAGGGGCTATTAAGTTTTTTTCTTCTGAAAGAAACAAAACAAAAACGAGATGGAAATTCTGTTCTAGGTTGCCCATTCCCCGCCCAAGGTGTCTTGGGAAAGGGAGGGAAGCAGGAGGGAAGAAGGGGGTGGGGAGGACCAGGGGACGAGAGCTCTCCCTGCGACAGACGCCCCAGGCCCACACCCTCACTGGTTCACACCCACCCACCCAAGCTCACACCCACTCGCACCCTCCACTTCTGCTCCGGTCTCGGGCCTGGGTGGAGGCCCCAGGCTGACCTGGGGGCCCTCAAGGCCCACAGGATGCTGGCGCGCGGTGCGGCTCCGAGTTGCGCGTCTCTGGTCCCTTTGTTGACAATTCCCCGAACCAACTTGAGTTTGGCCGGCTCCGCGGTGGCCCTGACGTCACGCGTGGTCACGTGGCCCCGCCTCCCGCTGGATCTTTAAGTAGAAAGTAATCTATCAGGCCAGTCCTTAAAACAGGACTTTCGACTACCGGGG
This sequence comes from Echinops telfairi, assembly GCF_000313985.2. Lineage (NCBI taxonomy): Eukaryota > Metazoa > Chordata > Mammalia > Afrosoricida > Tenrecidae > Echinops > Echinops telfairi. The sequence goes on along the minus strand of NW_022104341.1, from coordinate 62,321,154 downwards.
CTTCGGCGTCCCAGACACTCCCCCACCCCCGCCCTCCGTAGCCCCTGCCCGCGCCCTCCGGACCTGCCCGGCGCCGGGCGTCCCGAGCCCGTTCCCCACGCCCCGGCCAGCGCCCGAAGACGCCGGGCGGAGTGAGGGGGCGCGCCGCGGAGAAGCTTCGGGGTCCGGCGGCAGGAGCGAGCATTTAGTCCCCAGCGCCCAGGGCCGCAGGAGTTTCCCGAGAGGGGCCGCAGGGGGCGGACAGCAGCACCCTCGCCGCGATGGGGGCCAGCAGCCGAACGTGAGCCCGTCCAGGAGGGCCCCAAGCCGCCTGCGCCCCCTCCCCTGCCCAGCACCCCGATCTTTCGGGGGTGCCCGAACCCCCGTCCGCGTGTTCCCATCGTCAGCTGCACCCTCTCCGCCGCCGCCGCCGCCACCAACCCCAAGAAGGGATGACCCTCTCCGGCGGCGGCAGCGCCAGCGACATGTCCGGCCAGACGGTGCTGACGGCCGAGGACGTGGACATCGATGTGGTGGGCGAGGGCGACGACGGGCTGGAGGAGAAGGACAGCGACCCGGGCTGCGACAGCCCCGCGGGGCCGCCCGAACTGCGCCTGGACGAGACGGACGAGGTGCCCCTGGCGGCACCCC
>NW_022104341.1:62282678-62319390 GCF_000313985.2 Echinops telfairi | reverse complement strand
CGCATCAGCCGCTGTCGCTGAGCCGGACCACAGCCACGATCGCGCCCATCCTGAGCGTGCCGCTCTCGGGACAGTTCCTGCAGCCCGCCGCCTCGGCCGCCGCCGCCGCCGCCGCTGCGGTACAGGCCAAGTGGCCGGCGCAATAGGGACGCGCAGGTGGTCGGGACCCCGGGCCCGGGCGACGGATGCACTTCCAGGCTGCGCGCCCCAGCCCAGGTCCCGTCCCCCTGCCCAATCCTGGACTCTGGCTCCCCGTCCCTCCTCCCCTCAACCCCCGTGACTCCCCAACCCTGACCTTCGGCGGCCTCCATCCCCTAGCTCCCTCCTAGGCTGGCGGTGCCCTCCCCGCGCGCCCGCCGGAAAGCTCCGTACAGGTAAAACTCGAAAAGCGAATTTCCCAAGAATACACTCCGACGGAGTCTGCTCTCAGCACCGTAGGGGAGAAGGGGAATTCTTTGTACATATTTGTATAAAAATTATTGACTTTCCTTTTGGGGTTTTTATTTTTTTAAGAAAAATATTCCGTAGATTTAGAGTTCTGAACTTTCATTTTTTTTGAAGGTTCAGTCTCCCGCAGTTTTATCTGACGAAAAGAAAATGTATAGAAACGTTGGGAGATTTTAAATATAAAAAAATTTTGAAAAGGGCGAAAAAAGTGTCACTCTATTATAGAAGTCTGTTTATATATGAATGGATATATATGGTATTCTAAATGTTATTCCATCGTGTTGTACACAACTTTGTAAATAAATTTTTAAAATGCTCAATTTAGTGTTTCATTTAGGCGTCTAGGATAAGTGACAAGATCTTAAAATAATATTTACAGTTTTCCATTCCCAGAAAACCAGGGCCTTTCCAGTAACGACCCTTTACAAACTGCTAATTCTCGGTTTGAGTGTAGGAAAAATTTAGTTGGAGAAACGGTTTGCCTAATTTGAATCTAACTAATATTTTCCTGGTAAGTTTTCACATAAAATCGCCATGTGGCCTATGATCGCTCATATCAACCCATTACATCTCAAAGACCGTCCTCTGTAGATAAAGTAGGCCAGCTATCATTTTTAAAACAGTCAGATGCAAAACCAGTTCAATCCTGTAATTTTCAAAAGACCAGACTTGTATCTTTCACGATGAAAACTTCCTGAAGTGGCTACTGGATCGGTTCTTTTGTCCTTTCTAAAGAATGTGAATTACAAGCGTCTCATTTTAGCAATGAGATCTTAAGGTTTTAAATATATTTCTTATCCCTTTTAGTGGTAAATTAACCCATAAAATTTTGAATATTGCATATTCAGTTTGGAGTGGAATTGTATTCTATATCTTAACTTGAAATACCCAGTTATTATAGTCTTTCATAATATTTTCAAATAAGGTACACCTTGCTATGGCAATAATCCATACATAGCTGAGTGTCTGAAGGACTTCAATAGGTGCGTCCAGGTTCCAATTCCCCGCCCCTCCAACACGCTGCTTTTCTGATGAGCACCAGCAATGTTGATTTTGCCAGTAATAACATTTTAAAAACAGGTGCATCTTCCTCCCCTAATTTTTAACCCTAGGCTTGGTTAGTGTGAGATGGCGAGATCCTAGGGCAGAATTCGTGAATGTCCTAGGATAATATGCTAAACACGTATTACCATTGTCTCAACATTAAAAAAAAAAAGTATTCTTGTAGAAATGAAATATCCAGGCACCGGAAGCCGTTTCCTACCATCGCCAACATAGCCTCGAACGGCATCAATTCTAATTATTTTGTAATTAATTTAGCTGTTATAATTACTTATGCGAAGTCGCTTTTAAAAATTGGAGCAAATTAACAGTCCTGTCTGTCCGCTCCGGCCGCGTGCGCTTCCTGTTTGCAAAACACAAGGCAACACTGGCGCTGAGGTCCACCTCTTGCCTGTGAGACGTCTTTGGGCCCCGGATCTGAGCCTATTTCTCTGCTGTTCGCGTGAGACTCCGAGCCAGCTTTGAAAGACATCTCGCAAATATCGATTTTTGTTTTCCTGGTAAACGGGAAACATTATCTTTTCTGGATAAAGGTAAACGTTCCTTTTTCGATTAGGGTCCCAACATTTTTTTAAAAGCTGCCGGGGATGAGATAGTTTAACTTGATAAACAGGAATCTGATCGTTAATCCTCCCACGAGAGCAGCAACCGTAATCTTTGCCGAGAGATTATGGACAACACGGTCCCCGGGCGGGTCCCTTCTAATCTCCTTTTACAAGGAAAACTAAACGGATCTAAATTTGTTTGTGTGTTGCAGCTATAAAAGTAACAAGTTGTTTCACAGTTGTGTCTGGCTAATCGGTTTTTACACAAACAGCAAATGGTACATGAGTTGTGCAAACACATAGAGGTTATTTCTAAATTTAGCTGACACCCCTGGGAAAAGGGAAAGGCAGGGCTTCTTGAATTCACTTTTAGCCTCAAGAAGCTGCTGATCCAAGGCTTCTAAATGACATTGGATAACAGGGCCTCATTCCATCCCTGATCCTTTGTTACTTATAAAATTACTCGCTCATATTTCCGCGCATAGCAGCAATACCGGCCGAGCCTGCGCCCGCAGCGTGACAGGGCTTGCAACCGGCAAGGCCTTTTCCAGCGATGTAGGCGGCGGGGTGTAAAGAAGAGATCCGCCGGCAACTTTACTTGTGGCCGGTTCTTACCTTTGAACTAGAGTTCCTTTCTTTATTTACTGGAGGATACGGAGACCCTCAGACCCAGAACTCCAATCGGCCAGCAGCTGTGTAAAGTCCCGGCAGATGCCAGGGAGACAGGTCTGGCTAACACCCCCTGAAAAGCTCTTTTGGCTTCAAGCTTGTTTGTCCAGCGAGGTTTCGATCCGAAGAGGAAATGCAAATATTATAATGAAGGCAAGCGCTAGGGGAGAGCTTGAAAACCACACGTGATGGTCTGAACCGCGGGCACCGGCGACGCACAGCCCTGCAATCCGCTTTGATATTGAGAGTTACACACCAGAGATGTTCCTGCTTTTTATTCCACTTAAGGAAAGAAAGGGAGCGGCTTTGTTTGCAATACAAGAGAGGAAGCGAGTTGATTTTTAGGAGCAGCATTTTAGATTTCGGCTATACATGAATTTAAACCGCTTTCCATTTCCTCCGGCATCCACTTCTGGAAAATCATTCCAGCCCCGAGGCTTGTGGCCCCAAAGCGTACTCAGGATGGAGCCTCTGATGGGGGTACCGCGCGCCCAGCTGCTCGGGGAATGGAGGGTGGGTTGGGAGGTCCCAGGAAACGCTGCAAGAGTAGAGCAATGTAAGTGGAGGGATTGTGGAAAGCTCTCGCTGAGATAGCGGATTGTGGCCTGTAGGGGGCGATCAGCAGATGGGAAACTGCCCCATTTGTCTGGCAGGGTCCAGCCTCCGCTCTTGTTCTCTTCCACCGCTGTGCACCCTTCCAGTGTCAGCGCGCCGAGATTGAATCTCTGAGAAGTTACTTTTCCTGATCTGAGAAGGAACAGCGTGTCTTGGGGAGTTTATCTTAGATTGGGAAACAATAAAGTTTAGTGGTGAGGAAACATTGACTTGACTTGGAAGCCATAAAGAATTCTATTCGGGGTTATTTATTTTTACGTGAAAGGGGCTTGGTAGTGAGGAGTACATGAAAGGCGTGCGCGTGTGTGTTGTAACACGGGTCCCTTGACCTGTCCTCAAGTGGACACGGTTGGAAAGGAAGCCGGTTGCGAAACTATGCACCAATTCCATTACATCTGTGTTCACAGTAGCAAAGTAGTGATTGGACTTAGCCTGCAGGCAGAAGGGGAGGAACAGCATTCTGGATAGTGACTGACCCGGACCTACTGGGCATTGTCTCTTCTCTTGGGAGAGGATGGCAAGAAACAGTGAAAGGAGCAGGGTCTTATAGAAGGGGTCCTCAAGCAGAGATTAAGCATTTGCCGACTGTGACCTTGAAGGACCAGCTTGATTTCTTTGCGTCTCTTCCTTTCTTTAATTGTACCTCGAAAAAGGAGAGGGGCACCGAAAATGAGGAAGGCTCTCTACAAGATGTATTGGCACCGGGGTTGCAATAATGGGCTCAAACGTGAGAACAATTGTGAGGATGGGGCAGGACAGGGCAGTTTCGCCATGTTGTACCCACCAGCGTCGCTGAGTCAAATCAACTCGATAGCACCTGACACCCCCACCACCACCTCAAGAAGAGAGCAAGCTGCTTGTCTCTTGGGAGCAGGTGAACTGGTGTCTTAAAAACTGTAAAAAAAGTTGTAGGTAGGAAGGCAAGAAGTTGATTTTAGTCTATTGACTTCTGGACCTTTCCAAGAACCGCCAGTGTATGCCTTGATTTTAAGGGACTCTATTTTTGGTGTGAAAAATGGTATTTTCTAAGGATGGAGAAAGAAGGCTGGCCAGAATGGTCTGCTTAAAGGTGGAGCATTGGGCTGGCCCTTCATCCTTTGGACACGCCCTGGACCTGAGGAAGCTGGAGATGCTCCTGCAGTTCCCGAGGCCCCGCATTCTTCTCCCAAATGGAGACGGTGGGCCTTCTCCGCGGTTAGCCCCTCCGCTTCCACTACCCAAGGCAAGTGGGGAAACCTGAGCCCTCCGCTGACAGACGCCCATTAGCGCAAGAAGCGGCCTCTGAGGCGAATTAAACGTAACCAGATCCCAAACCCTCCCTCTGCCGCCCTCCAACAGTTGGCATAGTTAAACCTAGAGCCAACTTCTCTCTTGAACCGCGCCCCCCACCCCTCCACTTGCCCTCTTAGGAATGAGCAAGCCATTCTTTGCTCCCTGAACCAAAACCAGCCCAGGGGCGAGGGATGGGTACCCAGAACAAAATTCGAAAAGAAATTTTATAGGGCGTCTGAAGGCAACGGAATCATCTCATGTTCATCCCCCACCCCCAGGGCGTGTCTTATATCACAATTCTTATAAGTAAAAACTTAAATTAGAGGCCTCCCCCATTTTAATATAAAACGCACGCCAAACACTCTTCCTTTCCAGACGATTCCAGGCTAATACAGGCAGCTCCGTGTCGTCATTGGGGAGGTGGACTTCTTCGGGCCCGTCTGGGGGCGGGGAAAGGGCACGGATTCTGGATGCATCTTCAGGAAATAGTCCTGGAACCAGGGCCTGGAGGGGGCCTGGAGGGGGGAGGGGGTAAGGCCCAGAAGATTCCGGACTTAACCCGTCACACAGGAACTGAGGGGTAAGGTCTTGAAATACTCGGAGGGGTGCCCCACCTGAGGAAATAGGTGGGGGTGGGGGAGGGCGTGCGCCCCAGGGCTAGGAAAGGAGCCCAGGCTGCTAACCGAAAGATCAGCACTTACAACTCACCAGCCACTGCCTCGGAGGTAAGGCCTGGCCACCTGCTCCGTGCACATGGCAGCCCAGAAACCCTGGGGCAGTTCTACTCTGCCCTACAGGGTCGCTATGAGTTGGACTCGATTAGACGGTCCACAACAAGGCACGCCAGGTGGGGCAGAGCGGAGAGAAGAAAGAGGGCAAGCAGTGAGACGCGCCGGACCCAGCCTGTCCGAGAGGCGCACCCCCAGTCTTTGGGCCTTCTTTAGGCCCAGGGTGCCAGCTACGCCCCAGGGCGCCGCGCCCCACGCGCAACGCGGGGCTCTCCGCGGGACCGACGGCCGGTTTCCTTGCTGCCGCGTGACTTGAGCTGAGAAGAAAGTAGGCGGGAATTCCAGGCCCACAGCTTCCCTTCCCTCGCGGGCCAGCGGCAGGGTCACAGCGCTCGCTCCCGGGTTGACCGTTTGTCCCCGCGGGCGCCGCCCTCCCAAGCTGGCAACCCCCCCGCCTGGCTCTGAGGTTCGGCCTAAGAGGCTCCAAGTGGCCCAGTCTGGAGGGAGGGAACGGAGAAGGGGCTGTGAATGAATTAGTCCAGCCATCTCGGGGCGCGATTCAGACTCGCCTCCTCAGCTCTCCCCCGAGGCACCCCCGTGGCCCGGGCACTGGAGTTCGCGGTGGGGAGCCAATCCCAGCCCAGGGAACCTGGCCAGCCAAGATGCCCCAGCCTGGGATCTCTGGGGCACTAAGGCCACGTGGATTATGCTTCAATGAGGCCACAGCTCCCGCGGGTCTTAGGGCGGGTAGTGAGAGCTCCCGGAGACTCGGCTTGGCGGGGGGAGGGGGGCACGGAATCGCTCCAACTTCCCTCTTCCAGACCCCCCGCTGTTCCCACTCCAGCGCCTACGGCTTCTGGCCCGCGTCCGCAGCCAGCAGCGTCTAGTACGGGAGGTGTGTGTGGGGGAGGGGAACCTTGTTTCTTCCTGCGCTCCTCCTCTTTCCTCTCATCAGCTGGAAAGCGAGGCACACTTTTCTCTAAAAGGCCAGCACAGGTTGTCTCTGTAACCCTTTTCCCACAAGAGATGCGTCCCTGATTTTGCAAGGAGCTATTAGCCTCGGAGCAAGCCCACGCCCAAAGCCTAGCTTCTCTCTCTCTGCTCTCCTGCGCCACCTGCACGGCAGCGCCACCTCTGGGAAGCCTTCTTGCGCCTCCAGCCCGGGGTGAATTGTGCCTTCTTGGAGCTCCGGGAGCTAGCCAGGAGCCGCTGTCAGTACTGACAGCCTCCAGAGAGTTCCTGGAGAGCTCCTAAGAGTGCCTAACATTGCTGAGCCCAAAGGGGCAATCGACTTTATTTGTCTAATAAATGACAATCTCAGACCATAGGGATGGGAGTGGGGAATCTTGAAGGATTTTAATTGATCAAAACAGGACTGTCTCGAGTTTGGGGGCTGTTTCCTCCCTCCATTCCTTTGTTTCAAACTCTCTTCTTTATGATAAATATTTTTATAAATGACGTTAATACTTTTAATTAATGGTTTTAAAAAGAATTTATCAACTGTTCATTAGACAATTGGATTGTCTAGAGCCCATCCACCCACCCACCCACCTTCCAAGATGCCTCTGGGTTAGCAGCCAAGGACCTTAACCCTTTGCACTACTCCCATAAATGACAAACCTCTACGGCTCACCCAAGGGAGAACCCTTCTAGAACATGTCAGTGTTCAGCCAATCTTTGTTGGAGGCCATGGATGAGAAATCTCCAAACGAATTCATTCCACAGAGGCATCCTTATTTACTGAAATGTCTTTCTTTTTTATAGACCTCCTTTTATTTAGTGGAGTTAGTGAACTTGAGTCCATTCTCTTAGATGTTCATGTGAGGGATGGTCACTTCATATATTGAGATATGAGTTATCTGAAAACACAGAGACTTGACAGTAGTTTGCCATTTACTTTAAAGCAAGATTTGTGGGGGAAACTGAGCAAAAGCTAAAGCCGTGGGGAGGTATCAGGCTCCCATGTTTAGTATGCTCCAAGACTCTCTGCATCCTGGATTTCGATCCCCTTCAAAACCTCACTGCCTTCCAGTGTGGAGTCTGACTCACGGCAACCTTGCTTGTTGTTGTTAGGTGCCAGCTTGTATACGACAGACTAAAACACTGCCTGGTTCTGTGCCACCCATCCTCACAATTATTTTTCCTTTTTTGTTTTTAAACAGTTCCATTGGCATATAATTCACATAACATACAATCCACTATTGTTATGTTTGAGCCCATTGATGCAGCCACTGTCCATCCATCTATCCAAGGTCTTCCTCTTTTTTGTTGCCCTTCCACTTTCTCTAGGGACTGGACCCTCCTGACAACATGTCCAAAGTGCATGAGACGGAGTCTCGCCATCCTTATATCTAAGGAGCATTCTTGTTATACTTCTTCCAAGACAGATTTAATTACCACCTTGTGTTCAGGCTATCATGGTGGTTAAAGTCATGTGGGATGGTTATTGAAATCTCTTCTGGTTAAACCCGAAAGACAAATGAAAGCATTAAAAAACAAACAAATAATTTCATTTCTTCTTTGATCCCTCTTTTATCATCTAAGCCATTCACCCTATGAAAAGAACTTTAGGAATTTTCCCTGAAAGATATTCATGTAAATTCTGCTATTTACTACCTATAAGCAAAAAGAAGAAAGAAAGAAAGCCCCCCCTCCGAAGTTATTGGACCATTGTTTTCCAATTGGGATCAAGATAATATGATTTTTTGTTATCTACTTATTGAAAAAAAAATTTTTTGGAGAAATTATAGCCTACTTTGTGTGGTCCCCCTTGACATAGGTTTTTTTTTTTTTTTTTTAATAGTTCCCTTAGCTTCTTTCATTGCCACTGTTACAGATTGTACCAGTAAACCATCTCTCAAATCTTACCACCTTGCAAATGTAAATGTTGGTTGCAAGAGTAAGGTGGTATCAAGATCAGCACCAATTAATCACAACCACTGTGAAACATCTGCTTTATTGATGGTACTTCAGCAGCATCACCTTTCCACATACATCAGGCATTATGACTCGATGATAAAGTTGCTCTTGTTGCTCGGGGGAATTAAGTGCAATAGTTAATAGATGGGATTAAATGACAAGACTAATTCCTAGTCCTAGTCTTGACATTGAATGTGAAATTATCTGATCGACTCTATTTTTCCATATAAAGTCACTGTTGAAAAGTTGGTTGAGAGAAAGAAAGGGAAGAATGGCAGTATTTTAACTATCATTTCAAAAATCTAACCAGCAGATCTTTTTGAGTAACTGTTAAAACATTTTAGAGATTTTTTAAACCTGGATTTTACTTTTCCCTTGATGCAAGATATGAGTACCTGTCATTCCAAGATATCTGTCACTCTAGCCTCCAGTAGGTTGAAGACTTCTTTACTCATACTGACAATGTTCTATAGTGGAGGAGAGGGGGGTGGAGCTAAAATCACCCCCCTCCATTACCATGAGTAGGGTCCCATTAGTAACTTGAAGAAACCCCACAGGATTCTGTGATAAAGTCCATTCCCCACTTTGAGAACCCTCATTCTGGTACAATGCATTCAATATACATATTTAATGTTTAATTTTCTTGATCTCTTAAAACGATTCTAACATTGATAAAATCAAGTTTTTAGAGAACATTTTCTTATCATCACTCTCTCACTGCCATTCAGTCAATTCTGGCATATCTACCCTCAAGACAGAGTAGAACTGCCCTTGTGCGGTGTTAAGACTGTAACTCTTTACAGGAGAAGAAGGCTACCATACGTCTTTCTCCCATGGAGCGGGTTAGTGGTTTCGAATTGCTGACCTTTCAGTTATCAGCCCAATGTGTCAACACTACACCACCAGGGCCCCTTTTATTAATCACCAAACCAAACCAAACTCACTGCCATCGAGTCATGCAGTCATAGCAATTGCCTGTGGGTTTCTGAGACTAACTGTTTATGGGAATAGGAAGTCTGGTCTTTCTCCATCTGAACTGCAGGTGGTTTTGAACTGCCTACTATGGGGATCGAAGCCCAACTAATAGCCACTACACTACCAGGGCTCCCTAAAAAAAAAATCATATGAGAGACGACTGAAGACACTTTGCAAATTGGATCCCTTGCTGCTTATTTGTGCCCTGGCGTCAAGTGCGACTCAGGGCGACTCTTTACAACAGAGCAAAACACCACCTCGTCCTATGAGATCCTCACAAGTGTGTGTTTGATCCCCCTGTTGCAGGCACTGAATCAATCCATCTCTTGGAGGGTCTTCTTTTTTTCCCTGCCCCTCTGTTTTACCAAGCATGATGTCTTTTTCCAGGGACTAGTCTCTTCTGATAACATATCCAAAGTAAGTGAAGCAAAGTCTTGGCATCCTCTTTTTAAGGAACGTTCTGGCATTTCTTTCTCCAAGACAGACTTGTTTGCTCCTCTGGCAGTCCGTGGTACTTCCAGTATTCCTCACCATAACCACAATTCGAATGCATGAGAGTGTATTACTTGAGGCACAGAATAGTATTCTGCCAAGAGCAGGGGTTTTAGGTCTAATGGCTTAAGGTCTAAGGTCCAGTTCTGGCTCTACAATTTCCTGTGATCTTGCTTGAAATTCCTTAGCCTCTTTGAATTTCAGTTTTGTCATCTAGAAAATGGGGATAGTAACAAGGCAGTTTACTATGATAATGTATCTCCTGTGCACAAAAATAGTATTTCTCACTACTATCCAGCTTTCATGGCTGCATAGTGGTCATATTTTCATGAAGATACCTTTATTATTTTCTCTGAAATCTTATACCAAGAGTTGACACATTTCATATTTTACCATTGATTTGCTGAGATCACTGTCCCCTCTATTTGTTCCAGCTAGGTGTCATTTTTGTGTTCTCACAAGTTAACAAATGTGAAACAATTTATAGTGCTATTTTGCACATCATTTTTTCACTTTCAGGGTATTTATTTTTCAGTCTTGTGGATGAGAGGTCATGACAATAGATATTGAAGATATTATCACACTTTCCCAAGGACAAGGGCATGTGCGGTATGTCTCTTTGCTAAGCTCTAGTCTGGTTGAACTAATTTGAACCTTTCTTTAGATCCGCACCAAGATTTCACTGAAGTCGCTGACTTCTTGGAGAGAATCTGATTAGCCCTCGCTCTTAAAGCTCACCTCAATTCCACTCTCCTGGCTAATGAGAAGGTGTAGTCTTGTGTAGTTAAAAGATGATGGGACAAAAATCAGTTAATTTGGGTTTAGTAGCTGTGATTTTGTTTATATGCTTAAAACTCTAATCCTCAGATTACTTCAGTGGAGACATGTTCTATTTTTGTTTAGTTTACTCAAATGAAAACAAACAACACATAAAAGAGAGAACGAGGTGGAGAGGCAGACAGAGAGGGAGAGCATGTGAGAGGGAGTAAGAACAGGGAGAGAAGGGAGAAGGGAGAGAGAGAGAGAGACTGCATCAAATCATACTCAAAGGACATGAGGTCCAGAAAGTCAATCTTGAGTGATATCAAGTTTTTTTTTTCATAGTTACTCTCAGTTTCTTTATTCATTTTACAGTGTGCATATCTACCTGCAGAAAATGGGATCATGGCGTTTAACTAGAATACCTTTATGTTTTGTACAGCATGGCCTGTACATGCAAGCCAGTTATAACAACTAAGCTCAAGCAAATCGGCATCAACCTGTTCCTGTACTGGAGAAACAAAGGTGCCTATTAGATTAGATTAATGGGAAAGTGGTATGCTTATATGCTGTAAAGGGGCATTTGAAGGATTCCATTACTTACTTTTAATTGTATTTGATTTTTAGTCTATATGTTACTTTACACTAACTCCTGCATGAGATGCAATTTCCATTATAATTACCTACCTTACCAGAGGTTTTTTTCTGGGAATCAAATGAGATGATATATGTTAAAGTGCTTTGCAAAATTCACAGTACGTTAATACGTAAAGTGATACTGTTCTCTGGAGCAGACTTTCCCAAGCATCTAGTGAAAAGTTTTCACTTGCTCTTTTTTCACCAAGAAAGTAAATTTCAGCTGATAATAATGATAATAGTAATAATGATAGGTGCTAGAAGATTAATAGACCACTGACTACATGCCAGAGGAACCCTAGTGGTATAATGGTTACCCATTGGGTTGCAATCTATAAGACCAGCAGTTCGAAACCCCCAGCCTGCCCCTCTGGAGAAAGACAGCGTTTTCTGCTCCCAAAAGGAATTACAGTCTCCGAACTCACAGGGCAAGTTCCACTCTGTCCTAAGTAAGCGCCATGAGCCAGTGTCAACTTGATGGCAGCGAGCTTGGTTTTTTGACCACATGTCAAGAAATATGTTTGGTGTTTTCAGTAGATTATCTGAATTAGGTACTGCCTTGGGAAGAGTATGGGGCCCTTGTAGTGCAGAGGTTAAGTGTTGAACTGCGATCTGAATGGTCAGCAGTTCAAAAGCACCAGCAGCTCCGAGGGAGTTTGTGGGGTTTTCTACTCCCTCCAACAGTTACAGTCTCAGAAAGCCACAGTGGGTCCATCTGAGTCAGCCTGGACTCGATGGCAGGGCGTTTTGAGTTTGGGGATGAATACTTCCTCCTAGATGTTCTATCCTCCAGGCCCTTCTAGGCGTACTTCAGTTTCACATATGCATTTTCCATATGCTTTTTGGGGAGTCCTCCAAATTATTGTGTGTATCTATATTTCTTTTTAATTTTAAACAGCTGAATTTACTAACTAAGAGCTAGTAGGTGAGCAAGTAATTATTGTCTATTCAGCATGTTTCCCTGAAGAAAATTTTCCTTAGAGAAAGATGTGTCTCCTCTCTTACTCCCTTTTCTTCTTTGAGACGAAGAGTGACTCATGTGATGGGTGCATTTGAGAGAAAGAATTAGGCATTTGTGGACCAGTCTTTTCTATGCATTTTGGATCTGCTTGCCAGCAGGGAAGGTACACTCTGGCTTTCAGAACCTTCCATGCCATGCCCTTAGCAGAGTATGCTCTGCACGTGTGGTTAAGCCTTGCAACTGTTTAGTGTTGCCTGTGACAGGCAAGTCTGGTTAGTCCAGCAAATATTAGTACACGCCGTTTGGTTGCTTATCTTTCCATTGGACTTTTTTTTTAAAGTAAGAAGGCTAATATGAGGATGAATACAAATCGAAAAGCTAACATGAGTCAAAAAATATGAGTGTAAGAGTTCCAGCTCACAGGCACTGGAACAGGCATCAGTCTGCTCACCGGCTTCGGTCTGCCCCAAACAAAATATGTCGAGGCATGACTCGATAGCCCACAGAGGGCTGCCGACAAGTCTCTCAGCAATAAATCCATCCCTGTCTTAGTCTCATGAGGATGGCTTGGGGGGAGGGGGGGAGGGGGAGGATGCTTTGTATTCCATAGAGGGAAAAATGATTTTGAGAGCAGGGCTAAGAAATATTTTGAACAAAACTCAGGTGGACTGTTTACAGGTTGTCCAATACTTTTGTGTGGCTGACCCCAAAATATATCTGAGCTATTATTCATCAGGGCCAGTCGGCCGGGCACAGCCTCCTCTAATTGTTCCTACTTCTTCAGCAGTTGGAATTAGTTGCTCCTTTTTTTCCCCCCTGGAATTTCTCAGGAAAGTACAAATACTTTTATTCTAAGTGACCTGCTTTGCTTAGCACCCACTTTGGAAGTGAAAACCAATTGTTCACACTTCATCTAGTATGAGACGGGCCATTTTTCCATGTGCGCACGCATGCACACACATGGGGAGAAAGGGGGCTGGGTTGGGTGTGCAGAGAACAACGGACTTTGACCAAAGGATGCAAAATGCTTCAGAAGTCAGACCTGTCAGATAACTAGGTACAAAACTGCCTAACACAGCAGGGCTGCTATTCCAAGACGGGGTGGGCTAGATGACTTCGGTTTGTTTCCAATAAGTCATTTTGGAGCTGTGGCCGAAGATGCTGCCTCTGGAAAGCTGGGCGTGCTGGTGCGGCTGACCCGGAGCCTGCCTGGTGCTGGGAAACACAGGCTCACTGGGGGGCCACCGCAGGCTCCTCGCTGCCACTGTCAGAAAGCTCGTCCTCTGGCTCCAACAAACAGCTTCGTGTGAAGGACTTCTGGTTGGTGTCCCGTGCAGTTCTGCAGCAAGACCAGCAGCTGTCTCCTGTTGTACTGAATCAGGAACTTCTGACATGTTCTAATTGTTCCTCCCACGTGCAAAGTGTTGAAAAAACAGGGGTAACAGTGCCCTTTGTTCTCCAAGTAGGTGATGAAGGGAAGAGCCGACCAGACCAGCTGGTAGAAGTCTTGCCGGGCACCGGAGCAGCACCACTCCAGTGTAGGCGTTGAGGTATCTCACCGCAAAGCCGATGGAGCAGGCGGCTGCGCTGAACGTCCCGAGCCCCCGGGTGATGGTGTCCCATACGAGGCCGTCTAGCACTCGGTCCTCCAGGCTCACGCGGCAACAGGGGTCGTCGGACACCAGTTCGCATAGCAAGTACCTGTGCTTGAATCGCACCATGGCCGCCTGCGTGCACGCATGCCCGGAGCACCTAGTTGCCCCTTTTATTTGAGGTAACAAACTATACCTCCAAATATTTGTTACTTTTTGCTGAATCAGAAGTGTGGTGCATTCTTCAACCAGTCAGTCAAGTTTTATTGAAGTTGAAATGCCATGCCTGTATCGGTGCTCTGAATCTGGTCTCTAGAAATCCCGGAGAGGTGAACAATAATGGGACGATCACTTCTGAGTGTCAGCTAAAGCAGTTTCTGGTTTCTTTTTTTATTTCCCCAACATTCAAACATACTCCATTGTTCGTTTTTTTATAGTTTTATCTTATCTCACCCTACCCTACCCCTGCTTATCACTGACAGCATTTATGAACAGCAGTGTTCAGGGCAGATCAAATTGTCCATCCTTGATATCCTCCCTGAAAGCCACAGCTAAGGGGCCATGTGTCATGCACTAAGCTACTCCTCATCTGGGTTGTGTGTGCCAGCATGGTCTATGTCTTCCCCCAACCCCTCTTCCACATCTTGTAACCTTGGCATCAAAGAAATCTCACACTGGGCTTACTAACCTAAGGTCAAAACCCACTAATTTTAGCCCTGTTACACTAAATCCAGTCTTTTAAATAGATAGGCCTCTGGATTTATAAATCCACTCTTTTAAATAGATAGGCCTAGGACCATCACTGATGGTCATGATAGCCATGAATGGACGTTGATATTAATGTCATTTATCAAAAAGCAGTCGGAAGAAAACACCTAATTTCCCTAATGTTTGTGTCTTCAAACTGTGGTACTGCATCTCTGTCCTTTATGACACAATAGGACACTACTTGTATTTAAAGAGCCAAGAACAATGCCTAGTTGTTGAACATAGCTATAGTTTGTAGAAATGCTAAAATATGTCAAATTGCAATTGTTAAATATACAAATAAATTGATCTACCTAATTTTTATTGAAAAAAAAAAACTCATGTGGATAGCTTCTCCCAAATCATTGAAACTTCACAACAAGTTCACAGGAATGGTACCCCACGTAAAATTGTTTTTAGATGGATCAAGCATTTAAGGAAGGTCAGGAAGACCGAAAAGATGAACCAAGAGAGGGAAGACCATGAATGAATGAAAAGCTATGGTTGAAGTCCAGAAAGTGGTGGAAGAACACTGTGGAAGTATCATCTATGTGATGCCTACTGAACTTGGGATCCCACATGGTTTGGCCTTGTCAATTTTAAGAGAACATCTTGACTTCAGCATGCTTTTGACTTCTTTGGTGCCCAAAGGGTTGCATGAAGATCATCTAGCTCAAAGAGCTGATCTTCTCATCAATTTTTAAAGCAAGATTGGAGCTAATTAAGATGATTTTATGGAATGAATCATAGCCAGGGACAAGTCTTGGATGTAATAATACAATCCAGACAGCACGATCCAGTCAAAAGGGTAGCTTTGGAGGATATCTACTGAGCTAGTAAGTTTGAGGCAGGGAGGTCACCCAAACAGGTATGGTGACTGGTTTTTCAGATTCAAAAGGGCCAGTCTTGGTAGATTTTCTCTAAGGACACAGGATGATCATGGGAGCTTAGTAGGAAGAAGGCTTTTTTGTTTTGTTTTTTAATGGAACTTCGTTGGTGAGAAAAAGTCCAGGAAATTTTCTCTGAGGAATTTTTCCCCATCATGACAGTGCACCACCAGCTCATTCTTTGAGAGTAGCAAGGCTGTGTGAAAAAGGTACAGAGGCCATATCTGAATAGGCTTCTCTATTGCCAGAAGACAAATGTCAGACAGGTCCCCGTCCCCCTTTACCCTAGTCTGATCCCTTCTGTTCCTCCCAGGGCACTCTGCTTCTATGCTGGGCTCGATAATTCACAGCAATGGCCACATAGAACTTGCGAACACTATCACAGTTATGGGGACTCACTAGGGAAGTTGACAGGCTATCACAAGCTAGAATTAGAAGACATTAAGGTTATAGTCATTAGTCCACGGCAAGATCTCTCTTGAGCCGGTTACTGGGTCTCTCTCTAGTCCTCAACCTTTCAGCTGTTTGGTCCCTGGGCTTCTGCCTCAGTGGGCCAGGAAGCCAGCCTACTGCTTTGCCTCACAGTCTCATAGTCTCTGCCCTCACCCTATGGCTGCAACAATGGGCTCAAACATAACAACAATTGTGAGCATGGCACAGGTTCAGGCAGCGTTTCCTTCTTTTATCGGTAGAGTCACCATGAGTCTAAAAGGAAGGCACCTAACAATCCCCCACCCCATACAACCAAAACCACCACCATCGAGCCAATTCTGACTCCTCACGACCCTGCGTAGTGTTTCTAAGGCTTTGTAAATCTTGATGGGAGCAGACAGACTTCTCTTTCTCCTGCAGAGTTGAGGATGGGTTTGACCCACCCGCCTGTGGTTAGCAGTGCACTGCTTACCTGACGGAGCCAAGAGAACTGAAAATAACTCATTGGGACCAAATCATACAAAATGCTTTCCCACATAGAATCTCCTTTAAGTCTACTGCTGAAATCTTGCACAATAAAATCAACGTATCATTTAGGATGTGTTCAGTTGCAAGTCTCTGAAAACCTGAAGTACAAAGACTTTAAAAGTCAAGGTCATCAAGAATTGGGCAGTCCAGGGCTGGTATGGTGCTTCCACAATGTCACCAAGACTCTGGGCATTTTCCATTTTTCTGATTCAACATCTTCAGTTTATCATATCACAGCTTATATTACCTGTGATATGCAGGATAATGGTTTTCCAAATATCCCAGTCCCCAGGATTTATTAATGGATAGTTAAGGTTTATTGTGCCAACCTGGCCAATGAATATGTGGGATTAATTGAAGGGTGGAAAGATAAATGGGTCGGTGAGCTTTGCCTTTCTTATCTCTTGCTCTCTGATGGTTGGACCAGTGTCCAGCTGCCTTAACTAGTTCTATGCTTCAGCTGGCAAGGCTCATTTCCTGTGAGACAGCCCTGAGGAAAAGCCACATGGACCTACCCTGATGCAGCCCTAGGTGCTGAAGAAGCCATGTGGAGACCCTTGCCAGTGCTGAAATTCTTACACACTCACTGATTCAACTTTCCTCCTGCAATTGGCATCATGGCGTGTGTTTTGTGAGTTTGAGGAGGACTTTGTCAATCGATGTCAGATATATGGGCTAATGTCGGACCTATGGGCTTTGACTGGACTGGATTGGGATGCTTAATGCACAATTACCCTTTACATAAAACTCTCATAAAATAAGACTGTTTATGAATTTTGTTTCTCTAGTCCACCCAGACTAACACAATTCCCTTACATGGCAAAAGGAACTTTGCAGGTATGACTAAGTTAAGGATCTTGACCGGCTGCCATCAAGTCGACTCTGACTCACAGCAGCCCTATATAGGTTTTCTGAGGCTGCAAATCTTTGTGGTATCAGATAGCCTCCTCTTTGTCCTGAAGATCGGCTGGTGAGTTTGAACCACCAACCATGTGGTGAGCAGCAGTCCAACACTGACTGGACAGCACCACCTGGGCTACTTGAGATGGGACGATTATCGTGGGGTGCCTAATAAGAATCTTTAGAAGATGGGGGCAGGAAAGTTAAGAACCAGGGAAGAAAATACGGTGGTGGAAGCAGAGGTCAGAAAGAGATGTGAAGACTTAAAGACGCTGGACAGCTGGCTTTGAACCCACAAACTGAGCAACATAGGAAGCCTCTAGAACCTGGAAAGTAACCTCCCCTAGAGCCTTCTCAAGGAACATAGCCCATGTCAGATTTCTACCTGCACAACTATAATACATGGGTGTTTTAGGTGAGCAGTAGAAATTATCACCTCAAAGCACAACTGCAAGATAACTGTCAGAGCTCCAGGTATCATTTTTATGTTTAATATAAGAACACGGGGCAGGGATTAAAGGACAGAGCAGGTAGGTCTATCCCTTTTTCAGGGAAGAAAAACTTACCAAAGTTACACTAGCCAACTTCCTTGTACGTATCATTGACCAAATGTAAGACACACTTGCACCTGCTGCTGCAAAGGACGCTAGAAACATACCTCACTTTACCGTGGTGGCATAGTGGTTACCAGTGGGGCTGCTAACCAATTTGAAACCACCAGCCGCTCCTTGCGAGAAAAATGGGCCTTTCTCCGCCCGTGTAAAGAGTGACCGTCTCAGAAACTCACAAAAGCAGCTCTCCCTGCCCTATAGGGTTGCTACGAGTCGAAATTGGCTTGATGGCAGTGAGTTTGGTTGGGGTCGGGTTGAGAGCATGGGGCTCATTTGTTCTGTAAGGAGGTTCACTTTAGTAACATGAAGGCATTCAAGAGTTGTGCTGAGGCATAGGACCTGAGGGGATGTGACAGGGCGTGCCTTTCACCTGGAGCAAAGGCCACGGGAAAAGCCCAATCCTGTGTGCTGGGTATCGTTCAATTACCCTCAGGAACCGGAGGCAGAGTGACTGAGCGTAAGAACCCAGTTTTCCCACAAGCAGGAGTTTAGGACGTTTTGTAAAGGGAGACTGGATCTCTCTATCTAAGAAGAACAATTGAGAGGCTTTGGCTGGGGCATCTTGGAGTGTGTCTTGAATGAGAGTCAGAGGAGGCTTGTGCTCTTAATGAGTGGATACCCACTAGGGATCTGTGGAGAGTGTTCAGATCGCTTATAAACGATTCGGGATTTTGCTGTTGTCGGTTCAGACTTACAGCGAGCCCCTGTGCAACAGAAGGAAACACTGCCCCGCCCTGCGCCATCTTCACAATTCTTCTAATGGTTCAGCCCATTATTGCAGCCACTGTGTCCATCCGTCTACACCAAACAAAGGTTGTAGCCAAAAGAACACAAACGAGGATGGGCACTGAAGCCGACAGAGGAGACGGGCAACCAAAGCAAGTGTAGTGTTAGGGATACGATGCAAAGAAAGCTAAGGATTATTTTGTCAGGGTTTCCGGTTGGCAGTCTCCGCACAGTGGGAGGTAATGTGAGATTGGTCATCGTAGTCAGAGAACTTGGGTAGACTCCGAGGCATAAGATAAATGTCTAGGCAAAGGATCTGGCAATTGTAGCTTTTGGCAAAAGACCAGGAGTCTGCTCGAGCAGCAGTCGGACCAGAAGGAACAGACGGTACTGAGGATAGCAAAAACTGGCTTTGGCAGTGTAATCTGGCATCACAACTGGTAGAAGCTCCTCTGGGAAAGAGAATCAGCTTCAGCACAAAGCTGGTGCCTACGACCAGGAAGTCGGACATACTAACTTCCCTCCAACATCCTCACCAGTTTGGACACCAGCTATCCCCCCCGTGGCACTCTCTACTTCCCTGTTGGGCTCAGTCATTTTGTTGTTGTTGTTGCCATGGTCACACAACAAGTCACAGACCATACTTACAGGTGAGTGGTTTGTAAGGTAACCAGATTTAAAGCGGGTCACCACTGACCGGCCAAGAGGAGGGGGCGGTTCTTGATTAAAAATTTGGTTTATATGGACCAAATAGACCGGTCCCTAGCTTGTCGTGCATTCTTTCTCAAAATCGGGACTTCTTTAAAACGCCAAAAATCAGGACTGTCCTGCGAAAAGCGGGACATCTGGTCACTTTAGTGGTTTGTTAAGGAAGTAACAGACTACCACTCCAGATCCGGCAGCACACGGGAAAGCTTCCCTGAAGCCTCCCTTTGCTGCGGGACAGTGCTCTTACTTAGCTCCTCTGACGTGCAAGCAAGGTCGACCTTTTCTTGGCTCTGTAGGCCTCCCCTTGGCCATGCACCCTCCCTCAGGACAGGCCTCTGCTCACCCTCTCCAAAGAAGCCCCTTTTGGACCCTCAGGCCTGGCTCTCTTTCTATAACCTCTCAGGGCTGTAGCTCTCAGCACAACTAGGGTCATCTGCTGCCGCCAAAGGCAGGCCCCCTCAGCACGTGCCACTCTCTTGACATCTTTGGCCTCTTCCGTGCTAACTGGGCAAGCCCATAGCTAGTCTGGCAGCTTGCTCAGTTCTCTGACCTATTTTCCTAGCAGAGAGTCGCTGGCTCGGCAGGATCCCTTCCAGGTACCTCCTCGTTTTTTTGTGTTATTACTCTTGGCTCTTGTACCATGTTTCTCATCTCTTTTTGCTACTTTCCTTTTTCTTCTGGCTTCCAAAACAAAGCGGCAGTGTTGTTAGATACTTATGTAAGCCAACTTGTCATCTGTGCAAGGCATGGCCCTCCCAGGAAGACCGTTAACTGACCACTTCCTTTGGTAGATTGCAATTCACTCAAGTTGCATAGTATACCAAGCAATCCATGCAAGATGCACAAAGCAGACCAATCACAGGGCTGATGGTAGGTTAGGACTCCACAAGAAATTTCAAACCATCAAGCTGTTCACCGTTTACCCAGGAAATATCCATCAATAGGGACAAAAGTAACAAACCTTCTTGGGGTTAGAACACAACTTGGGAGCCCCACCCAGTAGCCTCTTCAAAGATCTAGAGCAAAGGAGACAAAGTCTTAACACAGAAGTTAGGAGGGAAAATTTCCAAGCTGTCTTTCCGAAGAACCAAGGCAAAAGGCTGGATAAGGAAACTGGTTTCAGTACAGCCAGGGTGACAAAGCTACGCAAACCTTAAGTGACCTTCAATAGAAAATGCTTCACTTGTATCAAGCAGGCCATACATCTGCCTTCCTAGTTCTGCTTGTTGGAGAAAGGTTTTATTTTACTTTTTTATTTTTTTTACTGGAGTGGAATGTCTGAAGATCTTAGTGGGGGCACACTATCCTTTCTCCTCGTCACCACCTCCTATAGATACATTCATATAGATGCATAGGGGCAAAGATGATAATTGCATCAACATTTGTAAATAACAACAAAAAAGAAACAGCTTAAACATTCATCTGAAAAGACCTGGCTAAGTAAAGGATGCTGTACCCACACATGGCAAACACAGGGACTGTTCTTAGGACTGGTATGGAGTAAGCACCATCTCAGAGAGCCGACCATAATGCAGAACAGTGTGTAGAGCGTTTTCTTGTTCTTTGTGGGGCTTTGTCTCTTGGAATGGGGATAGGTGTTCTTGAGAGAAAGGAAAATAAACATTTGCTTGTTGCGATTCAAAAAAAAAATCAACCTAGATGTGTTACTTACCTATTCCTGCATCCCAAGTCACCTCAATACTTAATGACATAAAATCAGCTACCTTATCGTATTTGGTTATAATCCTAAGGGTCACCACTAGGTCTCAGATGGCAGTTCTTCCGATGGTCTGCCTGAGGTCACTCATGATGCTAACGTAGTTGGACAAGGGCTGGATGGTCTAAGACAGCCTCACTGAAATGTCTAGATGTTGACGCTACCTGTCAGCTGAGCCAGCGTCTCCAGTTGGTTAGCCTGGGCTTCTTCATATGATATGAGTCTTCAGAGAAAACAGGGACAAAGCTACAAGGCTTCTTGGGGTCTATACTGAGAATAATGCACACAAGACCCCTCGGCCATCCTCTGTTGCCAAGGAAAGTCACGAGGTTAACCGGATTCACAGAGTGGGAAAATAGAGGCTCCCTTTTTGTTGCTGCTGCAGCTGCTGGTAAGAATGTATATACACAGACAGACATACCAATCCAACCGTTTCTACATCTACCAGGTAGAACAGTACTTCGATTAGGAGTTGTACAAATCATTCCCACTTTCCTTTCCTGAATTGTTCTGTTAACATAAATTCATGGCCCCCTAAATTTTCGATCTAATATTTCAAGTGGCTGTTGTCAAATTTAGGAGCCCTGCTATCAAATAAGCCCTGGACTGGTAACCACAAGGTGAAAAGTTCAAACCCACCAGCTGCTCCACAGGAAAAGGAGAAGGCCATATATTCCCATAAATATTTACAGCCTCAGAAAAGAAACTCTGAATCGGGTCATAATGAATCGGATCAACTCGTTAACAGTGAGTTTGGTTTGTCTTGGTTGTTAATTTGATCCCATATAATTATTTCTTCAAAGAATTTATTTAATGTTCAAGGCAGACCATTTTCACTAATAACCTAAGTTACTGTTAGGTTTTAAAAAGACTTCAGAGGATATTTTTGGATGAAGGTTTAGAGTGTATCTCAGGGTAGCAATTTCAGAGGTTCATCCAACTGTCATGGTTCCAGGTTCCTGGAATCCTTAAGAGTGTGGAATTCTGTTCTTCATTTGCACCCTTTGGGTTATAATTCTTTTATAGAATCAGTATGGTAGCTGGGACCCTCCAGTTCTCTTAGTCTCATGGCAATGGAGGCCGTCATTTATGCAGGCGACTAGCCACGTGTTCCCTAGTCTCCTATCCTGTGTTGTTCTTCTCGAGACCGCCTTTTGCTGAGCGGAGCTACAAGTAATTTGTGGTCATTTTAAATCTGGCTACAAATTATTTGCAGTTTCTTTTTATTCCATTTTCAGTAACGACTATATAATGGGGGAAAAAGAATTAACCCTAGTTGTAAGAAATTCATAAGACTTTGAGAGTTGAACACGACTTTAGAAAGTATTTAGTATAAAACATCCTAATTTTATCTGTAAGAAAACTGAGTCTCAGAGAGGTAAAATGGTTTGGACAAATTAACCTAGCCAGTTTATAACAGCATCAGCATTAGAAACACACCTCTGACTTTCAGTCTGTGTTCTTAATTCCGTAGTATAATTTTGTGTTCTTAAATGCATAGTGTAATTTCCTTTTCTGAACATTACTTATTCGTGATCTTTAAGCTGGAGGTTTTTACAACTTTGTTGCTTTCTCACTACTTTCCCACTAGTTTAGAACTTTAAAGGTTGCATTTCAGCTAACGAAGAAATTCAGGTAACCACAAGAAAATGAAAATGGAAAAAACTAGAAATTTCAGTTATCGAGTTTATCTAGTCTTTGAGTTCTATTATTTTTTTCATAAGAAGCCTTACCTTAATATCCTAAGCATTGGAGTAGTAACCATGAGGTCAGCAGTTCAAACCCACCAGCCACACCATAGGAAAAGTATGAAGCTATATATCCCTGTAAAGATTTATAGCCTCAGAAACTCTATATAGGGTAACTCTGAGTTTGAATTGCCTTGATGACAGTGGGTTTTTGGTTTACTTTAATATTTCTATTGCATAAATAATTCACCAAATTATAAATGGTGAATACCCAATACTTTGGTCAAATTGCTTTATAAAATGTTCAAACTGAGTCTACTTTATTTTTCCTTTTGGGATATTGCTAAAATCACAATGTTCTGTAAAGTATGTTCAAGTTATCTTTGTTGATCCCACTAGAAATTTAGAAGTTCTCCAACAGATTTGCAAAGTATTAAATTAGGGTAATCTCGATTAATTGGATGACTAGATAATTCATTAATTACATCAACAAATGCTTACTATGAATCTACTGGTTAGCAATACTGTGCTGAAAATTGTAAAGAATGCAAGGGAGTTCCCCAAAACACCAGAATTTTTTTTTCAAAACTATGTATTTAATTTCTTTTTTTCCCCTTTTTTTACAAAAGAACCTTATCACCTTCAAAGTATTCTCCATTACACTTAATACATTGGTCAAATCTGCAATTCCATTCTTGGAAACATTTTTCAAACTCATCTGTTTGGATGGCTGACAGCACCTCCCTCATTTTTTTCCTTCACCTCTTCTATGTAGTCAAATCCCTGTCCTTTCCTGTCTCTTTTCATTGAGGAAACAAAAAGAAGTCTCACGGAGAGAGGTCAGATGAGTCAGGTGTATGCACCAAGAGAAGCAGGCTGTTTTTCTGAAAAAACTGGCACACTGAGATGGCTGTGTGCAGGTTCATTGTGGTGGTGGCAAAACCAGTCCCCCATCTGCCACAAATCAGCCCTCCCCCTGTGCACACTGTTATGCAATGTTTTCAGAACCTCTAAATAGAAAGTTTGATTAACAGTCCGACCTGGTGGAACAAATTCTAAATGTCCTATCCCCCTTACATAAACAACAACAACAACAACAAAAACCAAATGAGCATGGTCTTCTTTGATTTCACTTAAGGAGTGAGTGGACAATGGCATCTTCCCCTGGCTTGATTGCTGCTTGTTCTCTGGGTCCTAAGAACAGCACCATGTCTTGTCACCAGTAATGGCCTTGGGAAAAAAGTCTGGGTTGCTTCCGAGCTGTTCTTTCTTTTTTTCCTTCCAAGCTGTTCTTTCAAAGCTTGGCATGGTTTCACTCAATGCTCTTTTTTCTGGTCAGCCAGAACCCAAGGCACAATTTTCGCAGCGACCCTTCTCATTCCCAAATCTTCTATGACAAGTTGTTGAACTCCACGATAGTCCAGATAGCTTCCCCATCTCTTTAGTGGTCCATCATTGGTCTTTGAGCACAAGCGCAAGAATTTTGGCAACATTTTTAACCGTTCTGAAAATTGATGGACATCCAGAACGGGTTTTGTCAACAACCGACATTTCACCTTTCTTTTTGTTTAAATCATTTTATTGGGGGCTCATACAATTCTTATCACAATCCATACATCCATCTATTGTGTCAAACACATTTGTACATTTGTGCCATCATCATTCTCAATCACCTTTTTTAAAATGAGAAAACCATTCATACACTTGAGTTTTTCCCATAGCGCTGTTTTTCTAAGCTGTGTTCTATGGGTTTCCAAAACTGTAACTCTTTACAGGAGTAGAATGACTCACCTTCCTCCCATAGTGGTTTTGAACTGCTAATCTTGTGGTTTGTACCACTATGCCACCAGAGCTCCAAAATAGCACATAAGAATAAAATTAAATAGCAGCAATCTTGATAAATGAATGGATGTAAGCATCAAGCATCCATAGCTAACCACCAGACTTTTGTGTCAACGCCATTGGATGTAAGCAATTTTACCATCACCTGTCAAGTGGTGCTCTCCCCTCCAAAAAGAATGCAAACTAGATATCTGACTAAACTTTGAAGAGATTCAACTGTCAAATTACAAGCAACACGGTCCTATCAGTAAAATAGAGTCTATGAGAAAAATACAGAACAATTTTCTTCCCCAAATAAATTTCAAGGGAAAAGAGAAAGAGCGAGATGGTAGAACACCCTAAATAGTTACAAATACTCAAAAGACATATCAGCTGATTACAAAATGTAGATTTTATTTACAAATTGTGAGAATAAAATCATTTATTTGTGAATAATGATTTAAAAGGTAACATTAAAAATGATTGTTGATTTTCTTTTCTCTGTGAAAATGGTATTGTGGTAATTTTTAAAAATTATCTTTTATTTTTTTAAGACATATACTTTAGATGGAATGATATAGCTGGAATTTTGTTTTTTTTAAATATGGATGGACAGAGTACCCAGATGTTTACCACATCTGTAGTCTGAAGGAGCAACTCCGAGGAGGACCCAAGGAAGCATATGCTATTTTCAGTGGAAAATAAGGGGTGGTTGTTAATTGTGATGCCTGTCTTTTGGGATCTGGATTTACTGCACCTTGCTTTATACTAAGATACCAACTGCTTAAGATATATGGCTGTTTATATTCATTCTTGAAACAGAGAAGAAAGGTACTTTAAGAAGTCTACCTGTGGCATGCTGGGGCCCTGGGCGATCTCTCCATTGGGCGCTCTTGTAACAAAGCAGGGTCAGTTTTCTATCAAAAGGAGAAAGTATGGAGGCGAGGTCCAGTGTGCTTGCGCTGATGGAAATAAGATGAAGGACGGTGTCGAACTGAAGCTCAGAAAATTTAGAGACTGTGGCTGCTAGCTGGAGATTTGGGGCAGGCTGGGTATCTGGAACTGTCCAGAGATCCAGAGCAGAGCCCTTGCCTTCTCCTGGCTGTGGATACCTAGCTGAGTCAGCTTCTGAGGACATCCTCAGCCAATGGCAGCAAGGTGATCAATCTGCCTGCCCTCGCTTCCCCTTCCAGCCCCAAACTTCAGAATCAAAGTGCTAAGGGTATGTATGGTAAGAGGGGTAGGGGAGCGGGAACTGATAGTTGATCGTATGGATGACTATATATCCCCACTCAAGGGGAGTGAACAACAGGATGGTACGTGAAGAGATGGTAGATGGAATAAGATATGACAAAAATAAATAAATAAATAAATAAGGGTTCCTGGGGGGTTGATTGGGGGTAGGAGGGGATAAAGGGGAGCTGATATCAAGGAGTGCAAGAAAAAAGAAAGTGTTTTGAAACTGATTAGAGTGGCAGTGGTACAACACTGCATTATGTGAATAAATTATGAAAAGTTATGTCATTAATAAGAGCTCCCAATAAAAACAAAATTTAAGAAGTCCAACCTCTGAAAAAATGGGCCAAACTCAATTGAACTTATGTAGCCTACAGGTTATGTCTATAAATAAATATTTTACATTAAAAAAAAAGACATAGAAGGGTTAAGTGAGTTGGGTATAAATAAAACAAAATTGGCCACAATTTGATCACTTTTTAAAAACATAGGAAAAAAGAAATTCATTTTATTGTTCTACCTTTTTATATGTTTGAAATTTTAGCATAAAAAATTTGGGGGGGAAACAATTAGAAATTATGAAGGGTTCATGAGGGACAGAGGCTGGGGGAGGGGGAAATGAGGAGCTGATATCAAAGGCTCAAATAGAAAGAAAATGTTCTGAAAATGATGATGGCAACATATGTACAAATGTGCTTGACACAGTGGATGGATGTATAGATTGACATAAGAGATGTAAGCGCCCCCAATAAAATGATTTTTTAAATGCGTTTTCTTTTTAAGAACTAAAAGAAGAAAAATTGTTGAAGATAGGTGTGGGCGTTTACATTGTAACTTGAAAGAAATGTACAGCTACTGCTCCAAAGTCTTCTCTTTATTTCAATAATTCAATAGTCATAATTTTATTAGGTGTTAGAAAGGTAACAGAACAAATTGCCTGTTCTTAACATCATTTAAATAAAAAAAATCATTTTATTGGAGGCTTATACAACTCTTATCACAATCCATACATACATCAATTGTATAAAGTGCATTTGTACATTCATTGCCCTCATCATTCTCAAAACATTTGCTCTCCACATAAGTCCCTGGCATCAGCTCCTCATTTTTCCCCTCCCTCCCCCCCTACCCCCTCCCACATGAACCCTTGATCATTTATAAATTATTATTTTGTAATATGTTGCCCTGTCCGACGTCTCCCTTCACTCACTTTTCTGTTGTCCATCCCCCAGGGAGGAAGTTATATGTAGATCCTTATAATCGGTTCCCTCTCTCTACCCTACCCTCCTGGTATCGCCACTCTCCTCACTGGTCCTGAAGGGATCATCTGTCCTGGATTCCCTGTGTTTCGAGTTGCTATCTGTACCAGTGTACATCCTCTGGTCTAGCCGGATTTGTAAGGTAGAATTGGGATCATGATAGTTGGGGTGGGGGGGGGGCGGCAGGAAGCATTTAGGAACTAGAGGGAAGTCGTATGTTTCCTCGTTGCTACACTGCACCCTGACTGCCTCATCTCCTCCCCGCGACCCTTCTGTAAGGGGATGTACATCATTCAATTTTTAGAAGAAAGCTTTACATAATGAATCCATAATAAACTCAAACTCCCTGCCATTGAGTCGATTATAACTCATAGAAACCATGTAAGACAAAGTAGAACTACCTTTGTGGGGTTCCAAGACTGTAACTCTGTACAGGAGTAGAAAGCCTCATCTTTCTCCATCCGGTGGAGCAACTGGTGGCTTCGAACTGCTGACTTTGTGGTTAGCAGCCCAGGTGTAACCCACTGCCAATGCACTGGGGGAAGTAAACCTGATTTCATCAGAGACCCGTAGGGCTTGTACATTGTCACAACTTACAAAAGGAAAACACTAGGAAATATAACCTGAGACCCCATACAGGGGATTTCCCTAAAGTTCTACCTTAACTTTTGTTGACTTCTTCACTCTGGTGTAATAAGCCATCTCTGTATCTTCTTTAGATCAGGAAGTCCAAAAATTAAGGGTTTTTTAAAAAGGAAACTTTTATCACCAAGACCAGCGATTCTCAACCTTTTTTGGGGTCGAATGACCCTTTCATAGGAGTCACCCGATTCATAACAGTAGCAAAATTACAGTTATGAAGTAGCAACGAAAATAATTTTATGGTTGGGGGTCATCACCACAACATGAGGAACTGTATTAAAGGGTCGAGAGTTCCATGGACAGCTATAATCACATCGTTCCAGGATACATCTTTTTTGTGGCATTAATTGAAAATTCATGTTCCTCAAACTTTGTGTCCAATTGCTTAATCATTTTTGGCAATTTACTAAATAATGTTCACTCCACCATCTTTATTTATTCTTAATCTAGTTCAGTAATGACATAAGTAGGTACCTGGACAATCAGAGAATTTACAATTCTAAATGAAGATTATTTCTCTCACTCTGAGTCATACTCATTCCATTTCAAGCATTCTTTCTCTTGTGTGTATGTGTGTGTTTGTGCATAAACACACACACACAAAACACACACACTTAAAACTATCATTTGTGTGTCAAACCATTGGACAACCTCATACCAAAAAAGCAACCCCCTACCATTTAGTGATTTCTGATTCATAGTGACCTGTTCAGGGTTCCTGGGGCTGTGAATTTTTACTGCAGCAGGGAATCTCAACTATCCTCCAGGTTAACTGCTGGTGGTTTTGAACCACAGCACCCAGACAACTTTAAAAGAAAAACAAACAAACAGGCAAACAAACTTCACTGCGCTTGAGTTGATTCGGATTCACAGGGACTCAATAGAACAGAGTAGAATTGCCCCGTAGGGCTTCGGAAGCCACAAATCAGTATCAGAGTAGACACCCTCATTTTTCTCTTATGGAAAGGTTTGTGGTTTCAAACTGCTGACCTTGAGGTGTAGAGCCCAACTCATATCCCACTATGCCACCAAGGTTCCTAAGACAACTTTCCAAGTAGGAGAAATTCTTTTGGGGACTTCAGAAACTGTATTTTGAAGGAACTAAAATGGAATAAACCTAACCTGATAATGACCCTGTAGTAGGAATTGACACAATGACAATTATTTTCTTTTGTTTTC
Organism: Echinops telfairi; assembly: GCF_000313985.2. Lineage (NCBI taxonomy): Eukaryota > Metazoa > Chordata > Mammalia > Afrosoricida > Tenrecidae > Echinops > Echinops telfairi. The sequence continues at coordinate 62,290,637 of NW_022104341.1, read as the reverse complement.
TGAGTTAGCAGAATGATTTCAATTTCTTTATTGATTAAATACATTTGATCAAGTTCATTTTACTCAACACATGTATTCAATAAATACTTATTTATAAATAGCCTGCTCTTAAGGAGCTTACAGGCCAATATTACATGCTGCTCGGAAGAATATGATCATTTTCGTTGCGCTTATCAATTTCAGATGCTTGAAATTATTCTTATGTAAACATAGATTTCAAATGCATATATGTATATGATTGTACTTATAGAAATAATTGTGTTGCTATAGATCATAGAAGACATAATACATGTTCCTACCAAACAGTTTCAACAGTGCTATTGTAACAGAATCTAGGAGCACACATTTTTCTGTTTAATGTCTTCATAGCTAAAGAGATATAAATTAGACAGAAGAAATATAAACCAAGAAAGGCCCACATATAGAATCTGGTGTAGAAACCTAAGTTTTAATAAAACCATGAGGTTTTAATACTCTGTTTTTAAAAGTTATTTAAAATATAGAACAGTGCTTAGATATTTTCAGATAGAAAAAAAGAGTTCTTTAATGTGGCAATATAATGTATTCATTGGTTCATGGACCCCCAAACCTCCAAGGAGTGTCACAAATCTACATCTCTCTCAGCCTAGGCATTTGAATTTAAATATAAATGATGATACATGATATAATACAGCCCAGCATAGTTTGGAAAATTATAAACATCTATAGCTTCCAGTAATAAGTAACACTGTTGGGTCAGTGTTTTAAGTGGATTTGTAAAGCCAATGAGATAAAACAAATGCTGCTTCATTACTTTATATCCTGTGTCTTTCACAACTGAGTGGATTGTCACACTCTATTATGGGACACACAGATCCACTGGCTTAGAGCTATCATGGTACTTGTCTAAAATGGTCTTTGAAAATGAAAATTTGGGCTAAATTATAAAGGAGGCAACCCACCAGTAAGAACTATTCAAACCAAAATGTCTTCCCAAGGGAAAAGGTAAGAACTCCATTGTAAAATCACATAAATCAAGATGGTAGACGGTTCCAACTTGTAAAATTTCCAATAAATACATCTGTATTTAAAGTTGGATATTTAAATACAATATTATTTATAGCAAGGAATAAAGTCCACACTAGAGAAACAGGCTGCACCCACCAAATAAAACCTCTTCTTCCATGATTGTGTGCGTTTGCTCCTCAGTTTGAAGACTGTCCAATGAGACAGTCGATCCGTGGGGCAGGAGTAAGAGGTGGAAGATGTTGACCACCATTTTGTTCTGTAGTGGGCTTGGTTTTGTGTGTGAATGAGAAATAAGAAGGCAAATAATATTGATTGTAGAACTGTGCCTCAAGGAACATGGTTCTTTTTAATTTAAATGAGATATGACATACACTCAACCATAGTAACTACTACATGTCACCTGAATGATTCTCACAAACTGAAGAAAAGAACCTAGGTGTTTTGATAGCATGAAAAAAATAATTCTTCCTGGATATGCAGTGAAAACCGGTTTAGAAAAGAATCAATCTATAGAAAGTTGTTTTCTATCATTGATAGAGTTAGTTTCCTGGAATGAAAGCTAAACTGTTTGTTGTTAAATCCACTGTAGTTACTTAAGCAGGAGAGATGACCTTGGCTTGTCCTTTGTTCTCCAGCATCCGGAGAAGGGCAGCATCTTCCTTCTTCAGTAATGGCACCCCCATCTGCAAACCAAGAAAGGTTATGATGCGAGAGAGAAACATCAAGAAAATGAATACTCTCACAGCCCTTTCAGGGGGGAAATAATAAAACTAAAGCCCCAACCCAACGCTGAAGTGGAGTAGCATGTTTACTTTTTATATACTGGCGTACTTGTTTTTGACCCTCGCTCTTTGGAAAGAGAACTTTTGCATTGCCCAGGTGTACTTTTGGATTGATAGGGAGGGTGGGACCCAAGAGTCCTAGTATCAAACCCTATTCTAGTGAATGAAAGAGGCTAGAGAGCAGTGTGCACCGTCATTCTCCATAACAGACCCCAGCGAAATGCGTGTACAGTTCATCAGGTGCCCTGTATTTTCCTCTCCAATGAATTCTACCAAACATTGTGATTTCAATGACATGCACCAAAGCTGGTGTCTAATTACAATACACCTTAATTTGGCTCTTTGATTTGCTCTCTGCGTGGAAGTGTTTTGCTTGTGTGTGTCTTCCCAAAGGACTGTGACCTGGAGGCAGCCGCTGAAGGGAAGCTTTTCTCTCCAGACCCACTTGTCCCTTTTTGTTGTGGTTTGTTGGTTTTGCTTTTTAGTTAACTTTTGTAAATACTCAGTTCCTTTAGTTATTTCAGCATGTAGGGTTTAATGACATTCTAGCTTGCTTTTCTCTTACTGGTTGACCTAAATCCCAGTATGGAGATTTTATAGGGACCTGAGATGTAAGACATCCATATCCAATTTAGGGCAACCTTGTGTTCTTAAAGTTCTCTCATTTCTCAGCACACATAGCTTTCATTGAATTAATAAAGTTTTGGTAGTTGTTTAAATAGATTAAATGTCACGCTTTAAATAGAAAGAGAAGGCTCTACCTTACTGACCTATTTTTCATCTCTGATTTAGAAAAAGGCGAGATTAGCATGGATATTGCATTTTCAAGGACCTCGCCACTATTAAATAGACTGTTAAGTGCATTTTATGGCTGAAGAGTCTGTTCCCCGCTCCGTCTGGAAGACGTGCTAAGTTCATCTCTACCTGCTACATTGAACATTCACTGACTAAAATACTTTCTGTGGATGTAATACCTATGCTCTGTATCCTTTAAGTATATAACTAAATATTTTAGGACTAGTAAAATGTAACTCAATAAAAATCCCAAGAATATGTGTTGTCCCTCAAGAAAAATATCGTCTTCATATTTATCCAGTGATATACAGCCTTTGCTCCATTACCCCTTGCATATCATAAGGTGACCATGTTGAAGAATAACAGGCGTTTATGAAATGAGGCTACAAGGCTGATGGTTGCGTTCTTTAAACTTCTTTAACTGGTTCCAACTTCTGTCTTATATCAACTCAGCTTTATTCTCCAGATCTCAAGAATTGAGAGGAGTCGTTTATGGGCTTATGTCCTACACAGACATCGTCCTGTTCCTTCTCTCTCATGGCAATTTGGACTAACTTCAGCTTTAAAAATAATTTTTTAAGGAAACTTATTTGGCCAGTTAGTATTTTCCAAACTCAAAGGAAAATCAATGGATGAACATGAGATAAAGATATTATATAGACTAAAGATTAAGAAAAAATATTAAAGATACTTATGTAAGTATTTTTACATCATTTTATTGGTGGCTCGTATAACTCCTATCACAATCCATCCATCCATTGTGTAAAGCACATTTGTACATACTTTGCCCTCATCATTCTCAAAACATTTGCTCTCCACTTAAGCCCCTGGCATCAGCTCCTCATTTCCCCCCCTTCCTCCCCAATACCCCCTTCCTCATGAACCCTTGATAATTTATAAATTATCATTTTGTTATATCTTACACTGTCCGACGTCTCCTTTCACCCACTTTTCTGTTGTCCTCCCCCAGGGAGGAGGTTATATGTAGATCCTTGTAATCGGTTTCCCCTTTTCACCCCACCCTCCCTCCACCCTTCCGGTATCGCCACTCTCAGCACTGGTCCTGAAGGGATCATCCGCCCTGGGTTCCCTGTGTTTCCAGTTCCTATCTGTACCAGTGTACATCCTCTGGTCTAGCCAGATTTGTAAGTAGAATTGGGATCATGATAGTGGGCAAGTGGAGGAAGCATTTAGGAACTAGAGGAAAGTTATGTTTCATCATTGCTACACTGCACCCTGACTGGCTCATCTACTCCCCAAGACCCTTCTGTAAGGGGATGTCCAGTTGCCTACAGATGGGCTTTGGGTCCCCACCCCACACTCCCTCTCATTCACAATGATATGATTTTTTTGTTCTTTGATGCCTGATACCTCATCCCTTTGACACCTTGTGATCACACAGGCTGGTATGCTTCTTCCATGTGGGCTTTGTTGCTTCTGAGCTAGATGGACGCTTGTTTGCCTTCAAGCCTTTAAGACCCAAATGCTATTATCTTTTGACAGCTAGGCACCATCAGCTTTCTTCACCACATTTGCTTATGCACTTGCTTTGTCTTCCGTGATTGTGTCAGGAAGATGAGCATTATGGAATGTCAGTTTAATAGAACAAAGTGTTCTTGCATTGAGGGAGGATTTGAGTGGAGGCCCAATGTCCATCTCCTACCTTAATACTAAACCTATAAATATGTGCACATAGATCTATTTCCCCATCCTCACATATAAATATATTTACATATGTACATGCCTTTATTTAGACCTCTATAAATGCCCTTTGCCTCCTATTTCTTTCCTCTATTTCCTATAACTTTCCTCTTATCCCACTATCATGCTCAGCCTTCATTAGGGTTTCAGTAATTCCTCTTGGTTACATTGCCCTTGATCACGCCCTACCAGGCTTCCTACACCCTCCTCACCACCGATTTGGATCACTTATTGTTCCCTTGTCCCTGAGTTTGTTAACACCACTACCTTTCCCCCTACCTCCCCCTCTCCCATGTCCCCGGGGAACTGTCGGTCCCGTTGTTTTCTCCTCCAGATTGGTCATCCAGCCTATCTTATTTAGACAGACTTGCAAAGATAATAACATGCACAAAAACAAGACAGAGCAAAATCAAGCAACAAAAGAAAAGAAAACAACAAAAACAAAAATCCAATGACAAACGCCCCCCAAAACACAACAACAAAAAAGGAAAGCTTGTAGTTAGTTCAAGGACTATTTGTTGGCCTTTAGGAGTGTTTTCCGATCGAGTTTGATGGGGTGCCAAGCTGTGGCACCAAAGTCTATTTTTGGTATTGCCTGGGGACTTTGTTGCTCTATTCCCCTTCCTGTTCTGTTGCACACCCTTAGTGTTTTGTCTCATTGTGGTGGGATCAGATCAGGCGCAATTCCCACACTGTGTCTCCAGTGTTGTCCCCTGTAGGGCTATGGGTCAGTGAGGGAAGTTGTGTCTCATAGTGGGGCCGGCCATATGGTCTTCTCTGTGGATTGGCTGCTCTGAGCAGGAATATCGTCCTCAAGGCTTGATGGGCACTTATATAAGTTTTTTGAGGCCCCCTGGTGGTTTAGTGGTTGGGCTGCTAACTACAAGGTCAGCAGTGTGAATCTACCAGCTACTCTGCAGGGGTACACAGGAAGCTTTCTACTCCTACAAAGTTTTAACAGTCTTGGAAACTCACAGAAGCTGTCCTACCCTGTCCTATAGAGTCGCTATATTTGGCATCGACTTATGTCAATAAGGTGGAGGGGGGTTGGTATTATACATGTTATAAAATTATTTCCAATAATACCTTCTTTTTTACCAGAACATATATCATTTATCATACTGTGTTAGCAAATCCAGTTCCTAGTTAGAAGAGCCGTGCTTACCTAGTTTTATTCACTCAGTGTGTCAGAATTTACATTTTAATTGTTTGGGAAACAAACAAGTAAACAAAAATGCAATTGTTGAATAGCTGCTATCTGGTAGCGACCCCATGTGGGTCAGAGTCAAACTGTGCTTTGTACAGTTTTCAATGGATGACTTTCCAAAAGTAGATCACCAGGCCTCCTCTGGGTGGACTCAAACTTCCAATCGTTCACGTAGCAGCCAACTATGTTAACCTTTTGCCATAGACTCCATCTAATCTAGGTACCCATCCACACAAAAAACTCAGTGCCATCCACGAGATCCACAGTTCAACTTCACCAGCTGCCCTGAAGGAGAGAGATGAAGCTTTCTACTCCTATACAAAGCTACACAGGGCAGGTCTTCTCTGTCCTGCAGGGTGACTATAAGTCAGGATCAATCTGATGACAGTGGATTTTTTCTTGAGGATTGCAGAAAGCTATGGTTTATGGTGGGACCCTTAAATCCCTTTTGAATTTCCACGTAGACTCAACCTCTATTGAGTTCTTTCTGAACATCGACCAACAACATGAACAGCTTTGCCCTCAACAAAGAGTGTTTGAAAGTAGGTTGCTATTCCTCCTCTAGCCAGTCCAGGGAGGGCCAGCCTAGCCCTTAGGCTAAGGTGACCAGACGTCCCGCTTTTGGCAGGACAGTCCCTATTTTTAACATCTTTCCCCCCGTGTCCTGTGGCATTTTAAAAAAGACCCGATTTTTGGAAAGAATGCACGACAAGCTAGGGTATACGGTTTTCGGCTGCCATGTGGCTATTTCTCCAGGATATGAGTTTTATCAATGGTGTCCTGCTTTTGTCCCGCTTTACCAATGTTAAAATCTGGTCACCTCACCTTAGGCATATGCCCGAGTTTGCCTTTGATGGAATTTGGGGTACTCGGGTTAGGTACTTTTTTCTTTAACATCAACTTGAACTTACATGGGAGAAACTGATGGTCTGTTCCACGGTCAGTCGATGGCCTCGTTTTGGCTGCTAATACTGAGTTTCTCCACCTAGTGCTGTCTGCTATTGAGTTTCTCCACCATTTCTTCCCATAGATGCAAACAGTTTGATTTCTGTGTTTTCCATCTGGCAAAATCTATGTGTACAATAGCCTTTTGTGTTGTTGAAAAAAGAATGTTCGCAATGAAGTGAACAATGGTCTTTCAAAATTCTTCAGCTTTGTTTCTATTAAGGCCATATTTTCCAATTACTGATTTGTCCTCTTTGTTGGCAACTTTTGTGTTCTAATCAATAATTATCAATGCACCTTGATTGCGTGTTTGACCAATTTCCGGCTGAAGACGTTGGCAGACTTCTTCAACATCTTTATCACAAGATTTAGTGAATTGTGTGCAAACGTGAATACTGCATGGGATTTCTTGTAGGTGCATAGGTATTATTTTATCACAGATAACATTGTATTTCAAGATCTATCTCTTGAAATTCTTTTGTTTGTTTTTGACAATGAATGCAATGTCCTTTTTCTGAATTTGTCATAGGCAGCATAGTAAACCATATGATTATCTGATGCAAAGTGGTCAATACCAGTCCATTTCAGTTCACTAATTAAGGTTTAGGATATCCGTCTTTATGTGTTCCTTTTTGTTTTTGATGGCTACAAATTTTCCTAGATTCATACTTCATACATTCCAATTACAAATGGATGTTTGGAGCTGTTTCTTATTTTGATTTGTCCCCCATTAGCAAATGAAGATCGGGGAAGCTGGGTTCCATCATGTTGTTTTGGTTGACTCTATGTTTCCTCGGTCGTATTTTTCAGAGTGCCTTCCAACCTGCGTCGCTCATCTTCGGCACGATAGCTGACAACGTTTTGCTGCTCGTAAGGTTTTCAGAAGCTAATCCCTCAGAAAGGGACAGCCAATTCCTTCCTTGCCTGTTCTTAGTCTGGAAGCTCTACTGAAACCTGTTCGCCTTCAGTGAATCGCTGTTACGTAAAATTCCGGTTTTACAACAACACGCAAGTCACCACGTTATGAGAAGCTGACAAACAGTGACCCTGACTTAAGCCATGGTCTTTTCAGTCATCGCATATACACGTGAAAGTTGGACAACAAAGACGCAAAAGAAGCAATCCATTTTCATGATGGTGCTGCTGAAGAATATTGAAAGTACCATGGACTCCCAGAGGACCAAACAAATCTGTCTTGGAAGAAGTAGAGCCAGAGTGCTCCTTAGAAGTGAGGATGGTGAAATTTTCTCTCATATGCTTTGGACATGTTATCAAGAAAGACCAGTTCCTGGGAAAGGACAACATGCTTGGTAAAGTAGAAGAGGGATGGGGAAAAAAGGGGGACATCCCATACAAGATGGATTGACACAGTAGCTGCAACAATGGGCTCAAACATAATAAGAATTGTGAAGATGATGTGGAGAGCAAATGCTTTGAGAATGATGAGGGCAATGAATGTACAAATGTGCTTTACACAATGGATGGATGTATGGATTGTGATAAGAGTTGTATGAGCCCCTA
>NW_022104341.1:62274619-62282501 GCF_000313985.2 Echinops telfairi | reverse complement strand
GTTCAAATGTGCTTTACACAATTGATGTATGTATGGATTGTGATAAGAGTAGTATGAGCCCCTAATAAAACGATTTAAATAAAAAAGAACTGTGAAGATGCTACAGGACTGGACAGTGTTTCCTTGTGTTGTACATGGGTTCCCTCTCAGTCAGAACCAACTCAATGACACCTAACAACGACAACAGCAACAACAACAGGATCGAGTAGTAATGAGTCATGTTCTAACTGCCAGGGTCCCAGGACCCCGGAACCATTCTTGCATTATCTCCAATAATGTATATATCTCAATCATTGTCCCTTTCCCACCTCTGTAGTCCTGCCTGCGACTTGGATGAGTTGATCTGCTATCCAGCATGGTTTTGTGAGTTTTCTTTGTTCTCCATGTCCTGTTTCAGTGGCCGTGTTTCTGTGAATCCTTAGACACCATTACGGCTGAGTACTCATGGTTGCCCTCATCTGGGTTATTTGTCTGTCTTCTCTTTGCCCTATTGAAGACTTAATAAACATACTTCTATGAATTATATTTGAATTAGGTCTCTTTCCCCCTCAACAGTAGTTACATATGTGTTTGCCTGCTTCAATAGGGGTGCATATCTTATTCTTTTCTATTTGAGGGGCTACTCCCGCCAATCCAGGATTTTTTTTCAAAACTATATATTTAATTTTTTTTTCAAAATAACCCTTTCACCTTCAAAGTACTCTCCATTACACTTAATACATTTGTCAAATCTGTGACTTCAAGCTTGGAAACAGTTTTCAAACTCATCTGTTTGGATGGCTGACAGCACCTCCCTCATTTTTTTTCTTCGCCTCTTCTATGTCATCAAATTGCTGTCCTTTTATGTCCCTCTTCAGTTGCAGAAGCAAAAAGAAGTTACACGGAGCTAGGTCAGGTGAGTAAGATGCATGGGGCAAGAGAGGCTTGCTGTCTTTTTGCCAAAAACTGGCATAGTGAGATGGCTGCATTGTCATGGTGGCAAAACCATTTCCCCATCTGCCCCAAAGCAGGCCTTTGTTTGTCACACAGTTATACAATCTCATCGGAACCTCTAAATAGACAGCTTGCTTAGCAGTCCGACCTGGTGGAATGAACTCCAAATACGCTATCTCCTCTAACATCAAGAAAACAAATGAACATTGGTTGTTTGGGGGTACCCCCTTCTATTCTGACCCACAGTGACCCCACATTGGGTTTCGAAGACTCCAAATCTTCATAGGAGCAGACAGCTTCACCTTTCTCCTACAGTGTGGCTGATGAGTTTGAGCCACTGACCTGCGGTTAGCAGCCCAGTGCCTAACCCCTAGTACCAGCAGGGTTGTGAGAAATCCCAAGGAATTCGCTAAACCACAGGGACGATGAGAACCAGCAGGGCCTAGTGTCTGCTTCTGAAGGACAGAGTTCTCCTAACTTGTGAACTTTGACCCAGCTCTTGGTGGTTAGGGAAGGGTTGTGTAGGCAGTCAATGTGAAGAACAGAATCCTTCTAAAGTGTAGTCTCTGACCTAGGTCTGGAAAGCCAGGGGCCAGAGAAATGCTATATGGGCAGCTGGTCTGGTGGTTGGTATCTGGTGTCTGTAACCTTGTAACCCAGCTCCGGGTGTCTGGGGATGAGAGAGTGCCGCTTGGACAGCTGGTAAAGAGGATGGAGAAGTGGAGTATGAAGACTGGATCCATTTCCTGGTGGCTATTGGATTCAAGCTTATCCATGCAGGCAACAATGAAACTGGGCATTTTCCACCCTGTCCTTTGTTTATTGGTGCACCCCCCGCCCCCAAGGAATAAGTTCACCTAGATATTGTAGAGTTAGCATCAACCTCCATATTGCTAAGCTTCAGTATAGCCAAATAGTTGTCTGCTTTATGAACTAAAATTAAAAAGCCTTTCCTAATCAGCATCTCACTTGATTTTCACAAATACCCTGAGAGACGGAAAGAACCGGTATTATTATCTGCATTTCACAGAAGAAAACAAAATCCCTGAGAGCATCCGTTCCTAAAGCATCCCTCTGTTCTGTACATAATTATATATTGTGAAATATTTACTTCTAATTACAAATACATGAAATGTTGTCTTGAAGCATGATGTAGCATGGGTAACAGTTTTCACACCAGGTACTCGTATGTGGGCGTATCTGCGTGTGGGCGGACCCGCCTGGAGACGATAGAGGAGTGGTCTCCATTCCTAAGACCATCGGAAATATGCGTTTTCTGATGGTGTTAGGTGACCCCTGTGAAAGGGTCGTTTGATCCCCAAATGGGTCGTGACCCACAGATTGAGAACCGCTGCTATACAGTGACCCAAGAAACACACTTTGGAAAAATGCCGCTTTAAGACACTGTGTAAGCTCCCTCAGAGATATAGCAAATGGTCACCAATAGAGCTAAAACAACAACAACAACAAACCCTCACCACCATCCAGTTGATCTCTATTGTAATGACCCTATTGGACAGAGTAGAACCACCCAGTGGGTTTTTTATGGGAGCAGAGAGCTGCTTCTTTCTCCTGCAGTAGGTGGGTTCGAACTGCTGACCTTTCAGTTAGCAGCTCAACTCGTAACCTGCTACAGCACCAGGGCTCCTATTACTACTAACAGAGGAAGTTATTAAATTAACTTGCTATTATGAAACGTGATTAAAAAAAACGTCAATTATTCATCCTTTGCCATATATACTATTCCACTGATTAATTACAGCCAGAAAGGAAACAAGTATCTAGACTTACAGTTGCCTCTTTATTATAACCAGAAAGAAGAAAAGTGGAGGGAGCTACAGGGAAGAGTGTGAGAGGGATGCTAGGGTGGGTGAAACTTCCATTGTTCCCTGAGATGCACCACCCTCCCAATGCAGATGTGATGTACTTGTCAGTCAAGAAAGTCACCTGTCCCACCCTCCGCATCAAAATCTTCCATTGCCCCCATGGCATAGTCATGATTGGTCCTTACTGCATGGTCATGATTGATTGAATATGTGTGATTAACAAAAATAATGAGATCATGCCTCCTCCCCTCCCTACCTGAGTGTGCCAGCTCAGCTTCACGTCAACTCCAGTGGGCCAGGATTCTCCCATGACACGAACTAACATAGTGTGGTCAACTCCAGATAGGATCATTTGTGAAGCAGCTAAGTAATTGTGGGGAGAATAAGACAAACAAACGAACAAACAGACAAAACCCAAACACCCTGCCATCATGTTAATGCTGACTCATAGTGACTCTGTAAGACAGGTTAGAACTCTCCCTGTGATGGCAACTCATTATGGGAATAGAAAGCCTCGTCTCTCCTCTGTGGAGCTGGCTGGTAGTTTCAAACTGCTGACCTTTCAGACAACAGCCCAACTTGTAACCACTATATCACCAGAGTTCCCTGTAGGGAGAATAGACCTCCTGAATCTAGTCACAGCCTTGATGCACTTGAGGGAGGTTTCATGGAGTGGCTCACTCCAGATCCTTTATTTGGTTCATTGACCTTCTGTTATGTTCCCGACTGATCCCAGCAGCCATCACCGGCTGATCCCAGATTCATCCATCTAGTCTCAGACTCATTCAGCTGAGCAAACACCAGCCTGTGCTTGTCCAACTTCATCTTTCTGCTTCCTGTTCTGCCCCTGAAGCTTCAGGAGTCAGGAGAAGCCTTCAGTTTACATTTGCCTCATGGACTTGAATCAAACTGGGCTTATGCGCGTCTACAGTTTATGGGTAGAAATCTCTCTCAGTAACATATAAGTACCCCTTGCTTTTCTAAAGACCCTAACCTAACACACTGAGGTTAGTTGATCAGAGTGGTCTTTGTGGCCTCGATTCATTTGCACACATTTCCTAAGTGTTTCTTGTTTTTGAAGACAAAGACAGTTTGGAAATATCAAGAGATTTCTTTCAGGGCCCCAAACAAAGGACCACATCATATGCTTTTTCTCACAGGATAGAAAGTGTGTGATGAAACTTGGAGATTCAGAAGAAGCAGAGATATCAGAACCATGTAAGGATCAACAGGGGGAAGAGATAAAAACAGAAAGAGGGATTTTATTTCAAAGACCCTTTGTGACCAGGTGAATGGTTTTTACTTGGAGTGTCTTGAGTCCCATATAGGAATGGATTTTTTTTCATAGTGGGTGGAAGTCCATCAGAAACTACCATGAAGTAATTATGAGGAAAATTAGAATTTACCTAGGTGACTGGGAGGACTGGAGGACGGGAAAGTTCTGGACCTCTACCTATGTAAAATTTATGCAATGTGTACCATAATATTGTACCATCTTCATTTTACATATATATAATGTTAGCCTAAGGATGCTGGTGTTTTGTTTTGTTTTTAATGGTAGAAATAAGAGCGATCAAGAGGATTTCTTGAACTCTGATTTCCTGGTGATAAGTAAAATGATCAAAATGTGAAAAATTTCTCTGAAGCCAATTTACACTAATATGTAATCCTTGGGGGTGGGGGCGGGGGGAAGAAGAGAGGAGCTGATACCAAGAGCTCAATAGAAAGTAAACGTCTAGAAAGGAACGATGGCAACATATGTACAAATATGCTTGGTACAATGGATGCATGGATTGTTATTAGAATTGTAAGAGCCTCCAATAAGATGATCTTTTAATAATAAAACAAAAGCCATGTAATCCTCATTTGTGATCTTCAGTTAAACTTTTCTTTGGGGGGTTAAAGATGGCCACAAAGTCTTTGCCACCCTCTCCATTGAGAGGTGGACAATTTCCGTTTCCCCGGACTCTGTGACTTCGCGAAGGGAACAGGAAGCGAGTGAGACCGTGTGTAACGTCTGAGGCTGAGGGGTAAGCGAGCTCCAGCTTGTGCCACTTGAAATACTTCCTCTGGAAAGAGAGCAACGCTGTGAGACGTTCACATACCCTGCTGGAGAGAGCGGCCATACAGAGCAGATGGAAGCCGGAAGGAATGTTGAGTGTTCCAGCCTGAGTTATCGTCCCCACTGCCAGCAGTCTGGTGGGTGGCTCCAGCCAATTGTCAGTGCAACAGAAGAACCCCCCAGCTGATCCCCGCCTGGATTTTCAAGTCATAGGATCATGAACAAACAAAATGATTGCTGTTTTTTAAGTGATGAAGTTCTGGAGTAATTTGTTATATATAGCACCAGATAATTGAAGCCATTATCTATTAGCCTAACTGGCTTCAGAGATTATTAATATTGCTTTTAGATGATCTTCCTTTAAAAAGCAATAATTCGTGAGAAGGATTAAATATTAAAGTAACTGGTTCCAGAGAAAATGTTTACACATTAAGAATGGTAGGATTGTTGTGTGTGTGAGGGGGGCTGGGGAGTGGGACTTTTGTACAGTAGGAAGAAGGGGAGACTTTAAAAAGAGAGAAGTTATCATGAAGTGATATTGTTAAGAGAGTATATTGTTAAGACAAAAATTATTTTGTGCCCATAATAGACATTGATTTGAAGTTTATTTAATCTATGGTTTGCAAATCAGGAACACTTTTGATTAGTGACAAACTGTTTCAAACAGAAAGAAACTTCAAAAAATTCATATACTGTACCCCATTTTATCTACATTGCCGTAGAAAACAGCTGGGAAATAGTGTCTACCTAATAACCATTTATCCTAAAATACAGCTTCCAGTCCAACCCTGGAGTTTCAGTTTCTCAAGGCTGACTGCATATTGATAACTCTTCAAAAGAGCACAATGCCCAGGATGAAGTACTCTTTATCAAGTATCAAGATTATTCAACTGAAAGGTTATGTGTTGAGATACTAAAGTCAAGTCTGTAGTTTGAACTTACTAGCTTCCCTGAAGGCAAATGATGAGGCTTTCTGTTCCTGTAAAGATTTATAGCCTTGGAAATCCTAGGGAGCAGCTCTACTCTGCCCTATAGGGTCACTGAGTGTGAACTGACTCAATGGCAGTGAGTTTTTATTTATTTGTTTGTTTTTCAGAAGACTGGTCTCATGGAAGATTTCAGGACAATGGCATGAGTGGGTCACCCCCACTCCACGGACCCCAGAAATCTATTGCCCAGAATAGTTCAAAACTATTTCTCATATTAAAGACGAATTATAAGTAGTTTTATTTATCGATTGCTTTCTCTCTGCCAGGCAATGTGTTCAAATTTTGTACACATGATCTAATTTTATTGTCTCATAACAGAAAGAAGATGATACTGTTTCTCTCTCAAATAATTACGTCATAGAGATGTCAGATCACACAGCTAGGAAGCACCAGAAGCAAAGCAATCAAACCAATTGCTGTTGAGTGGATTTGGGCTCATGGTGACCCATTTGCTTCAGAGTAGAACTGTGGCCCATCACGCTTCATAACCGTGACCTTGCAGGAGCAGATTGCTAGGCATTTCTTCTGAGTAGCTGTGTGCAGAACCATTTGTGCCTCCAACAGTCGTAGAAAGTGGGATTTAAATTTTAAATCTGTCTTCAGAGTCAGAAACTAGGTATTAACTATCATTCTATACTGCCTATAACCTTGTTCTTTTCAACAATTTTACTACGACTTACCCTTGTTCTCTTGATGCAACATCAGGATTGGAGGAAGGCCTACTAACGACCTACGTTATGGAGATGACACAACTTTCTTGCTGAAAATCAGGAAGACTTGAAGTACTTGCTGATGAAGATCAAGGATTGCAGTGTTCAGGATAGATTACAACTCAATGTAAGGAAGACCAAAATCCTCAAAACTGGACTCATAGCTAACACCATGATAAGTGGAGGAAAGGTTGAAGTTGTCAAGCGTCTTAGCTTGCTTGGGTCCACAATCAATGCTCATGGAAGCAGCAGGCACGAGATCAAAGGGTGCATTATATTAGGGAAATAAATGACAATACCTCTGTGAAGTGTTGAAAGCAAAGATGTTACTTTGAAGACTAAGGTGCGCCTCACCCAAGTCATGGTATTTTCCATTGCCTCGTGCACATGAAAGTTGGACATGGTATAAGTAAGACTGAAGAAGAATGGATGCATTTGAATATGGTGCTGGAGAAGGATGTTGACAGTGCCCTGGACTGCTAAGAGGACAAACTGATCTGTCTTGGAAGAAATATGACCAGAGTGCTCCTTAGAGGCAAGGATGGAGACTTCATCTTACCTACTATGGGCATGTTGTGAAGAGAGATCAGTCCCTGGAGAAAAACACAATGCTTGGTAAAGTGGAGGGACAGAGAAGGAGAGGAAGGCCCTTAAGGAGATGGACTGACACAGAGGCTGCAACAACGGGCTCAAGCACAGGAACAACTGTGAGGATGGCTCCGGACAGGGCGGTGTTTCCTTCCATGTGCATAGATTGGCTATAGGTCAGATGTGATTCGATGGCACCTATCAACAACATCCTTTATCCCTTATAGTGAATGCATTCACTGAGCATCTATTATGTACAAGGCTATAGCAGTGGTCATTTAGAGGTGAAACTCAGTGGAAGGAAAGAACAGAAGTAGGTCGAAACTACTAGGGCCAGAAATGAGGGAATTGGGACCAACTTGAGAACTTTGGCACAGGGAATACATAGGCTATCAGAAATAGGGTAGGGCACAAACACAGAGGAGGCACAAATTGACAAATGGGATATGCTGAAGATGAACCACCTGTGTACATTGAAATAATTCACCAAGAGAGTAATAAGAGAGTCCACGGACTGGGAAAACATCTTTAGCAATGACACATCAGACAACGGCCTTGTTACTAAAATCTACAATACTCTGCTAGCTTCCAAAGAGAAAAAAAACTAATTGCCCACTGAGGAGGTGGGCAAAGGACCTGAATAGAAGTTTCACAGGGGCAAAAATCTGAATGGCCAACAAACATATGAGAAAATGTTCCTGATCTTTAGCCATAAGAGAAATGCAAATTAAAACAACAATGAGGTACCACCTAACACCCTCAAAGATAGCCCAA
>NW_022104341.1:62252070-62271166 GCF_000313985.2 Echinops telfairi | reverse complement strand
GGGAAAAATGAGGCGCTGATGCCAGGGGCTTAGGTGGAGAGCAAATGTTTTGAGAATGATGAGGGCAATGAATGTACAAATGTGCTTTACGCAATCGTTGTATGTGTGGATTGTGATAAGAGTTGTATGAGCCCCTAATAAAATGATAAAAACAAAACAGAAGTAGGTATCTAGATAATAATGGTGGGATAGTTTATGAATTACAGACTTGGAAGCACTTGTTTTGCCCTACAGTTTTACTATGGCTTATCCCTCATGCCCCTGATGCAGCAAAAGTATTCACTAGCTCAACGAGCATTTTAGAACAGCAGCTTTGTGATGAATGCTGTATTGTGTCAGAAGCTATTGGGTTGGTTGAACTAGAGGAAGAGATTGATCATAACTTTTGTCATTTTAAGGTGTGTATTTTTAAAGCTAATCTCTCCTGGAAAAGTTCACCCAATTCTTAAGTTAAAAATGAAAAATTTTTAACCTATTAATATCTCAGAAATGGCACATATTTTATAATCATTTCTACTATTAATGGTAGCATTTAAATTTTAAGAAAAGCTTTTAGTGGTGTTTCTTCCAATTAATGATGCTTCTTACACCTGATGGAGACTTACATTAATTAAAATATGATAAATACAAAATATGGCTGTTGTTGGCCAGATATTGTTCACTATCCTGTATTATGTTAGTTTTCTGTCTACATAACGCTTTTTTCATCTTGCTTTTCTCTTCTTGGCCTTAAATATGTGTTTACTCCAATTATGGTCATTTATTTTCCTTCATTCTTTAACCTTTCATATTTCTATCTTCAGTCCCAACTTATTTCCTGGGCTCTTATTTATAACTGGGACCTGAATATTTCTACTTTGCTGTTCTAATGTCATCTCAAACACAATACAACCCACTGTCTTCCCCTCCTAGCCAGCTTCTCCCCCAGGCTTCCCCGATCTATCGGTTCTCTTAGTAGTTCAGAATCAAAACTCTTGGAACCTCCTCTTTTCTTCCTTTTACTTTGTGTGTTAGTCTGGGTTGACTAGGAAAACAAATTCATAGACACTCTTATGTGAATAAGAAAGAGCTTTACATCAAAGAGTAATCGTATATTAAGAAAACATCCCAGTCCAAATCAAGTACATAAGTCCAATATATTAGCCCCTATCTCCAATACAAGACCATAAATTCTTCTTTAGATTCATGCAGCACATGCAATGATGCCGAAGCAGGAAGATCACAGGCCAGTGATGGATCCAGTGGCAGTGGAAGCATCTCAGCCCTGGTGCTGGTCTCCAGGTGGCTCCTGCAGCTCCTGGGCTCTGGCTGTCATCAGAGTGGCTCCATATGGCTTGTCAATAGGAAGGTCAAGCAGAGAGAGTGAGCCTCCTCCCAGGAGAAAAAGAGGAAGTTCCCAAAATCCTCCTGGTGGGTGTTACCTTGTGACCTGATTGACAAGCTAAAGGCCACCCCTCCACTCAAGTTGACAGGAGATTATGTAACTGCCACACTTTGTATCACATCTTCCCCCATATTGCATGTTACCAAGATTATTATTCTAAGATTCCTTTCCAGTTCCACTATTACCAAGCCCTTGTCTAATTACACCTGGAGTAATCCAGAGATTTCTCCCTCTCCCTCCAGTTTTTTTCCATTGTTATTACTTTAAATTTCCCCTAGTATTGTACCGCACACTTGACTTCCTGTAAAAAGAATTTAACAGCCTATCACTGATACCTAAAAGTTTTAAAGCAGCACAGCCTCCTGTCCAGGCTCTCCCGAATCATTCTTCTCCAGCTTCATCATCCACCATCTAACCTGGAGGAAACTATTCTGCATGTTTTAACTTTCTCAGGTTTGGCCTTTACATTGTTGAGAGATCTCTACTCCCATCGGTTGGCTTATTAAGAGTTTAGTTTACAGTGACCCTTTGCTCCAATTGCTATAGCACCTCATGTACTTATCCTTCTAAGCATGAAAATATCTAATGAGAATTAAAAGATTTGAGGGCAAAGGCTACATCTCTCCATATTTCCAGGGCTGATAGTCTTTTAATTTTTATTTTTTGAACTGTGTATCATAGTTTGGGTGAATGTTTACAGAACAAATTAGTTTTCCATTCAACAATTTATATACATTTTATTTCATGACATTGGTTACATTTCCCTCAATGTAACAGCACTCTTTCTTCCCACTTCCTCTCTGGATTTCCCATGTCCATTTGTCCTTCTTTCCTGTCCCTTCCTGCTTTCTGAGCTCTGCCTTTGGGCAGTATTGCCCTTCTGCGGTTGATGTACTGAGGAGTACATTGTTCCCCAGCCTTACTGTTTGAATGATAAGCTTGTCTATTGCTTGGCTGAAAGTCGATGCCCAGGGACGGGCTCAATTCTAGGTTTGCAGGGTGTCTAAGGGCCACAATCTTGGGGGTTCCATCAGCCTCTACCAGACAACTACGTCTGGTTTTTTATATGATTTTGAATTTTGTCTGACATTTTTCTCTCTGTTGTGATCACAATTAGAGCAGTCAGTCAGTAGTGGTAGTTGAGCACCATATATTTCCCCTGGGATTAGGATCCTGGGGAATGTGGTTTGCATGGTCTGTTAGTGTTTTGGATTAATTATTTTCTTTGATCTTTGATTTTCATCACTCTTATTTGCTTTGGCCACGGAGGGACCAATAGTTGCATCTTTGATGGCTGTTGGCTAATGTGTAAGACCCGAGTTGCTACCCACCAGATTAGCATGTCGGACATTGTTGTTGCAGATGTTTAGATGTTTCCTGAGGCTCTGGACCTAAGTCCTCAAGCCCAGTGACTCATTCCCTCAAGGTGTATGGTGTTGGCAACTTTGAAAGCCTCAAAGTCTTTTAAATAGAGCTTTAGCTTTGGAAATTAACCTCACCTACAAATTCATTTCACAGATGAGGAAACAAGCTCAGAGAAAAGTTAAGATATTCTTGGTATAAAGCCCAGCATTTGTTGATAGTTATAGTTTGTATATAAAAGGATTGGCTTATGCAGACAGATTTCGAGAAGGTGAAAGAAGGACATTTTCTAACAAAGGTGGGACGCTGGGGCAAGTTTCCTGGAAGGGAACTTGTAGACAATAGGAGCCCTGTCGAGGGTAGCTCTTGCTTTAATTTTACGTATCTTGAAAACAGTTGGTTGCTCACTGTTTGATTGTGGAATAAAATCTCTGCAGCAGGTAGCTCGAAGACCGTCAAGTAGGTTGGCTTTGGGGCCCAGGGGAAGAGCTACTACTGTCCAGTGGTGACAACTAGCCTCGGGCTTTCCACCGTAAGAAGTGAGCCAGGGCACGCCCCTGGCTGGAATCTGTGGACCAAGCAGCCGCGGAGGCCTTGGCCGGGTCCCAGGAAAGAAGAGTAAGGGGCTTTCCACCTGGCCCCAGCCTAACCCGGCATTGGAAGCCCAGTGGATTCCAGCCTCAACTAGCAGGCCCTCCCCGGAGCCCAGTCCCTCGCCCCGCCCCCGGCCCCGCCCCCTACGCTCTGCGGACTCGCTCCCGCGTCAGGCGCGCGAGCGCGTGAGCGCGGGGAGGCGGGAGGCCAGACGGGCGCTCCTCCGCGGGGACGAGCGCGCAGGCGCCCTCTGGGAAGTTGCTGCAGACCCGAATCCCAAGCGCCGGCGGGCGGCGGGGTAAGAGGCCGGGAGCTGTGGGGTTCTGGCGCTCCGGGCCGTGCTGGGGAGACTGGAGGCTCGCGACGCCTAGAGGCTGCTTGTTGCCGCGTCTCGAGGCGGTTCGGTGGAGGCCACTGGGCTCTTCCTTCCGCCCCACAGAGGGCACGGACGCGGGGCCTCCTCAGCGCCGCCTGCGAAAGTGGAGCGGAGCCAGGGCGCGGGGCTGTTGGAGGGGCCCCCGAGGCGCGAGCGTCCCTGGTGCCCGTCGCGGGTCTCCGGAGCCGGGCAGGAGAAATGTCAGGGCAGGGTCTCCCTTGCCCGTGGCGCTGCTCGGGATAGACGGAACCTCGGGACCGAAAGGAGCAGATTACGTTACAAAGAGCGGGCAGGGCGCGCTTTGTCGAAAGGCCCGCGGTGGCGGCGTCGACTCCCTGAATGGTGACGTGTTGCACTGTTAACCAAACCCTGGGCTAGCTGTTGCGGGAGCACCTGTAAAAATTCCCAAGCCAAGCTCACTGCCACGTAGTGGGTTGCGACCCACACCAACCCTACAGAACAGAGCAGAACTGCTCCCGGGGTTTCCGAGATGTAAATCTTTATCGGAGTACAACGCCTCTAATTTTTCTTGCGGAGCAGTCGGTGGTTTCGAACTGTTGACCTTCTGATTAGTAACCTTGGAAACGGTACTAGGCAGTTCTCTTCTGTCTGGTAAGGTCACCCTGAGTCAGAACAGCCCTGATGGCAACGGGTTTGGTTCTGGTTCCGGAGCGACGCTGCGCTGCCATCAGCTTGGCAACTCCGTGGAGTGTGATAGGTTAGGAAGTAACTCTGCAGGTGGGAAACATAACCAGCCCTTTGAACTTTTAAGAAGACCAACGTAAAGATTCTCACACAGTATTTTTAACCTTACAATAAAGTTAGGTAACCGCTCCTTTCCACAGGAGGCGCTCTGTTTGGCAAATACTGCATAGCTACTTGATTTCTGAATGCTGGGAACATGCCCCTCACCAAATCCGATTTGATTCTAACTGGTAGTAATGCTATAGGACAAAGTAAAACTGCCCTATTGGGTAATGCTTAACAGGAGCCACATCTTTTTACTGTGGAGAGGTTGGTAGATTCTTTACCTACTGTGCCACCAGGGTGTCCTGTGTCCCCACAGCACTCAATAAACCAAGAGGATCCTCTGCTTGCAAGGAGCTTATATTCTTATTTACCAATGTGATTTTCGGTCTATTAAAAAAATCCCTTTTTAATAGAAATTTGCAATGTACAGATGAATAAAATTCCTTTCATGCCTTCTTGATTGAAATATACTCATAGGTACAGTTGTGACTGGGTGGCACAAATGGTTAGGCACTGGACTACCAATGGAAAGACTAGCTGTTCAAACACGCCACGAGGATTCTTGGAAATGAGGCCCGGAGATCTGCTTCTGAAAGCCACAGCCTTAAACTAAGCCCCATGGAGTTCTACTCTGCATACCTGGGGTCATCGCAAGTCATAACTGACAGCATCTAATGATAACAACTTGCCACAAATTAAACGCCTCTTTTAACCACCACTCAGATCAAAAGAGAGACAGACCATCCCCAGCAGCTCAGATCATCCTTGGGAGCTTCCCAATTACTATCTAATTTTTCTCCAGAGGCAAACTTTTGCTAACACCATAGATCAATTTGGACTATTTCTGAGACTTTCATAAATGGAACAATATGGTATATATTCTTTGGTGTTTAGCTTTTTGCTCAAATTTATACTTTTGTGATTGTTCACTGTTGTTTGAAAACATAATTTATTGGGCAGTGGGACAGAGGAAAGCTTTAGGGAGGGGTAGTTCTCAATGAGTTTTCTGAGGGGATGACTTGAGATGCAGCATGAGTACCAAAGAGGTTAGAGAAGGGAAGAGTTGGGTTAAGAACATCCTGAGCAGAAGGAATGCAAGGGTGTGAATGAACTTGACAGGTTTCAGGAAAAGAGAAGAGAGACATCCCTGTAGGAAAGTAGAGGAATTGAAGTTGGAAAGAAGTCAGATCACTGTGGGTTTTATGCCCTGGGTATTTAGATTGGACTCTAAGTGTAATAGCTGTTAGGAAGAAAGGAAGGTCTATATATTAATATATATACTCACCAAAGAATATAGTCTTAAAAAGGGGCAACATTCTTGGGTGAAACATTACCATTTGGGAAAGCCTCTTCTGTATTGTGAGGATTTATATTAAATCAGTTACAATTCGCTACCAAAAAGAAGATTTAGAAGGTACTTTATAAATTAGACCTCGATTCTGTTAGGCGCTAGTCACTTCCAACTCACAGTGGCCCTGTGTGACAGAGTGAACCTGCCCATGTGTCTTTTTCTAAGCTGGAATCTTTACAGTAGTAGCTTCCTAAGTTTTCCTCCCGTGGAGCTGCTGGCTGGCTTTTAGCTGACATCCTTTCAATTAGCAGGCCAATGCTTAACTGTTGTGCCACCAGGGACAATGCAGTTAATTTCTGGTTGGGGCTCATAAAGAGAAACTTGGTTCTTTCAGAGGAGGCTCAATGAACTTTTGGACAGCTGTAATTATTAAAATACTTTCCTAATATATAATTGAAATACATTCAAGTTACTTTCAGTTATCTTTACCTCCCATTCAGTACTCATGCCTTCTGTTGTTTGTTTTTAATTTCAGTACAGGACTTTGAAATGATCTGTCATGATTTCTGGAGTTAGATTTGGTCCATCCATAGATGCTGTCCAAATCTTTTGTATTCACTCATCTGTCATTGTGTTGTTAACAAGCTTGATCAAAATGGTATCAATTAAAAATTGTATGTTCACTCCAAATTCATTATGAATATTGTTATTTGGAACATAATTTTTGTTGTTTAAAATTCCTGTGGAAAATATTTTGGCACAGTAAGTGTTGGACTGCTAACCTCAAGGTAGGCAGTTCAAATCCACCAGCTGCTCCACAAGAAAAAGATGCCCCCATAAAGAGTTACAGCCTCAGAACTCTCATACAACCTTTCTACTTTGTCTTACAGCAGGGGTGCTCACACTTTTTCAGCATGCGAGCTACTTATAAAATGATCAAGTCAAAATGATCTACCAACTACAAAAATGCAAAACATATTTTATTTATTTATTACATTTATTCATAAATGCATGGAGAATTCTTTATATGTACAATGTATGTTTATGTACCTTGCATAACTGCATGAGTCCACGTTGCACAACACAACACAATTAACTATGTACGTTTTTTGTCATGACCTGAGTTTACTCTGATGACTTGCACTGAATGGAATGAGCCAGGGATGCATAGTCTGGACAGTAGTAGCTGCTGACAGCCCGCCTCAAGCACACTTCCAAATGATCATAGTCCTGGTGGAACGGTACTTGGACTTAATGATCTTTATGTGGAAAAAGGCCGACTCACATAAATAAGTAGAGCCGAATAATGCAGGCAAGGAGGTAGCACATTGTCTCATGTTTGGGTACTTTCCCTCTACGAGTAAGTTCCAGAACTGTTCATGTGCTCTGGACTTTAGCTGAATGTCGGCTGGTAGTGTCAAAATCTCCCGTTGCATATGAAAGTGATACGTTTCTGTCTTCTTACTTGGTCCAGCTCCCCCACTCATTTTAATACCCTTTCTTACATTTAAGAGAAAAAACAAGGTCTAAAAATTGGCGATAACTTATGTCAGTTTTGATGCACTCAGCGCAGTTGTTTGCGCATGCGGTTGACCCCCTAAGCTTGCATCTGATTGGCTGTGCTGTATATCAATTAAGTGATGTGATTGATGATAGGCTTACATCTATTTTTTAAATGCCATGCGATCTACTCACACTACATTTGTGGTCGGCTAATAGATCACGATCAAGATAAAATATTACTTCAGTTATGTACTTAAAAAGCAATGTATTATATTTTGTGTGGTTATTGACAATCTACACAGCAAAACATACATAAACCCAACAAGTTTTTACACTCTGAATTGTGCACACATTCCCACTCTCCTGTTCTGAGTTGTTCCTCCTTCATTGACATGAACTCACTGGTCCCCCTATGTCTCCTGTTTAATCTTTTGTTGATTAATAATTTATTTCTGAATATACTTAAAGTATATCCTGTGGTTAAAGCAGCCCGCTCTTTTTCAAAGAGACAAAATGTCATTTTGATTTTTTCTTTTAAACCCTCAACCTCATAAAACAAAACAAGAAACGTGGTTCATTATGTTTTGATGCTTTTCTATTTTTGTCTTACAATGTGGGGGCTATTCTTGTTGATTTTTCCAAGATTGCGATTCACCCTGGTATAAGGTGAATGTGATCAGCACAAGCATATTTTGGAAAATAGAGTTAACACCAAAGCTACAGAATAGTTAGTGGAAAACTTTCCCCAAACTAAACGTAGAAACACAAATGTTCTCTTTCTGTTGGTACCAAAAGGAAATCACCACTTTGTCCACCTTCACGGGCAATTTTTACCTGTCATTGATTTGGCTCATCTGCTAATTCTTGTATCAACCTATTTCTGTTGTTTGCTTCTCTTAGACATACACCTTCGTGGGAGCAAATTCTTACCGCCCAGGGCTTCTTAAACCATTCCCACTCACAACCCCTGTTCTAGAAATTTGAAATTCAGGCAATCACTGCTGGAAACACCTAGGATTCATTTGATTTT
Source organism: Echinops telfairi (assembly GCF_000313985.2). NCBI lineage: Eukaryota > Metazoa > Chordata > Mammalia > Afrosoricida > Tenrecidae > Echinops > Echinops telfairi. The sequence goes on along the minus strand of NW_022104341.1, from coordinate 62,262,876 downwards.
GAATTAACTTTTGGTCGTTGGGTGTCAAGTTTTTCGTGACCCTTACGTACAGTTACTTGATCCCATGTGGTCAACCCACAGTTTCTGAGTGTTGATTTAGACATACACTTTTCCCTGTTAATATGAGAGTAGAGTAGACCTATGGGATAGGGTTGCAGAAATGCTATAAAGTGAAGGAAACAAATTGCCACGAATTTATATGGAAAACATTTTCTGAGTGTCTTCAGGCCCCCAAAATAACCTACCAGATCATATCAAATAAACATAAAATATAAAATTTCCCTACCTAACCTTCAGGGCTCACATACGCAGTTCAAAGGTCTGGCGGTTTGCTGTGGTCTGAGTGAATGTAGTTCCAGGGGAAGGAGCTTGGTGGCGCCACTTTCACCCTTCAGGCTGTGCCTGGCCTCGTCGCTGGCTCCCTGTGAAACAGCTGAACACTGATTTCACTTTTCGCCTTTTTTTTTTTTTCGTAAAAGCAAAAAGCCACTTTAGATTTCTTTCGGTTAGTGAAAACAAATACTCGTGCAGGCCTTTCTTAAAAGTGAAGTGTTGGAAAGTGAAGTTCAGAAAAGATGGGGGTACTCGGCATCTAGTACCATTTAACTGGGAGACCACAGGTATTCACTGTGACAAATGTTAAAATGTTACCAGTGATAACATTTTCGAACGAGATAACTAGGGAATAAAGCACTTAACGTGATTCCCCCTCTTTTGCATTCTTTCGTTTTACGTTATAGAATTGTGCTAAACTAAATCCTTCTCTCTCCTCCCCGCTTCCCACCCCCATTTCAGGCTACTTCTTCATAGATTCAACCAACAATCTTTTGCTTCACAAAGAGCCACCACTTAGACTCTTCTCAAATTCGTGTTTCCACGGAAGTGATAACTTTTCTCTGATCAAGAAAAGACGTGACTGACTACATGTTGAAAGTATCCCAGCACCAATCCTATTTTTTTCTTTTCTAAATTTGAAGAGCAACAATGGAGAAGCTGCCCTTCATGACTATAGTGGTCTTAATAGGACTAACAGTACGGTGGACAGTTTCTCTTAATTCGTACTCAGGTAATATATTTTTACTGATTAAAAGATATCGATAAATATTCCTTTGGATAAAGTTGTTTCATGGGAGTAGAAAGCTGCTTCTTTCTCCACCGAGCAGCTTGTGACTTCAAACTGATGACCATGCAGTTAGCAGCCTAACGCTTAATCACTATGCCACCAGGGCATAGTTGGATAAAGTTATTTTATGTGTGTGTGGGTGAAGGGTTTAATAGGTTACAGTATTTTTGACTGGCACAAAGAAGAACTAATAATGTCAGTGCAAAGATGTATGGATAAGAATTACGTAGACACATGGACTTTGTGTTGTGAGGGAACAAAAATGTATTCTACCTGAGAAGATGCCAAATTGAGAAATACTTATACATTAGGCAGCGAGGGGAGACAACTGAGATCATCTTCATGGGGGAAGCAGAGTCCCAGGTGTTTTTTTTAAAAAACTTAGTGTTACAAACCTCCCAGGTGCTCTTAAGAAAGACCTGGTAGTCTGCTCCTGTAAAGATTGACATCCTTGGAAACCCAAAAGGGTGCAATGAGTTGGCAGTACTTTGTTTTTGTCTTTATGTTCCAGGTACGGTGTTGGCGCTAGGTGACTACCAGTGCTCTAGTAGGAACGTGGTCACATTAATCACAATGTACCAGTATGTGTGAAGTACGAACAGTATGGGGAAGCTATCTGGACGTGTTGGAGGAGGTTCTTCAGGGGAGGTGATGTTTGAAAGAGGAGTTGAGATTAGCTAGGCAAATGAAATGAGGGAAGGCATTTTATGATTGTTTTTTTTGTTTTTTAGCTTTGTATTATGGTTTGAGTGAAAGTTTATAGAGCAAATTGGTTTTCCACCTAACAATTAATACACGTCTTGTTTTGTGATATTGATTGTGATCCCCACAATGTAACAATACTCAGAGAAGGTATTTAGACATGAGGAGCATGCAGACACAGTGTCATGAGAAAGCATGGCTATTATAATTATATAGTACCCTATCCACTGCCATTGAGTTGATTCTGACACCTAGTGACGCTATAGTACAGAATAGAATTGCCCCTTTGGGTTTCTGAACTAGAAATTTGCTCTAGACTTTAAATCGGTCTTGTAGAGTGGCTGGTGGGTTTGAACTGATGACCTTGTGCTCAGAAGCCCAACATGTAACCCATGCTGCCACTAGGGCTCCCAGAGTAGCATAAAAAGACGAACACAAAGGGAGAGAGGGAACGTGCAGCTAGATATTTGGCTGGGTTTTTTTTTGTGTGTTTTTTTTAAAAATATGGAACGCTTAACAAATTTACGTCATCCTTGTGCAGGGGCCATGCTAATCTTCTCTGTATCATTTCAATTTTAGTATATGTGCTGCTGAAGCAAGCACTTGGATTTATAATTATTAACTAGGAAAACTGTTATTTGAACTTTTGAAAAAAGTATAATGTATGGTGGGGAAAAAGAATAAGAAAGAGGTTGAAAGTAAACAGACCATAAATTAGAAGACAATAATAGAAGGGCTGAGCTATTATTAGTATTTACCATATGCTAGACACAAAATATCCTTAATGTTCACCACAACATTTTAGATAGCAAATATTTCTCATTTACAAATGGGAAATGAGATGACTGGAATTGAATGAGACAGCTGGCAACTAGGATTAAAATTTTACTTAAAAATCAGTACTTTTATGACTCCACACTGCAGCCTCCATATAAGAGCCTGAACTAAGGTAAGATTGTAAAAATGAATTTGAGTAATTTTAAGGAAATAAAATATTTTGGAACATAAGTTCAAATCTTAGTTTCTCCCCTTGTTTATAGGGCATTAGTTAATCTCTCTGAGCGTCAGGAACCTCTTCTACAAAGTGGTGCTATTAGCATATATCCCAATAGCATAGTGTGAGGATTAATAGAGATAATGTCTGAATGATGTTTTGTTTTTAACATGAGGGTTACGGTACTTCAAAATGTTCATGGAAAAGTGGAATGAAAAAAAATGGGATTTTCCCATGAACTTTTTGAAGCCTCCTGTTGGTGTATGACTATAACCAACACATTTATGATTCATAGCTGTTATCTCATTTGATCTTCACATCAGATCATTTACCCTGAAAATATTTATGGAGTGCCTACTGTACCATGAGCACTCTTCTGGTCATTAGGGTGGTCAAGAATAATGGTATCTTTTCTTGAAAAGCTCACAGTCTAGTGAATAGGGTGGACATATAAATATATACTACATTAAAGTGAAATGTGTTATGAACAAAGCAGGGGCCCTAGTGACACATGGCTAAGAGCTCAGCTGCTAACCACCACAAGGTTGGCGGTTTGAATCCACCAGTGGCACTACAACAATGCTTCCTTAGTGATTACAACCTTGGAACCCCCAGGAGGGCAGCTCCACTCTTTGCAGGTCACTATGAGTTGGAATCGACTATGGCCAGGATATGAGTAGGAAAGACGGGGAGCACAGAGAAGACATTTAGTTCAGATGAAGACTTAAAGAATATAACCTTTAAGTGTGTTCTGAAAGGGAGAGAAGGTCTGTCCTAGGCAGATCAGGTGGGTGAGGAGAGTATTCCAGTAAAAGGGTCAGCTTGAGAGCCACAATTGAGTTTGAAGAGTCAACTGTAAAGATGAATTGTGTGAGGATAAAGAAAAGGGAAGAGTCTGAGGACGATCCTCATCTCCAGTGAAAGATACTGAGATGGGAAACCTAGACGTAGAACAGATTCACTGTGTGTGGGGTGTGTGTAATACATTCCATTAATTGGATGTGCTAAGATTTGAGAGCATTTTTGTCACATAAAAAGGGGTGTGTTTTGAGCGTTGGGAGTTTGGTGAGAGGGACGCCAGAACACATTAATCTATCTTTAGTTTGTCTCGGAGAGCACTTTCTTTGTAGAACTAGATTCCGGTGTCGTCATTCTGCAGTGCTGCTCTCTGGTGAGCTAGACTGTATCAAGTGCTGTACTGGATTTTTTCCTTGTGAAATTGTCACCAACACCTAACAATAACGAGGACCAAAGCAGGCAGGCTCCCTTACACCCGGCCCTCAGATAGAGCAAAACAAGTGGAAGTGATGGGCCAGAAAATATTTGCTGCCATTCCTAGAGCAGACTATCTAGGGCTCCTGTTTCAAGCCTGCCTGGCATTTCCCAAGTGTGAGGGTTCCTGTTGCTCCACATCCTTTGGAACATGTGGTAGTGTTGCTTTGGAATGTGGCACATGATACACAGTTTGAAGCCCCTGCAGATGCCCCACCCTCATCCCCAGTTCCTGTGATTATGATGAAATAGCAGATCCGTGAGAAGGTTACGGTTTATGACTCAGTTGATTTAAGACAGGGAGAGTGTGATGGACTATCCAGGTGGGCCCAGAGTAACCAAACAAGCGCTTGAAAGCAGAGAACTTTCTCCTGCTGATGGCGGAAGGGGAAATGAGAGGGTTTTCTTGAACAAAGACTAGGCCACATAAGAAGAAATGTAGCCACCTTTTGTTGTAGAAAAGCCCTGGATGAGATGGATTGATGGAATAAGCACACAGTGGAATCAAACATGCCAGTGATCATGGAGATGACACAGTGTTTTTTGTTTGTTTGTGTGTTTGTCTCCAACTGGACCGTGTTTTGTTCTGTCACTGGCTTCCATGAGTTGGAGCCTACTTAGGACAATGAACAACAGCAAATAAAACAGCAATGCACAAACATATCTTTTTTATTGATCCAATTCTCAGAGTTCATCGGAAAGCTCTGTTGGGTTCTATACTATTGATCAGTTTGGGGAAAAGCGGGCCATCATCATCATACCGAGGCTTTGAAGTTACTATGATGGGCTGCTTTTCCATTTATGAAAGTCTTCCTCCGTGTCTTCCAAGAAACAGAGGGGCTTCAAAACATTTGTGGAAAAATGGAATTTGAAGATAATGGAATTTCCTCATAAACTTTTTGAAGACCTTTGTATTTTGTAATATTCACATCCTTCCTATGAAATATTTCTTGGTATCATATTTTCCCCTCATAATTTTAAATGATTTATTTTTAAAAATTGCTTTTATAGATATTTGCCACTGTTGTGTTGAATATTTTATTTTACACAGTATTATTACCTTGTATTACAATGTCATGAAATTCAGTAGTTCAATCACATAAGAGCCATACAATCATGTCCACAATCAACCTCAGCACATTTACTTCCTTCTTGTACCCATTGTCATCACACCTCCACCTACCCTCAACCCTACCCCTCAAGAACCCATCAGTGCACCTACTGTCTCGATAGCTTTTCCTATCCTGGATTTCGTATACAGAAAATAGAAAACAAAATACAGAAAAGCAAGACAAGACACTGTATTCCGCATGATAGCAAGGCTGTTCACACCCTGGTCTGTGGTCAGAGGGGATTCACAGGAGGCTTAATTCATGTGCAGACTCTGCATGGATTTGGGGCTCCCATTGTCATCCATAGCCTTCCAAACCCAATTATTCACAATTTAAGCTCTGATCCCATTCCCTCCTTTGGTTTTGGATTTTCTCATTCACAATCCTTGGATAACACATGCTGATAGCTTCTTCCATGTGGGTCCAATTCATGCCTCATTCAAATGGCTGCTTGTTCAATGACAAGTCTTTAAGACTCCAGATGCTATTATTTCTAGTAGCCAGGCACCATGTAGTTTCTTTGCCACACTTTCCTATAGCACCCTTATCTTCAGTGATCTTTTCTCGAGTGTGAGCTTCAAGCAGGGCCATGTCTTAAGCATTAGTTGTTCTCTGTTTGGAACTAAAATTAATTGTGAGCCAAAATCCCATTCATATATCTATGATTTATATGCCTCTGGTTCATTTTAGAGACATCATTATCATATTGTGTTAGAGAATAGTATCTTCCTGGAGCATAAGGTAATTCTATTGATAGTGTGTTGTTGACTTTTTATGTTGTCTTTTATACTTGGCAAGTTTTCTAATCTTACTATTTTTAGTATAAATAATAATATTAGTATAAATAAGTAAATTTAGTATAAAATTTATTTATTTATTTAGTGAGCTTGTATACCAGAAAACACACAATTCAATAGTCTAGACCAGGACTAGGCAAAGTTTTGAGACAGAAGAGCCAATCACATAAATTTAAAAATTGCTTGAGAACCATAAATATATTTTTACAAGCATATGAATTCACCATTATCTGAATAATATACTGTAAATGAAACTATGATATTTTAATTTTAATTTTCAATTTTACTTCAGAGCCAGATGTACATGCCGAAAGAGCCACATCTGGTTTGAGAGCTCCAGTTAGTCTCGACTCTACAATGTACAATGTACATTGTACAATGTACAAATAAGTTACACCAATTACTTTCTTCAAGTTGTGTGTATAACTATTCTCACTATCTTTTCCCCAATTACTCCATTACCATTAAGATAAACTCATTGTTCATTAAGCTTCTTTCAGCTAATCTTTTGAATTGCCTTTGCCAGCTTGTTCCTATATAGATGGTTCTTTAAGCGAGCTCTATGTGTAAGGCAAACATTCTTTACTTATTAAGCTAAATAATTTTTTGACTTAAAGTTGACTGTAGGGGAGAGTTGTGGCTTCAGTTTAAAAGCTTATCTCAGGGCAATAGTTTTGGGGTATTATCCAGCCTCAATGATTCCCAATGTTTGGATTCCATGAGAATTAAAAATTATGTACCACATTTCCCTCCGTCTTGATCAGTATTCTTTTTTTAAATTTTTTTTATTATTAATCAATTTATTGGGGCTCATACAATTCATCACAACACATAGATCAATTGTGTAAAGCACATCTATACATTTGTTGCCCTCATCATTCCCAAAATTCTCTTGCCTCTTGGGTTCCCCGAATCTGCTCATTTTCCTTCCCCCCCCCCCTCCCGTTCCCTTCCTCCTCCCCTTTCCCCCATGCACCCTTAATAATTTATAAATTATTATTGTATCTTATATTACACTGTCCGGCGCCTCCCTTCACCCACCCCGCTGTGCCCGTCCCCCAGAGAGGAGGCCACACGCGGCTCCCTGTGATCCATTCCCCCTTGCTACCTCCCCTTTCCCTCCTGGTATCGCCACCGTCACCCCCCCGTCCTGAGAGGCTCCTCCGTCCTAGATTCCCTGCGCTTCCAACTCCCATCCGCACCGCTGTGTATCATCTGGTCTAACCAGGTCTGCAAGGCGAAACTGGGGTCCTGGTAGTTGGGGGGAGGAAGCGTTCAAGAACTAGAGGAAGGTTGTGAGTTTCATTATTGCTATACTGTACCCTAAGTAACTCATCTCCCCACTACCCCTCTGCAAGGTATGTCCAGTTGTCTAGAGATGGGCATTGGGTCTCCATCGCGCGCCACCCTCATTGACAAGGATATGACTTTTCTCCCCGCCTTTGGTGTTTAAAGCCTGGTCCCTTTGGCCCTTCATGATCGCACATGTTGGTGTGCTGCTTCCATGTGGGCTTGATCAGTATTCTTATGTAGAATTTTGATCAAAACATTCTATAATGGTAGCTGGGGACCATCTAATTATTCTGGTTTCTGGCACAGGACTTTCTAATCTTGTTAATTATAATGATTTAGCTATAGGATTTTTTTGAATTTTTTTTTTCTTTTTTTCTGGAAGGGCTTTATTATTGGGGGTGGGAGGTGGATGACGACATGGAACGCAGCCCTTCTTGGCAGCGGCCTTCCTCACGGCGGCCAGCAAGTAGCTCAGCTCCTCTCTTTCTCTTAGCCCGGATTGTGTGCTCACCCGCTTTTGATGAACCTAAGTGCCCGCTTGTCCTTGGAGACCTTGAGCAGCTCCATGGCCCTTCGCTCGAAGGGTGCAAAGCCACGCACCGCCCGGATCATGTCCGCTGGAACGTGGTGTGCTTGGGGAGGCCCCCGCGGCGGCGGCTGGGCCTTGGCCTGCGCACGTTCTCGGTCACCTTGTGGCCTTGTCGAGGCCCAGGCCCATCGGGTAGCGCACAGCCTTGGCTGCTACTCTTCGATGGCTGCCGCGGCGGAAGACGAATTTTTTGAATTTTTAAGTAAAAAAATGTTTTGGAATAATGATAATTTTATATCTGATGCTACTATTTATATCTTTATTTTTTCTTTCATTTTATTTTTATTGCTAGGATCTTTATTGTAGTAGAATAGAAGTAGAAGTAGCAAATATTCTTGTGCCTAATTTTAATGAGTGCTTTTAATTCACTTAATTTCCTATAGTTTGTAGTGTTAGAAATGATATTAAAAGATTTTTTAGTTTTGAACCAAACTTCCATCGTCAGACTTGATAGCCAGGTTATGCTAGCTTCATAAAATCAAGTAGGGAGTATTACTTAGTTTCCTATAATCTGGAATTAGAGGAATTACATAAGATTGCAATTATTTGTGTTTATTATTTAATAGAACTGGATAGTAAAAAAAAAGTTTTAGACCTAGAGTTTTTTTGGGTGTGAAAATATTTAAACAGTGATTTTTTTGTGTGAAAGTTTTTAAACAGTGATTTAGTATATTTAATGGTTATAGGACCCTATGGGTTTTTTTGTTTCTTCTTTGTAATATTTTTATAATTTATATTTTTCTAGGAATTTGTGTCAACTAAAATTTAAAATTATTGGTATATTTTTTACTAGTTCCATTTTAGTATCTTATAGTTAATATTCTTCCATTAAAAATGAACAACAATGGCTTATTAATGTTTTTTCTTTAAAAAAAAATCATTTTATTGGGGGCTCATACAACTCTTAACACAATCCATACAATCCATACATATATCAATTGTGTCAAGCCTATTTGTACATTTGTTGCCTTCATCATTCTCAAAACATTTGCTTTCTACTTGAGCCCTTGATATCAGCTCCTCATTTTCCCCCCTCCCTCCCCACTCCCCTCGCCCTTATGAACCCTTGATTGGTTTATTAATTTTATTAGTATTTTCAAAGAACTAATTTGATCTTTTCAGTAGTAACCTAAAAGTTTGCGCCTTTTTTAAAATAGCTTAACTTGATATCTTTGCTTATTTAATTTTCAGTCTTTTTAATATAGTTATTTACATTACAAATTTCCTTTCAAGTAGCACCAGTAATATTTCCTAATTTCCATTGTGATTTTTTGCTTTGAATCATGACTTATTTAGAACTTTAAAAAAATTCTAAGTATTTAGGCTTTAAGTTTGCTCTTTTTTAAAAATTTAATTTTTTAAAAGATCGTTTTATTGGGGACTCAGAACTCTTATCACAGTTCATACATACATCCATTGTGTCAAGCCTATTTGTACATTTGTTGCCATCATTATTCTCAAAGCATTTGCTTTCTACTTGAGCCCTTGATATCAGCTTCTCATTTTTCCTCCTCCCTTCCTCATGAACCCTTGGTAATTTATTATTTTTTCATATCTTACACAAAGTCTCCCTTCACCCACTTTTCTGTTGTCCGTCCCTTTGGGAGAGGGGTATATGTAGATCATTGTGATCGGTTCCCCCTTTCTCCTCCCACCTTCCCCTTACCCTCTTGGTATTGCTACTCTCACCACTGGTCCTGAAGGAATCATCTGCCTTCGATTCCCTGTGTTTCCAGCTCTTATCTGTACCTGTGTACATTCTCTGGTCTAGCCGGGTTTGTAAGGTAGTATTGGGAGAGGATAGTGCAGGAGAGGAAGCATTAAAGAACTAGAGGAAGTTGTATGTTTTATCATTGCTATACTGCACCCACATTGATTCTTTTTTTTTTTTTTTTAAGTTAGGATACAACTCTTGTTTACAGGCCATTAATAGCGATCATTGATAATGTTTCTGTCTTTTTCCAATGAGGAAGCTCTCAACAATCCCATACAGAAAGTCATACAAGATTCTAATCAGATATGTCTTCGTACTTTGGGGTTTCACACTTCCTACTTGGTTCAAGTTAATTAGCCTAGAACCAGATTTTAGTTATACAATATGGCAGTGCATCAGGGTTTAAATTCTGAGTGCCTACTCAGCAAAAGCTATGGATAGCATTGGAAGCCCCAAATCTGTTTGCAGAGACCCCACGTGGATTAAGCCTCCATTGAATTCCTTCTTCCCATTAAACTGCTAAGTGAAGTCTTGCACTCAGGTAGAGTACAGTGGAAAGTGGATTATCTCCACTCTTCTCCACCCTTTGGGGAGGGGCAGTTTCCCTTCGGGGCTTGTCTGGAGACATCTTATATGGAGATCACCTTACTGAGGTTACTAGTCCTAAGTCTTGCCCTGGCTGCCTCCGTTAAAGAGCACTGAGGGACTCTTGTGAACTCCAACAAAGTACGTGTCACAATCATGGCCCCCTTCCTGCTTCTGTAGCCCCATTTATAACTGTGCTGCAGTGGTCTGTGGCTGATAATGCTTTGGGGACAGTTTTCTTTGTCCTCCCATGTCATTGTAAGTCTTGTAATCTCTGCAGACACTTGGATGCCATCATGACCTTGTGCTAACAGTCTATCATCCAGCTGATGGTCTTGATCTTTGTCTTGTCTCTGTCTTTCAGACTTCAAAAATGTTCTCCTTCATTTATATTTTTGATTTGGGGCCTTTTTTTTTGTACCCTCAAACACTGGTTATTAATGTCTTCTAGATGTTGAAATCCATTATCATTCATAAGGTTCTAATTGTATTGGTGACGGGTTCCTTCAGGGTAGCCTGAAATTGGAGAGGGCAGGCTCTCTCAGGAGGGTGTGTGATGCGGGTTAGCGTGGCAAGGATAAGAGATTTTCTGGCCGCGTGGCTGTAAAAGCACAGTCCCGTCCCC
>NW_022104341.1:62240734-62250530 GCF_000313985.2 Echinops telfairi | reverse complement strand
TAGGAACTAGAGGAAAGTTGTATTTCTCATCATTGTTACATCGCACCCCGACTGGCTCATCTCCTCCCCGAGACCCCTCTGCAAGGGGATCTCCAGTATTTTCTATTCTTTTATTCTTAACAATCACTATGTTTTAGATATGTATATACAATTCCTCTATACTACTTTTATTGTTCTTTAAGCTATACCTCTATTTTTTCTCCCAGAGCTAAATTTGGTGATTTTCACATAGATATTTAACATAATGAAGTCTAAAAATATATTTTATATCATCTACTTGAACAATACAAGGACCTTAGAAAATTTTAACTCCACTTACCATTCCTCACCTCCAAATTAAATATTATTATTTAGGATTTTACATTCCTCATGATCTTTGGACTTGTAAATTAGACATTAATGTTGATAGTGTATGCATTCAATACTTATTGAGACTTATCCTCACATTTACCAATTTAATTGCTAATTGTTCCTTCTTTGTACTGCCTTTTCTCTGACATCTGAGTAATAGCCACAAGTCAAAATGAATGCCTGCCTTACCTTCTCTGAGGCCCGTACACTGGTGTGAATTGGGCCTCACACTGAGTACGTAAGTGTAGGTTATGGTTGGGAATTTGTACAGTGGTGTTTTGTTTTTTCCCTGTACTACTAAGAACCAAGGCAGAGGTTTAAGTATCATCTTTATCATTTCCCCAAAGGTTTTGTTTTAAAAATCCTACCAGAGTTCTCTGACCTGGTTTCAAAGCCCAGGTTTTTCTTCCTTATCCATTCAATACATCATGCATTGTTTTCCAAACTTATTTGGCCTACCTGTCCCCTTTCTGGGCGGGGTGAGGGGGGGGCGGAATTACTCAATTACTCAGCACTCTCCAGCAACTGGAATTTTTTGTAATACGTACAGTTCATAATCCAGGAAAAAGTGTAGTTTTCTACTTTTGTAGCCTTACTGGATCTGGACTGTTCTGGAGCCCCCAAGGTGAGGTATCTTCCACTTTGGGAAACAATGATAGTACTTCTTAGTACTCAGGTCCTAGGGGAAGTTGCAATGAACTAAAAATTAAGATATAGGGTAAAATAACACTTTTAGAATCTGCTGCACAAGACCTCTCTAGAGTATTGAAAATCAAGGATGTTACTTTAACGACTAAGCCATTGCATTATATGCATGTGAAAGTTGGGCATTGAATATAGAAGACCTTAGAAGAACTCATGCATTTGAATTGTGGTGCTGGAGAAGAATATTGAAAGACTGCTAAAAGGACAAACCCATCTGTCTTCAAAGACGTGCAATCAGAGTACTCCTTAGAGCAAGAATGGCAAGACTTCTTACATACTTTGGACATATTATCAGGAGAGACCAGTCCCCAGAAAGGACATCATGCTTGGTTGGTAAAGTGGAGGGACACCAAAAAAGGGAAAGATGGTTAACATAGTGGCTGCACTAATGGGCTTAGGCGTAGGAGCAGTTCTAAGGGAGGTGCAGGACCAGTTAGGGTTTCATTCTGTTGTGCATGGGCTCGCTGAGTTAGAACCAACTTGTTGACACCACCCACAGACATGCAATGTCAGTATTCCCGGTGTCGATTCCGAAGTTTGAGGGGAGTTAGGGAGGGGACAAGCCTCCACTACACTTTTCTGTGCCCATTGCTTATATTCCTTACTTATTTCTTGCTCATAAAGTGTGAGTTTACTGAATTCCCTCCCTCTTCTGGTAAACAGGACTCTTGATATGTATTTTATTTTATTTTATTTTTGATATGTATTTTAAATTTGCTCTAAGATTCTTATTAAGAAAGTCAAAATTTGATTATTTTTGGAATACAGCATAAGTATTGTTAATGCTTCGTAAGTAATGTTACATAATACTATCTAAGTATTGTTAGTAGAGTATTTTTAGATGGATATAATGTTTTTGTCAATTTTCCAGAAGAGAAAAATAAAAATGCCGAACACTAACACAAATGGTGATTCTGTCATAGTTCTCATCTGTATCATAAAGAATTAACATTCTCATGTGAAGTGCTTCCATATTATAGAAATGCTAGAGGGATTAATGAGTAAGTGCCTGTGATTCCTCTGAGATCTTCCCCCTCAACTAAAATGCCTTTTTTGTTATTAATAATTAATCATGCTTATTTTATTTAGTTTTAAAACATTTTATTGTGAATTTGGTAAAAGTTAGAAATAGATCATCAGTGTTACATTCAACAATTCATCATATATATTTTGTTTTCATTTTATTGACTGCAGTGCTCTGAAAGTACCAGTTTCCATTTGTCTTTCTTTTCTAACCTTTTTGAACTTTTTCTTTGGGTAAATGTTGCTCCTTTAGTCTTAAGTGGTTGATTACACTAAGGTGCGTATACCTCACTAGTGTTCTTGTTCCACTTACACCTTGCCAAATGTTTGGCTAGTGAGCCCTGGTGGCTTCATGGTAACCAGTTGGGCTGCAATTGCAAGGCTGGTAGTTCAAAGCCATCAGGTGAACAGCAGGCTAAAGATGGGGCTTTCTGCTCCTCTAAAAGTTAGAGTCTTGGGAACCCAAAGGGGCAGTTCTGCCCTGTCCTATAGTGTCACTCTGAGTCAGCATCGACTCGATGCCAGTGAGATTGTGTGGCTAAAATTTTAGCCATGGGGTTGGGTGCAGTTTTAGACCTGAAGGGTAACTAAGGGTCATAGTCTTGGGTTCCACATTTCTACTCCCACCAGTAAGCCTGAGCTCTCTTTCTATAGCATGCTTGTTTAGTTCTTTTTAAAATTGCAATTGGAAGTACTCAAATTGAGGACACGCAGTGCTTGCCTCTAACGTATCACTTCTCCTCTAGAAATGCATATATGATATAGGCAAATTGTCTATGTATATTATTGTTAATTTTAATTTAAAAATCACACTTTAATTTTACTTATTGATCATTTATAAATCATTATAGAGATTTATAACTCCCCTATACTCGACCAAATTGTAAACAATGATTTTAAAGCAGATAGCAACATTTGAACCAAGGAATGTTAATTTATTTTAATAATCCACCCCCCCTCAAAAAAAAAGCTGTATGTATTTTATAGGAGAAAAGTCATAATCACCTTTGATACTTTAATAAGCTTTGTTCAATATGACTGTGTGTTCTATTAAGTAATAAGTTAGTTTCTCTCATTTAGTCAGCTGCTATTTGTAATGGGTCTTCTAACTTTCTAGTAAAGTGTAAAAGGCAGATATAATTATGTAAAATATCAGCCAAATTTTATTCTCATAAAAGGTTTAAAATGTTAATATAAAGGCAATTAGTATATATTGTTAAGAAATAAACTACTTGTTCTTTAAATTCTACCATAATTCTGAATAGGTCTGTAATTAATGAAGAAACATTGTAAGTTGTGCTTATGACAATCTTTCTGAAAATGAGACTGAATTTTAGTTCTGTACATATACATTACCCTGTTTTCCTTATGTGATTCTGAGTTTTATGTAAATGAATTTGTCGAATTAATCACCATGGAAGGAACCCTTTGGCCCTTCCAAGTGAAGCTCCCATAGGCACAGTTGGGTTGCCCTTCTGGGTTGCTTTAAGGGCACTTTAGCAGTTTTAAAAACTTAACTACTAATTTCATAGCCAGTGTCAGCTGAATTTATTGAAGTAGGTCAGACTCTGGATAGAAAATTGTTTCTCAACCCTATAGAGAGTCATTATCCATTCTTCTATTTGTTAGAGAATGGTAATAAATTCTTCCACATCAACCACATTGTGGTTACACAAGTCTAGACGCAAGTCTAGAGCAATTTCAGAAAATCTAGATAGTTGGATTTTTCAGGTATAAGAAACTATTTAAGAACCTCTCCTTATCCCTCTAGAACAAAAATAAACAACTAGAAACAAATAGGTGGGAGGAGTGGCTGGGCGGGGGGCACTGTCCCTCCCCCCCAAAGCAATCATAGACAGTGATTGTATTCCTTAAAATAGAAACACACATACACACACGCACACCTGTAAAACATATGTGCAAAAATACAACATTCACTGGACTATTCTTTTTTTTTATTGCTCATGATACACATTTATTCATTCATAGCTATTAGGGCCAGAAATTTCTCCCCACATCCTTCCCCTAGGAGAGAGGAGTTTTTCCCATTCAGTTTAATTAAGTACATTTTAAGGCAAGTATGTGGTATATGCCTGGAAATTTATTTCCTTTTAACTATCGAAAATAAAATTCTTGCCCATAGTAAGTAAAATTCTAGTTTGAGTAACAATTCAAAAATAATTATCATGTGATAATAAAATAAAAATACTGGAAGTATGAGTATTGGGAGATGTTAATGACTAATGAGCAAGTATGTTTTTAATTTGTAAGAAAAGTTTCATGGAGGATTTAGGATGATTCTTGAAGCCTGGATTTAAGTTGATAGGAGCTCTGTGAATTTGGAGTAAACAGCGTTACAGAGGCTTAGACTTTTAGAGTCAGATAGTGACCTCAAGAGGTTTCGGGGCAAGAATCTATTTATGGGTGTTATTTTTATGGGCATAAAAGGAAACCCCAAATCTCAAATTTAAGTTATGGAGAACACTTATTAAGTCCTGGAAAAGACAAGACAAAGACACGTCAAATGGTCTTCGCGGGTTTATGGAAATTCCAGGATTCATAAGGACATGGGAGGGCAAAGGAAACTCACAAAAGCCTGATTGGTGGTAGACCAACCCATCACGTTAGAGGGCGGACTCCAGAAGCAGAATGGGGCCTAGTTAGTGGTCAAAAGGAATTCACTGGAGATTTAATCTGTGTGAAGACTGCACATCATCTTGGGCTATCACTGCTGTCCTTCTGCAAGCAAGCCCAGTGCTCAGAATGTAAGCTCCAATGCAGTGTGGAAGCAGGTTTGCCATAAGTAATGGATCTGTCGTCACAGATTGCCTGTCCCACAGTTTGTTTAATGTTTCCAATCTAGTAAATGGAAAATCTAGGGCTTACTCATTTTTCAACTAAAAGTTTTTAAAAAGTCTTCCGAACTTAAGATCCTTGCGTTATGACATTGATTTTTATCAGAGTCCTTACTATAGCAGCATTTATTGAGAACCTACTCCAAACCAAGCTCCCTGTCATGAAGCCAGTCTGACTCAGAGCATCCCCGGAGGACAGATTAGAACTGCCCCCAGGGCGTTCAGAGACTCAAAATCTTTATAGGAGCAGGTAATCTCATCTTTCTCCTGAGGAGGGGTGGTAAGTTTGAACTGCTGATCTTGAAGTTAGTAGCCCAAGGGTGCCTCTGTATCCTGAAAATGAACAACTGAACAAGACAGCATGGCAGCTTCTGAGTGGCACAGAGCGGTGCATGTCTGTGGATGTGTGTCTGTATTCATAAGTAGTGGGGCATTTGTATGAAAAAATGGCTAAATCCAAAGAATCTACTCAATGTAGTTTTCATTTGAAGAAATGATGGTCTGTTCTGAAACTGGAGAAAATCTGGGCTGGGTTTAAGTGCGAGGAAGACAAGAGGGCTTCAAAAAAATTCATGGAAAAGTGGAATTAAAAAATAATGGAATTTTCCCAGAGACTTTTTAAAGCCCCTCACATATCACTCTTACATATGGCACCCCAGCCCAAGGGATTCATGAATATATTTGACTTTATCTGATTTCACCTTGTTTCCTGATTTTTATTTTTATTTTTTTTATTTTTAATCATTTTATTAGGGGCTCATACAACTCTTATCACAATCCATACACACATCAATTGTGTAAAGCGCATTTGTACATTCATTACCCTCATCATTCTCAAAACATTTCCTCTCCACTTAAACCCCTGGCATTAGGTCCTCATTTTTCCCTCCCTCCCCGCTCCCCACTCCCTCATGAGCCCTTGATAGTTTATAAACTGTTATTTTGTCATATCTTGCCCTGTACGATGTCTCCCTTCACCCACTTTTCTGTTGTCCATCCCCCAGGGAGGAGGTCACATATAGTTCCTTGTAATCGGTTCCCTCTTTCCTATCCACTCTCCTTCTACCCTCCCTGTTTCGCCACTCACACCATTGGTCCTATAAGGCTCATCCGCCCTGGATTCCCTGTATTTCCAGTTCCTATCTGTACCAGTGTCATCCTCTGGTCTAGCCAGACTTGCAAGGTAGAATTCGTATCATGATATTGGGAGCGGGGAGGAAACATTTAGGAACTAGAGGAAAGTTGTATTTTTCATCGTTGTTACATCACACCCTGACTGGCTCGTCTCCTCTCCGAGACCCCTCTGCAAGGGGATCTCCAGTGGCCTACTAATGGGCTTTGGGTCTCCACTCTGCACTCCCCCCATCATTCACTATGGTAAGATTTTTTGTTCTGATGATGCCTTATACCTGATCCCTTCGACACCTCGTGGTTGCATAGGCTGGTGTGCTTCTTCTATGTGGGCTTTGTTGCTTCTGAGCTTGATGACCACTTGATTACCTTCAAGCCTTTATGTTTCCTGATTTTTAAAACCTATCATTTCACTTTACCTCTTTGTCCTTCTCCTAATTTTATAATCAATTGTTAGCTTACTAATAGGTGTTTACTATTCACTAATGGAATTATGTCTATATAACTTTAAGTGAGTTAAGCTAATAACATAATAGCCGAGTTGCAGTGCAGTACAAAATAGTACCTAAGCATGAGTTATGCAGCCAGCTTGTCTCGGTTCAGATCTAGACTCTTATTCCCTCAGTGGCCATAGTGCTTCCATTTTTCCATCTGTAAAATGGGCATAATATCGCCTTCATAGGATTGTAATGGCTGGTGGCACCTAGTCGGCACTATCACTGTTAACCACTATAGACCTATTAGCTCTTATTTGCAAATTTAAAATTTAAAAACAACTTTATAATAAAAAATTCCAAACCATTCAGTTAGTAGAGCATATTAATTATTTTAAATACTTTTATTGGGGGTTCTTACATTTCTTATCACAATCCATACATTCATCCAGTATGTCAAGCATATTTGCACATATGCTGCCATCATCATTTTCAAAACATTCTCTTCCCAAGAGCATATTACTTTTGCACCAACTGGAAAAATGACTGTTTGTTTTTTAAATAACCAGTTTGACAACAAAACCTGATCTAATGCCATTGTAACCTATACTAGTCTGTTTTGGGTTCTGTACTTGACTTTATGTCTTTTATATTTAGCTTATCAGAGCCCTTTGTAAATGATAATCATTTTTGTTATTTTTATACTTATTTGACTTGATAGTTGAGACACCCATGAACTAAAAATAAATTCAGATACTTTAGTATTATGAACAAATTCATATTAATAAGAGCTCTGATAGAGTGTATGTTTACTGCGTGCCAGGTATTGTACTGGGTATTTTATTTCAGTTGTTTAATTTATGCAACCAGTCTTCTAGATCAGTAGTATTGATTGTGTTGTGAATGTGTTGAGGCTAAGGGAGGTTCAGTAATTTACCCAAGGACACATGGTCACTAAGTAGTGGTGCAAGGATTCACTTCTCTTCTCTAACTATAAAGTTTTTGGTTCGTTTCTTCTGGGTTTTCAACCTGTATGACCTCTGGTGGCACTATTGGGTAAGCGTTGGACTGCTAACCTCAAGGTGAGCAGTTCAAACCAACCAGCCAGCTCCTTGGGAGAAAGATGAGGCTGTCTGCCTTCCCTAAAAACTTTCAGCCTCAGCAACCCCATGAAGGTCATAATGAGTTGGAATGGACTCCATGGGCGTGGGTGGTCATGGTTTTCTTCATTATCCTGCCTCTATGGTTTAGACAATTTTCACAGGGAAAGCAAAATCACTGATATGCTACAGTATGTTGTCTTACTCTTTTCACCTTTCACCGTAGGTGCTGGAAAATCCCCCATGTTTGGTGATTATGAAGCTCAGAGACACTGGCAAGAAATTACTTTTAATTTACCAGTCAAACAATGGTATGGATCAGTTTAACTTAATTCTGTTGCTTATCCAAGGCAGTCAACGTAGATTATTTGAAGGTATTTTTAAATTTAAAAGGAAAGTTTACTCTTTTTTTAAGCTTCCTCATCTCCTGCACACTGATGCCACTTATGTATTGCCTAGCATTTTCTAGGTCTAGCCTTGACAGTTCATGATCCTGAAAGTTACCCGTATACTGAGTTACCAGTATATGACCTAGAACTTTTGCTACTAGAACAAAAGAGCATGCATGAGAAATTTCTGTAGACTTCTCTGTAAGTCTCCTTTCTCTCCTCATGCATTACTTTCCCCTCTAACCACCACTTGTTGTAGCCAGAGGTAAAACGAGGCTTGGAAATAATAAATGGCTAAATTTGTGGAACTGAAAACAGGATCAAGGGAGAAATCTACAATAGGATTTGTTTTCAACTCAGAAAAAGCCAAATGTGCCCCTTTGGGTCAAACATCTGAATACCTTGCATCTAGAATAAGGCGTGTCATATTGTAGATCCTTAAAAAATATTTGTTGACTGAATGCTTAAATGTCCCTTTCCACACCGTCTCATTTCCATGGCTTTCTCTGTGTTTAATAAAGAAGGAGGCCAGCACTGCCTTTTGTTGGTGTCATGGAACAGTATACAGGGAATTGTCTTTTTTTTCTTCTGAGAACTTCATAGAAGTCTTTATTCATTGTTTTTGCTCTTAATCTTATGAATTGTGATGATTAACCTGAAATTTACAAGTCTTCATGGGAGTTACCCAATATTTCGCTGTCGGAAGTATACTTCTCTTCAAACTTACTGCCATGGAGTAAAACTCAACTCATAGCGACTCATATACGGCATTGCCCCCTTGGGTTACTGAGACTTTAAATCTTTACAAGACTAGACAGCCTCAACTTTCTCTTGTGACGCAATTGGTGGGAGCAAACTGAGGACCCTGTAGTTAATAGCTCAAGGGCATTGCATACTGTGCTACCTGGGCTCCTTGGTATACAGGTTGTAAGAAGTAATAGCTGAGTGGTGAAGAGTGTAGATAATAGAATTAGACTGAGTTCAAGTCCTAGTTCTACCATTTGCTAGCTGCATGACCTTTGGAAAATTATTTATCTTTCTGTACGAAAGCTTTATCACTTGTAAAATGCAGATAATAAGAATGCATATTTCTGCCTAAAACCCAAATGAAGGCAGAACATGATAGTGGGACAAGAGGAAAGTACAAAGAAACAGAGGAAAGAACTAGGAGGCAAAGGGTAGTCATAGAGATGTAAATACAGGCATATAAAGATGTAAATATACTTATATAGGATGAGGGGGAAATAGATCTATGTACATATATTTATAGGTCAAGTATTAAGAAAACAGATGGACAGTGGGCCCCTGCACAAGTACTCCCCCAACACAAGAACACTTTGTTCTAACAATTCGGCAGTCTGAGATGCTCCCCTGCCTGGCAAGATCACTGAGGACAATGGGTGCACAAGAAAATGTGGTGAAGAAATCAGATGATGCTTGGCTACCAAAAGATATAACGCCTGAAGTCACTGAAGACAATGGGTGCACAAGCAAGTGTGGTGAAGAAAGCTGATGGTGCCCAGCTACCAAAAGACATAGCACTTGAAGCCTTAAAGACCTGAAGATAAACAAGCACCATCTAGCTGAGAGACAACAAAACCCACACGGAAGAAGCACACCAGCCTACCCCTACTCGATCGCTGAGGACATAGGGGGTGCATTAGCAAAAGTGGTGAAGAAAGCAGATGGTGCCCGGCTATTAAATGATACAGCATCTGGAGTCTTAAAGGCTTGAAGACAAACAGGCGGCCATCTAGCTAAGAAACAACAAAACCCACAAGGAAGAAGCACACCAGCCTACCCCGACA
>NW_022104341.1:62230651-62240032 GCF_000313985.2 Echinops telfairi | reverse complement strand
GAGGAGGGAGCGGGGAGGGAGGGGGAAAATGAGCTGACACCAGGGGCTCAAGTGGAAAGCGGGTGTTGTAAGAATGATGAAGTCAACATATGTACTAAAGTGCTGGATACAAATGATGTATGTACAGATTGTGATGAGTTGTATGAGCCCCTAATAAAGTGATTACTTAATTAAAAAAAAAGAATGCATGTTTCACTGGACAATTTTGTGGTTTAAATAAAATGATACACTTAAAACATTTAGAACAATGTCTGGTATATATTGAGCTTTCAATAAGTGTTCGCTGTGGCTGTAGCTTCATAGAAATTTGTGCCTGTGTCTTTTTTATTGAAAATATTCTAATAATAATGATATTATTTACTGACTTATTAGATGCTTAGTAGGCTACTTCTCTTAGAGACTGGCTAACTTCAGATTTTCTATTGATAGCTTTGGCTGCTGTTTTTATATAATTCCTTTATCAGCATTTCATGCAAGAATTTCATATTGAACATCATATTAATGGGTTGGCATGCCTTAGCTAGAGTTTAGAGCATTTAAGGTAGAGGTCAGCTAAATATTTGGCACTTTTCTTTATTGTTCTTTTCTGAGCATCTTTCATATCCTCAGACATTGATTTAATCAAGACATCGATTTAATCACGGTCTAGCTTATTGGTGCTTTTTCTTTTGCTTGAAAGGTAAAGGAAGGCAATCTTTGCTGAAGCTTTATCTTTTTTTATGTCACCCTTCTTTTAATATGGTTTTTAAAAATTGTAAACTATGTAACATTAAAATCTCCATTTCCACAATTTTCAAGGGTTCAAGTCGGGGCTGTGAATTTAGAATGCTGTGCGGTCATCGGGAGGTTTGGCTGACTGGTAAAGTAGCGCAGCGGCAGCCGGCAAGGTTTCAGGCTTTTTTCCACCTTCCCTGACTGCCATCCTCTCCGCTGATGTTGGCTTTCCATCTGCTTTTCTTTCTTTCTTTTTATTTTTATTCCATGGATAGACGATGAGTGCCAGAGCTACAGGGATGAGGGCAACAAATGTATAAGTGTGCTTTACACAATTGATGTATGTATGAATTGTATGAGCCCCAATAAAATCGTTAAAAAAAGAACATATGGTATCAACAAAAAAATTTAATGCAGAAAATAATTGGGTAATGAAAGGGTTAACACAATTGAGTCTTCTCACCTATGAATGTAGAACATTTTCCTATTTATTTAAGCTGTCTTTAATTTCTCTCAGCAGTGTTTCATGGTTTGTATTGTATAAGTCCTTCCGGTTACATTTATTTTTAGATACTTCATCTTTTTAGATAATATAGGAAATGGAATTGTTTCCCTAACTTTCCTTCTAAATTTCTTATTGCAGATGCATAGAAACTGACCAATTTTTGATTATTGGCCCTGTAACTTGCAACTTTGCTAAATTCCTTTATTCATGTTAGAATCTTTTTTGTTTTTAAATTCTGGAATTTTCTATATATAGGATCATATCATCTGGGTATAGAGATATTTGTACTCCCACACCCCCAATCTGGATACTTTTTCTTTCTTTCTTTTTGCTTATTTTTCTGGCTAGGACTTCTAATACAATATTTAATAGGAATGGTGAGGGCAGGCGCCTTTATCTTGTTCCTAATTTCAAGGAGAAAGCGCTCAATGTTTTCTTTATATTCCCTGATTTATGAGACGTTTCTCTACCATTCAAATATTTAATTCATCACTAACTTTGGTGGTAGGGAGCCCTGGTGGTTAAGCGTTGGGCTGTTAAGTGCAGGTCAGCAGTTTGAAACCACCAGATGCTCCTCAGGAGAAAGATGGGCTGTCCATTACCATAAAGTTACAGTCTTGGAAACTCACAGGGGCCTTTAGGGTTGCCCTGAGTTGGCGTTGACTGGATGATCATGGGAACTTTGGTGGTGAGTGTCAGAAGAGGCCCTTATGGAGTTGGATTGGCACAGTGGTTGCAGCAATGGGCTCAAGCACAGGAACAGTTGTGAGGATGGTGCAGGACCAGGCAGTGTTGCATTTTGTTGTGTAAAGGTCACTATGAGTCAGAGCCGACTCAATGGTACCTGACAAGAGTGTTCTTATCTTTTTTCCTGTTATTGATCTAGCGTCACTCAGCTACAGTCAGAAAACATTATTTCCATCATATTCCATGTATTATTTCCATCATAAAATTTATCAAGATTTGATATATAACCTAAATTTTGTTCTGTCCTGGAGAATGATCCATATGTGCTAGAGTACAATGCATATTGTGGAGTGTTCTCTTTACATATCTTTTACATTTTGTTGGTTTGTAGGATCACTCAGTTCCTTTATCCTCTTGTTGGTTTTCTTCCTAGATGTTCTATCCGATATTTAAAGTGGCGTATTGACGTCTCCAAATATTATTGTAGTACTGTCTTTTTCTCTCCTCAGTTCTTTCAGTGTTTGCTTCATCTATTTAGGTGCCCTGATTTTGGGTCACATATATTATGATGGCTAAATTTTCTGGAGTAATTGACCACTTTTTCATTATAGAATGTCTATTTTTATATCTTCTTTCAGATTTTGTCTTAAAGTGTAATTTGATAGTAAGATTGCTATCCCAGCTCTCTTTTGGTTATTATTTGTATGAGATATTTTTTCTATCCTTTCACTTTCAGCCTATTTGTGTCATTGACTTTAAGGTGTGTATCTGCTAAATAGCATATATTTAGATTGTGCTCTTTAATCCAATCCATTTAATCCACTCTGCCTTTTGACTTAATCAATTTACATTCATTGTAATTACTTATGAGACGTGACTTATTTCTTCTGGACAACCTGGTCAGAATTAGAAGCAGCAAGGGATGGATCAGCATGGCTGCAGCCCAGCATTTCCTCACAGGCATTGCAAGGTGGTTAGGCAGGGCATGTGCCAACAGTAGTTGTGGGATTTACGGCAGCTGTGACCTGGGGGCTGAAAGCCGTGCCACGGCTCAGGAGTTGGGGCTGAGCTATGGCAGCTGTAGAGCCAAGTGTCAGCTGTTGCAGCGTTGCAAACTCAATACTACCCGCTTCCTGGCGTGCTCCCAAGCAAGCCCCTCCTCCTTGGCCCAAGGACATCTATGTAGTTGGACATGGCCTAAAGGGACACGCTGCAGCACACACCTATATATCATTCCATTACTTTGTAGCCTCCCATGTTTTTGAGCAAAAACTGACACTTAATCCTATCAGAACTCTTTTGTATGTGCCTGTTTGCTTCTCTATCATTGTCTTCAGGGGTTTCTCTTCATCTTTAACTGTGAGAGCCTAACTATGTATGATATGTCTTGTTGTAGAATTTTTCACGCTTATCCTGTTTGGTGTTCTTTGAACTTCTTGGATTTGTAGATTCATGTCCTTCATTAGATTAGGAAAAATGTCTGTCATTATTCCATGCAGTGAATGACATGATATGGCCTTTCTAGTCATAATCTTTGTTGTTCATACCAAATTACTGGGTAGGACAATTATGAAGTATTTGTTGCCCACCGAAGGGTTTGGATAGCTGGCTAATAATGGAAACAAAGTGCATGGCACCCATGTAAATGAGATGTTTGGACCACTAACGTGGGTATTGGTCAGTTGTGCAATCCAGTTCATCTTAAAATGAGCTATCTCAGAGGGCGAAGGCGAGCTCTCAACTGCCGTCAAGAAAGAACCAGAACTGGAGCATATCCTTTGACTCCAAGATTCTTGTGTCGTACTGAAACTTCTTGATCTTGGAGACAGAAAACTAACACGAGAGGCAGTGGCAGAGAAGCCGTGGCAGTAGAGGCAGCAGAGTGGTAGGCTCCCAGCACATGGAACCAAAAAGCTGCATGCCTCTGGATAGTAGTCTTACTGGTGGCATGAGCACCTCTTGGGTATTTATTGGCAGAGATAAAAGAGCTTTTTAACATTGCCAGACCAGGGCAGAGACCAAAGACCAAGGGACTGCTTTGCTGAGAGCCTGAGGATCAGAGAAAGGGATGCTTGTAGTTATGACTGCAAGGAGACTGTCCTGATTGAAACAAAACAAAACAAAACAAAACAAAACTGCATCCTAAGCATTTCTGATCTTCAATTGTAACCTGTTATTTAACCCTGTAATTACAAGTATGGTTGGTGAGCCCTGGGTGGCCATTGCAAAGAATTACTAAACTCAGCAGAAAAGTAGAGTGCCTTGTGAAGGAATGGTAAAGATTGGAGGCTATAGGCATTCTGACTTCTGCCTCATAGGAATGAAGTGGTCTTTGATGTTAAATGTGTGTGTTCTATCCCCTTGTAAAGTCAGAGAAGGTCAGATGATGCCACAGCAACATTTTGGTTTTTGCACAGTATTTTTTCAACTATTCTTTCTGCCCCTTTCTCAACTCATCTCGTCTCCTAAAATTCCTCAGATGCATATATCTAATATCTCCTTTTTTTGTTTGTTTGACATGAACTTGTCACTGAAGACACCAAGTCCATTTCAGTTTCACGTTTCCTCTTTTTGTTTTTAGTAACGCAGACCAATATTTAGGTCTGAGGGATAAGGACTCTGGATGGGGGAGGGGCTATCACCCTACAAAGTACTTATGATCTGCTTTGTTTCTCTCAGAGCCCTCCCTGTAGTTAGCCGTGGTTGTAACCTCCATCTACCATGCCTGCTTCGCAGCACACAGCAGCGTCAGTCAGCAGCAATCAGCTTCACCCTAAATGGGGAACTGGCAGACCTGAACTGGCTCCTCGGGAGGTCTGCCCTGTTAGTTCAGGGGCCTGAGCTATGGAGTGCATAAAGAGGCAGGCATCGCCTATGTTAGTAGGCTCCACTGCATTGACCTTCTGTAGCCATCTGCAGTAGACTTGCAGCCATCAGTGCTGGCACATGCCAGCTGGATCCCCGAGTAGGTCTGCCATACTGATTGTACGGTAGAAGGGGCCTCTTTCTTTGTACAAGCATGGACTGTAGTGCTTGGGAAGACAGGCTCTTTTTTTTTCTAAGGCTTCGGCCTCAGCTCACAGCAGCTGGTGGTGATCCGCCCCAGGAAGGCCAGGGGGAGTGGAAGAGTCCTACTTTACGTGAGTCACTGACTTATTGATCCTTACCGGTCGGTGGCTCTCCACTGCTTGCTCCCTGATTCAGAATCGCTCAAAGCTGAGCACTGTTTCCTACTTGTATTTCTTATTGTATTTGTGGGTGAGGGTGAGAAGTCTTCTGCTATATTTTGTTGGTTAGAAGCAAGTTGTAAGTCTTGTTCATGCTCCAGGGGAGGGTGTAACAGCAGCAGATTGGGTGTTTGTGGACCACCTTCAAGTATTTCCACCACCACATTTCCCCTCACATCTGGATGTATAGCATCTTCCTCTGTGTTCTTATGTTTCCATTGTTCCTGTGGTGTGATTCTTCATTTTGATGTTTGTGCCATCAAATGTGTACTTTTTTCCTTCATAGTATCATATTTTGAGTTAATTTTTCTAAAAGGTTTAAGTTCTATGTGGGGCTTTTATAAATTGAGGAATCCTCTTCTATTCCTAGTTTGCTGACAGTTTTTATCATGAATGAAAACTGGGTTTCTTCTGAATCTATTGATATGATCTTATGACTTTTCTTTAACCTATTTATGTAATGGATTACATTAATTGGTTTTCTAATATTGAACTAGTCTTATCTACCTGGAATAAGTCCCACTTTGTTGTATTGCATAATTCTTGTTATACTTTTTTCTGGTAAAAATTTCTAATATTTTGTTGAAGAATTTTTTGCGTATGTTAATGAGAAGCTTTAGTTTGTCACTTTCTATCCCAGTAATGTCTTTGTTTGGTTTCGGTCTTAAAGTCATGCTGGCAATGCGCTTTACACAATTGATGTGTGAGTGGATTGGGATAACAGTTGTATGAGCCCCTAATAAAATGTTAAAAAAAAAAAAAGTCATGCTGGCCTCCCAGAGTGAATTGGGAAGTGTTTGTTTTGCTCCTGCTTTCTAGAGAAGGGATTGTAGAGAGATGACTTCCCTTCTTCTCTAAGTATTTGGTATAATTCATCAGTTAAACCAGCTGGGTGTTTTGGAAAGTTATTAATAATTACTTCAATTCCTTTAGTAGTTATAGTTATAGGCTTACTCCGATGACCTGTTTCTCTTTGTGTGAGTTTTCATAGATTGTATTTTTCAAGAACTGTATCCATTTAATCTAAGTTATCGTTTGTGGAGATAGTTTTCACAACATTCCTTTATTATCCTTTAATTGTCTGTGTGATCAGTAGTTGTTCACTTTTGATGAAAGAGTCTTCTTTCTTTGTTTTGTTAGCCTGGCAAGTGGTTTAGCAATTTTATTGATCTTTTCAAAGAACCAGATTTAGTTTTATTAGTTTTCTCTATAGATTTCCTTGTTCAGTTTTATTTCTTTGTGCTCTAATCTTTATTTTCTTTCTTCTGTTTATTTTGGATTTACGTTGCTCTTCTGTTTTTTGTTTCCTGAGGTAGAAGCTTCAATTACTGATTTTAGATTTCCCTAATATTTGCACTTAATCCTATAAATTATCCTCTAAGTACTGCTTATGCTGATTCTTTTGATGTTATATTTTCATTTATTCAAAATATTTTTAAAATTCTCAAGACTTTTAAACCCATACATTAATTAAAAGTATAATGTTTGATCTCCATATAATTTGAGAATTTTAGCTCTCTTATTGATTTCTAGTTTAATTTCATTGTGGTATAAAAGTAAACTTTGTATAACTTCAATTCCTTTAGATTTGCTAAAGTGTTTTAAGGCCAAGGATGTGGCTGTATTGCCAGTGTCTACTATCTCATGAGTCACTTTTTGGAGAGAAATCTCTCTTTATATTTATACTGTTATCCTTTAATTTCACTTCTCCATGAACTTTTTGAAGCCTCACTCTGTGCCCAGGTGTAGCTAGGATGCTATTAGTTTGTGCCTATTGTCCTGGCTACATTATTAATAGTTTTCTCTTCCCCACTAAAGAGTGCCTGGTTTGAATTATTTGATCACTAATTAGTAATGAAAATTTAAATGCGGGTAATAAAAATTTAAACATATATTTCTTGAATACTGATGAACAGAATAATGCTTCCCCCCCCCCTTTTCTTTTTCAGGTATTTTAATACCAGTGATAACAATTTAAAGTATTGGGGACTGGATTATCCACCTCTTACAGCTTATCATAGTCTCTTGTGTTCATATGTGTAAGTATTTCTTTCTTTTTCTTTAATCATTTCATTGGGGGCTCTTACAGCTCATATAACAATTCATACATCCATTGTGTCAAGCACATTTATACATATATTGCCATTACCCTTTTCAAAACTTTTTTTTCTACTTGAGTCCTTGGTATCAGTTCCTCATTTTTTCCCTCCCTCCTAAGTATTTCTTTGTCAATGTAACTTTAAATATTTATGCTTTCAGAAGATATACTAAGAAACAATGTGATCTGCCTTTGATGAGGACAGGAAAGATCAGTTGTAGCTACTATTCTGTTATGGTTTATAATCAGGCTGTAACTCTTATAAGCAGCTTATCAGAAAGGTAACTGTCAGAGTTGAAACATTTCTATAATTTCTTTGTAGTATAGCCCATAATCTATTTTCAGGAGAGACTACAAATAAGTAGAAAAATTTAATTTCATTTCGAAATAGAGATTTACAGCCAATTACACAGTAACTACTGTGAATTTTATTTAATATATAAGCTAGTTGTGCAGAAGAGCACTTTTTCTTGCAATGTCCCAAGGTAAATGAAAAATATAAGTCCAAATATTTTGACTAAATTAGAATTATTGTATGTAGAATTATCTCACTGTTTGATTTATGATTGGGACTGATATTCCTCTTACAGAAACAGAATGGTTTGAACCACTTACTGTACAGTTAGCATCCCAGCACTTAACCAAGGGACACCACAGCCCCTTGTAAAAGATAAGGAGCTACTTCTACTATATAGTAGCATTCCATCTTGGACTTGAAGTGTGTCAGGAGAAATTTGAGGAAATTCACAGTATATCTATTGAACCCAATTGACTTATCATTTCAACTTTAATCATTTCATAATGTGGAAAGATTAGATTCATGGATCCAAGAAATAAAACCTCAAATTTCATGTTGATTATACTTTACAGTGTTTAGGTTAATATAGTATGACTAAAATTTCTACAGATAGTTAATGATTATCTTTAGCTTTATGCAGTGACTTCTAATGAGTAGTATTTTATTACAGCTGACTCAGTAACTGGAGATTTAAAATATAAACTATGCTGCTCTGGTCAATACTAGTATATTGTTCCTTATAAAGAATGTGTCTTGGAAATGAAGTGTGACATTACAGGTTGTGTTTCCACTGGAAGCACTCTGCAGGGGGGGGCTTGTTGCTCTAGGTCAGCGGTTCTCAACCTGTGGATCGTGACCCCTTTGGGGGTCGACCGACCCTTTCACAGGGGTCGCCCGATTCATAACAGTAGCAAAACTATAGTTAGGAAATAGCAACGAAAATAATTTTATGGTTTGGGGGTCACCACACCATGCATCATGAGGAACTGTATGAAAGGGTCACGGCATTAGTTAGGCTGAGAACCATTAACTGCTCCAGGTGGTTTTGTTGAAAGAATGAGCAAAGCAGACTCTGTTGGATAGCTTAAGTTAGTTTCACATAATTAAGAGCTAAGTTTAAGCATTAACTTCACTGTTTTATAAGAACAATATCTAATTCTCAAATTGACATGTTCTCAGGTGTCCTTATTGTGAAACGTGATAGCAGAATAAAGTATGTGTATATGTGCTTTGGTTTGCAGGGCAAATTTTATAAACCCAGACTGGATTGCTCTCCATACATCACGTGGATATGAGAGCCAGGCACATAAACTCTTCATGCGTACAACAGGTAAGAGAGCAGCAATAGGTTTTGAGAGTAAATTAGATTTTTTAGAAATTTTGGGAAAATTGATGAAAGGTACTATTATTTATTTATCATCTTATTAAGGGCTCATACAATTCTTATCACAATCCATACATACATCAATTGTGTCAAGTATATTTGTACATGTGTTGCCATCATCATTCTCAAAACACCTGCTTTCTACTAGAGCCCTTGGTATCAGCTTATTTTTTCCTCTCCCTGCCCGCTTCCCCCTCTTCCCTGAACCCTTGATAATTTATAAATTCTTATTATTTTGTCATATCTTACACCATCCAACATCTCCCCTTACCCACTTCTCTGCTGTCCATCCCCCAGGGAGGTGATTACCTTGTAATCTGTTCCCCCTTTCTCCCTCACCTTTCCTTCACCCTCCTGATATTTGCCACTCTCAGCACTGGTCCTGAGGGGTTCATCTGTCCTGGATTTCCTATATTTCCAGTTCCTATCTGTGCCAGTGTACATCCTCCGGTCCAGCCGGATATGTAA
>NW_022104341.1:62203586-62230252 GCF_000313985.2 Echinops telfairi | reverse complement strand
TTGTGTCAGGGTAGGCTGGTGTGCTTCTTCCATGTGGGCTTTGTTGTTTCTTAGCTAGATGGCCGCCTGTTTATCTTCAAGCCTATAAGACCCCAGAGCCTATATCATTTGATAGCCGGGCACCATCAGCTTTCTTTACCACTTCTGTTTATGCACCCACTTTGTCCTCAGCATTTGAGTTGGGCTGGTGTGCTTCTTCCATGTGGGTTTTGTTGTATCTCAGCTCAATGGCTGCTTGTTTATCTTTAGGTCTTTAAAACTTCAGATGCTATATCTTTTGGTAGCCAGGCAACATCAGCTTGATACTATTATTACACCCATTGACTTTGAAAATTGTGCAACTATCAAAAAGTGGAGCGGAGTAATTCCGGGTTGTCTACATTTATCGTCTTTTTAACTCTTTGAAATTCACATGAAGTAAATACTATTTATACCCCTATTTTAAGCTGAGGAACCGTGAAGTGATGCCACTAACTCACCTAAGTCAGATTATAAATTAAAGTTTTAGTTATATAGGCTGCTGCTGTAATATCCTTGTTACAAATTCCTTCCATGTTTTCCTTCAAGTAAACCTTATAATAAGTTGTAGCCTACATATTGTTGCTAAATGTTTACTGAGCACTCGAATGCAGTAGAGATTTTTTTGGTCATAAATGTTAGAGACATTATTTTCTGAAAATCCTAATCATTAAAATTTTCTTTCTTATACATGTTCACTTCTACCAGAATTCCTTGAGCCACAGAATGTCTGATCCTTGCATCATACTTAGCACTCTACAGACATTTGGAGTTCTCTCTTTTCCATTTTAAGTGTTCCTCAGTTTGTTGAATGTGATTATGATTTGAAGGCTCTTTTGGCTATATTTTAGATTGTCAATGTAATCTTAAATTTGGCATCTGGACTTGAATACAATGTTGCCTGCATCGAACACAAAAAGTTGATCCCTTCCTTTGTTCTGGACACTATGTTTAATGTAGTGAACCAAGCAAAAACAAGAAGGCATTTTTGGACAGCTATGTCCTACTGTTGGACAGTTGAATATATTTGTTCAGTGTTCTAAAGGGACTGAACATTCAGAATTATAAATTGCCAGTTTAAAAACTTGTTTTAATTTTCCTCTTAAACTCTCTATGCACACTAATTAGTAAAGGCTTATACATATATTTATAAACATTCATTTGTCATTTAAAAAAGATGATCCTATGCATCAACATATTGGATTTTCTTTATATTAATTTGAGGATGTAGATTTTGAAGGGGGAAATGTGCTTTCCCTAACTAGGTATTTTTTAGTGCAGGTCAAAGCAAAGAGAAAATCCACTTTGGATTGTATTTAATTAAAGTGTGAACTTGTTAGAGAAAATTAAAAGACTCCTTGGTACCCTGTCTATTGAAGTTATGCAGAGATGAAGAGAATGAAAGTGCTCGTAGGACAATAGAATTGTCCAGAGTGGGTGAAAATCTTGTGTTGATTGAATTCTCGATGTGAAGTGGAGAGGGGAAGTTAATGGGTTAGTATAGATTCTGATAGACTCTGCTTGTTTTTTTCAGTTTTTATTGCTGATTTGCTGATTTACGTACCTGCAGTGATTTTGTACTGTTGTTGTTTAAAAGAAACTTCAACCAAGGGAAAGGTAAGTTGTAAAGCAAGCTAACATTTCATTTCTGAAATGATTTCTTTATTATAACTCTTTAGATCTTAAGGAAGCCAGGTTTTCAGGAATAGATAGAATAGTGGGAGTGAGTATATCTTCTATTAATCCTTTATCTCACAGTCATTATTGTCATGCCCCATCAGTACAGAACGAGCTCTGGTGGGACTGTTGGATAAGCAATGCCAGCAATTCATACCCTCCAGATGAGGCTATCGGCTTTTGTAAGAAAATAATGATTTCAGAAACCCTATACAAGGTTGGTATGAGTTGTAGTCAACTTGATGGTAGTAGGCTGGAACTAGTACATAGACTGAATTTTAGAAGTTATGTACTGCTGAATTATGTAGAATACAGAATTGATTATTTAGCTGGTAAAGCTTAATTTTGAGCTGGTGTATGTGAAGGGCTAAACTGAAAAGCATTTTACAAATTCACTATATATCCTCATATTCAACGTTATCAAATACTGTTTTATCACTGCAGATTGTTTAAGTATTAGAGTAACTTCTCTAAAAGTGCTTGCTCTGAACAAATACCTTTTAGTGACTTTCCTTGTTTTAATACAGTGTCCTATGCCACCTCCAGAAAAAGTTCTGTGCCTAAAAGAATTATCTTATAGAAGATGAAAATTTTTGATAAATAGCAGATTTTTTACCTCGACAAAGGGGACCATTTGCCACTGTGTTAAGTGAAATTATGCTTTTTTGGCCATTTAATTTGAATGATAGATGATTAATTTCACAATGTGTTTTTGTTACAGGTTGCTAATGCATTATGCATATTACTGTATCCAGGCCTTATTCTTATCGACTATGGACATTTTCAGTATCCTTCACTTAGGGGCAATGACATCATTAGTTGCATACTATGAATCTAGGCTGAACTTTATTGTTGCTTTCCCTTAATAGCCATTTGCTAGGGTGATTGCCTATATTGGTGATCCATACAATTGTATAAAATCATTGTTTACCAAGCTTTTATTTGAAGGGTAAAGTACAGATTAATTAAAAGTAAAATTGCTTTTCACACCTGTTTGGCTTTGGAATAAAATATTAGCAACTGATTAGTTCTTTCTGGGAAGTTGTAAAATGAGGGAAATATATAGTTATGCCCTTGTCCCTCTCAAAAGATGTAAATAAGATGTGTCCTATCTTTTGTGTCGTCCGAATCCTGCAGAAAAGTAAAGCACTCTTAGAGGTGACTGACTTCGAAAACCAGGTGGTTTCCTAACAGATGGTGGTAGCCAGGAAATGTCGGGAAATGAAAACTGATTGAATAATGAAAATCTATTACATGGATTTATGATTACCTTTTTATTTTCTGACACCTAAAATAAGGAACATTGAGAACTAAGCAAACAAATCTCATAGGATAAATTTATAAAATCTGTCCGTGGTTATCCAATTTGTGTTCTAATGTACTGAAGGTTATTATCTATCCCAAAGAGGGGAGGGCACGGAGAAACCACAATACCAACAACATGATGGTTTAATCAGCCCTTTTGATGCTAATATGCTTTAGTTGTAATTAAATTAATTTGTATATCTATCAAAGGACTTGCAAAAGGTATGCAAATGGACAGCTTTCTCAATTTAGCTTGATTTTTTTTTTGAGGGAGGGGATAAAAATAGCTGCTACATGTAAACTTGTGAATTCATTGATTTTGCTGTTAGATACTCTGCTAATAGCAAGAATACTGATGAAAAGAAAACAAAAGAGCCAAGACTGTTCACTGGATTTTTAAAACTATTTTTATATTGAGTAGAACACTCATGTAGAAAAGTGCATAAAATGTAAATGCATAGCTCTGTGAAGTGGTGAACTATTTATCCACACCCTGAAATAGAATGTTGCTAGTACCCAAAACCTACCCTTGTATCTTTCCCAAACCGTCTCGTCACCATTCCCAAAGGCAGCCACAGTGCACAGCTGCAAGGGCCACCCTGGTTTAGTGTTCCCAGTAGGTGTTCCTTTATGTTCCGTGCCTTGGGTTCACCACTTCGTTTGTGGGAGCGATTCACTTGTTGTGTAGCTGGTGTTTGCTCACTTCCGTTTCACTGCAGTGCGATATACCCTTGAACAAACACACCCAATTCTATTGCTGAGAAAAACTTGAGTTCTATCCAGCTTTTGGCTAAGCTGAATAATGCTGCTGTGGATATGCTTACAGCCATCTCTTTGCATGCACATGTATATCTCTTATGAGTGGAACTGTTCAGTTATAGAGTGTTTTGTTTGAGATAATGTGTGGGAAAGCACCCTTATGTACTCACTTCCAAGATTACAAAGGAAAAGGAAAAAGAACAGTTATGTCAAAAAGGGCTGCAGCCATGTGCAGGCTGTTTGTGCACGAACTGTGCCCACTGCAAGCCCAAAGACAGTCGTTCAAACATTCGTAATTCTGAACAGGAGAAGCTGCAGCCGTCAGGAATATTCCTGAAGCAAGTGTCTTTCTTTGATGCATACATGCCTCCCAAGCTGTATGTCAAGCTACATGGTTGTATGAGTTGTGCCATTCACAGCATGGTGATTAGGAACAGGACATGGAAAGCCGGCAAGGACCACACTCCCACTCAAACCTGCAGGTGTTGCCCCACAACCTCTTCCCAAAGTCTAGGAGAAGATTAGAAGCTGAAAAAAGACAAATCTGAAAGACAAAAATAAATAAATAAAATGGGGAGGGGGGAGTTATGCTTAAAAAAATCAAACAAACAAAAAATATGTGGGAAATGAAAATAGAAGCCAGCCACTTACCCCCTGCCATGAAATAGAGTAAATTATCAGAGCAGGTGGGGTAGAATTTAGCAAGACAGCACACAACCCACCACATTCCCGTATTGAAGGACCCCAAAGAGCACTGGCAAAACACACTTACTTTTCCTACTACCTTGTTCTTAAATAAGAACAGATACACTCAAGGGAGACCTGTGTCATAACAGGACTGGGAGGAAATGACTTGAAAGCACGGAGTACAAGCTCTTAGTCCGCCAGTACTGCTGTCAGAGTTCCAGGTGCTCTGGGTTTTCAGTCATCATTATGCTTTTGTGCTATTCTAGTATGTTGGTGATATTTCCCGATAATTTGAATTAAACGCTGGAAATCATCTCATTTTGTGAGGACATCTTTCTTCCTATGTGAAGTGGGCCCTGTAGAAGCCCCTACTTTGTAAGCTTGTTTTGAGAATTCAGTGAATATTTGTAAAGCATGTAAAACAGTATCTGGGAGATATGAAACACTATATCAGAAAAGCAGTGCAGTTCTCAGTGTTCTTAAAACTCCTCCCCAAATAAGCCTCAGTGATGGTTCTGTGTCCTTTGAGAAAATTTATCGAGTACTCTTTTTAAAAATAAGGGAATTCAGGGGGGGTGGGTCAGGGGGACAAACAAACATCATAACCTTCTGAGCTGATCTCTTTGCTTTTAATTTAATTGGCCCGCAGATCCCCTTAGAAGTCACTGTTTTTCATTTTAAAGGCACTCTAAGAAGACAGACTAGTGCATTACTGAGAGAACTTGTCTGCAGCCACATACTGATTGCAGAGACCTGTTTAGATACATGTTGTTGGATAAACCCTTACATTTAAGAACTGGAACCTTGTAGTACTCTAAAAAAAAAATTCACTGCCATGGTGTCGATGCCAACTCATAGTGACCCTACAGTACAGGGTAGAACTGCCCCCGTGAGTTTCAAAGGAGTAGAAAGCCTCATCTTTTTCCCTTGTAGCTGCTGGTGTTTTCGAACTGCTGACCTTGTGGTTAGCATCTGATGGCCACCACAGCAACTACTCACCCTCAAATAGCAATGTTATTAGCTGCTAGCCAGGTTCATGTATGGTTTTATATTATTGTTGCATATTTTTGAGGAAATCCAGTGATAACTCCAGATGGTTTTGGTTTTTAATTTGGAGCATTGTCTTACTGTTTAGATTTTGGTATGCTGTTTCAGTGGTATTGTGAAGTCTAACAGAAACAAATCTGTTTGTTAACTATTTCAGACCTCTTACACGAGAACAGATCAGTTGCTCTATCAGTAAATTTAATAATATATTTGAGGCTATTATACAAATTGTAATGTGTTTACCACTTCAATACTTTCCATTTCTGCTTAGAAATAGCTTTTATTACCTCATATGATTTTAAAGGCTCATCAGAAATATGCTCTATAAAAATGCAAGAATCTGTCTCTTAATTATTGAGCTAATTTCCTTGACACAGGCACATATATAATTCTGTGAGTCTTGGCTTTGCTTTGTGGGGTGTTCTTGGCGTGTCTTGTGGCTGGGACGTGCTAGGGTCCCTGGCATTTTGCTTAGCTCTAAATTACAAACAGATGGAACTTTACCACTCCTTGCCATTTTTTTGCTTTTTACTTGGCAAGTGTTTTAAACAAGGCCTGAAAGGAAAGGGGTGAGTGCTTTTTAAATATTAAATTTACATAAAACCCCCAAATTAAGAGACCTTTGCCTTCTGGTGATTTCTTACTATTGTATTGGCTGTAGGATGGGAAGAGAGAGCTCTGTATTCTTTATTCTAAGTTTTCCTTACCAGAGAGACTTTCTTCATGTCCATTTACTGGAGGGAATGTGCATTCGCATGTTAGAGTTACTGTTGCTTTCAACCCTTTAGAGAATAAACATTACATGGTATGCTCACTAGGAATGCATTCCAGTCTGATGGCTTTGGGCACCTAAGTAAAGGCTCATTGGGGTGTCAACAAATAACAGTCTTTGAGTTGGGAAAGGGACATCAGCATTTGTGAATTTCTCAACTCCGATGTGAGTAGACTCCCATCACAGACCTAGATTGGTAACCTAGGTGCACCATTCTGTTCCATGAGCGAGTCAGGCTGACAGATCAGCGTTGTCAGCCTCTCCCAGTCTTACTGCGTGCCTGTGTTGGTTCTAGGTTTGTGCTGTTAATGAAGCTCGCATGCACTGTTGTAGCTTCCTTCTTCCTCTGCTGGCTGCCGTTCCTCACAGAAAGAGAACAAACCCTGCAAGTTCTACGAAGACTTTTCCCAGTTGATCGTGGATTATTTGAGGCATGTTTAACATCTCTGCTCGTACGCTTTTCCCTTGTGATATTTCCCCTGTGACCTTTGGGGGTTTCATGTGAAAGACACACAAGGAGTAGTCACTTAGTCAGTCCTTGCCAGTTAGTTAATCCAGCATATCACCCGTAGCTCAGCTGGCAGTTCCTAGAGCATTACAGGAACGGGTAATATTTATGCCCTGCTCAGTTCTATAATTCAATTATGCATTTTTCTAATGTAATAGGGGTCATAATGAAAGCTTGAAAAGTTGTGGCTGCAAAGTTAACAACTCTGTAATGTTTTGGCTTATATTCTCGTTTAAGTCTTTGGAAATTATTTGTGAAACTAATAATCATGTTTGCTTCAGAAAGACCTCATAATTCCTAATGAGCTATAACTCTCATCACTGTATTTTGAATGAGAATCTTTCATTTTATGTCATTTAATTTTAGTTTAATCATTCTTGTTTTAACTTTTATTACATGAATAATTTGATGATGTAGGCTTAGTAATTAAATGAAGCACACCATTTTTCAGAAACAGACAAACAAAAAAGGTCTTTCCATAAAGTGAAGCAGAGACAGCATATTTAGAGATAATTTACCTTTGAATAAACACTTCATTTAAAAGAATTAGAACAACATAGATATCTTTCTAATTTCTGAATACATAAATTACTATGGGAACTCTATTGCTAGACCAATAAAGAGAGGATGGAGCTAGTATTTTGAAAGAGACGAAGAAAGAACTTGGTGTTATGAAGGAACAGGAATGTGTTGGTGGGATGCTGATGGTGGTCAGACTGATAATAAGAAGTAGCCTCCATTATTATTGTCTCTAACATCCTAGAGACCAGACACTTTGCATATGATTTCATTTGATATTTACAGCAACTCTGTGAGGTAGACATGATTATTCCCACTTTACAGAGAAGTCTAAGATCAGAAATTCACACTAACAGTATGTGAAAGAGCTGTGGTTTGAACTCCCCACCCTGTGTTCCTCACCTCTACTTTCTATAACCCCCAAACCAAACTCATTGTCATTGGGTCAGTCCTGACTCCTAGCAACCCTACAGGACAGAGTCGAACTGGCCCAAGGTTTCCAAGGCTCTGTAATCTTTACAGAGAAGAGTCTCATACTTGTTAAAGTGGAGGGTTAACGAGAAAGGGGAGACCTTCAGTGAGACGGCGTGGCGTAGTCGCTGCAACAATGGGCTCAAACCTAGCAGCAACTGTGAGGGTGGCACAGGACTGGGCAGCGTTTCCTTCGATGGTAGATCCGGGTGCCGTGACTCAGAACCACCTCACTGGCACCTAACAGCAGCAACCATCTTTGTGGAAGTAGACTGCCACTTTTCAGAAACCAACACACAAAAGAGGTCTTTCCCGAAAGACCCTCGAACTGCCAACCTGTGCTTGGTGAGCAGCCAAGTGCTCAACCTCTGCATACCAGAACCTAACTTTAACACCTGTGTGAAGGAGAGTTTATGCTCCACGTAAGCTATCCGTTTACTTGCCATAGCTTCAATTTTAGGAGTAGTCATTAACATGATAATTCTAAAACTGAGTATCATACATGGTTGATGTTTCCAGTCTCCTGGATTCCCTTGTTCTCAAAATCTGCGGACCACTTTCTTTGATCTGGGACGGGGAAGTGGGGTGGTACAGTTGTCAGGGATGCTATGCTAACACAGCTGTGAGCCAAACAACTGTGCAGAGCAAGGGCGTCTTGCTCAAGAGAGCTGTCACTACAACTTTAATTTGTAAAGTGATCCCAGCACAAATGCTAATGTCTTGAAACTTCTAGATGTAGTAGCAGTGAGCTCTGTGATTTCTAGTTGTTAGATTTCTCTAAATAAATGCAGGTGTGTGATAAAGTGGGTTAACTGTAATAAAGTGTACTAGAAATTAGGACAGAAAGGATTTCTTAGGAAAAATTCCAAAGAAGGATAATTGCAATTTTGAGGGATAGTACGCTGCCCTTTCAGAAATGTGAAATATTTCTTGGGAATGTCTAGTTTATGATTTTCTAGTGATTTAAACCAACTCCAGTTGCAAAAACAAACAAATCAAAAAACCCAAACCCAAAATGCTTGTGGTATGTGTGTCTATGTGTATGTGTTTATGCATGGGAGAGTTTAATCAATCTCATTATAAATCTTTGAATGAAAACTTCATATGTCTTAAAAGCTTATTTACTTAGAGGCTATGGGTATACTTCGTGGGTTTAATATTGCTTTTCATTATACCAGAATGTAAAATGAACAAATCTCTTTTTAGGATAAAGTAGCCAATATTTGGTGTAGCATCAATGTCTTTCTGAAGATTAAGGATATTTTGCCACGTCACAGCCAGGTAATACTCAGGTAAGAAACACAAAACTTGTTAAGAGTGTTTCATAGTTTGCTCTCTAAAACTTATGGTAATATCTCATTTATCTGACATTAAGGAGTGAGGGTTCTTTATTAGTGAATTGTGCATATAATTTAAATGGATACCTTTATACAACCTTTATTTTAATTGTTGTGAGAGTTTCTGAATCGTTACCTATTTTTTTCTCTGTAAATGGAGAGGATATTAAATATGATTTAACACAATCCTCACAGTCATGATCGCCAGTGCTTTATTGGTTAGGTTCAACCATAGGATGAGTAGGAGCTTGCTTTTGTGTAAAGATTTATTATGTGGAATTGGCGTATGCATTGGTGGTGACTGGCTCAGTAAGCCAGAAGGAAGTTCATAGGCAGCCTTTTGGGAAGGGACATCTAAGGGTAAAAGAGAACAGTCAGACCCAGTTCCTGTCTGTAGTTTCTGAACTTAAGGGAAGGTTTAGATGAACCTAGGCTAATCTTCCTTCCAATTAACTTAAAATCAGCTGAGTGGGCACTTCAGTTACATCTGCAAGATTCCTTCACAGTACACCAAGCTTAGTGTTTGAGATCTGGGAGAAGCGAGTACTGCCCCTCCTGCCCTCCAGCTCTTGTCAGAGACTGTCCCTTGTCGTCTACCCTAATGGAAGGCCCACTGAAGAGATTTCTGGGAACACTGGTCCACCCTTGCTAGGTTGACACATCACAAAGCCAATGCCAGTGGGAAAATCAGTTACTGCACTGGGTTAGAATACTTGCACTTCTAGGCCTTCCAAGGGCTGTGAGCCATGATGCTAAATGGCTCCCTCCAGACTGCTCTGCTTGCTGCATGGGTGCACTTCCTCCAGGTCTTTGTGTCCCCATCTAGCAGTCAGTGCCAGGAGACGCTTTAGGTGCGCCCCACTCCCTTTGTAGTTTGTTTTTTCTGACTTACAAAAAAGTTGAAAATCAGATCATCAACTGTTGTAAGTAAAGTTTATGAATGCTTGTATTATAAAAGCTAATTTCTTTGTACTTTTTAAAAATCTTGTCCCGAGTGTTTTTGAGAAGTGATGGTCAGTGATATCCTTGTGCCTTTTCTATAAATTATATTTAATATTAAAATAAGATAAACAGTATTTAATATTGCTGTGTTTTGCTCTGATATTTAAATGAATCATATACTTACTTTGTCAGTATACAGTATAAGTCTGTCAATATATAGATTTAACTTTTATCTTTTAAAAGTTTTATTGATATTACAATTTACAATTCATGTATCACACAGTTCAGTTGTTTGAATATATTAAGAAGAGTTCTGTAATCATTACTACAAGCAATTTTAGTAATCTTTATTTAGATGTTATTTTTCAAATTAAAAGAAATGAATTTCAAATCAGTTTGTTGATATATAATATTATCTTTAGGTTTTAAAATATTTCTTTGTTTTTAAAACTTTAATTCTCACAAAAAATATAATGGTTTTATTTTTATTCCTGTGTCAGCTTTTGTTTTACATTTTTGAGCCTGCTTCCTGCATGTATAAAATTAACACTCCAGCCTTCTCCCAGAGGATTCAAATTTACTCTGGTAAGTTTCTCATTATTTTAATGTTTAGTCCTAGCTGTAACTGAAATTTTAATAAGATAAATTATTATTTTCTTGCCCTGAACACTATTGCTTAAATTTGGAAATAAGATGTTCCTTTATTTGGCAAACGTTTACCAAGTTCTATCATATGTTGGTGTGGTTTGGGGCAATAGGTAGACCAACCAATCTTTCAGTTTAATTCAACAACTTTTTATTCAATTTCTGCTTTGTATTAATCAATAAGAGAATACAAAGAAGAAAACTGTGGCAATAAACATATGCTTAAATAAGTCATGCTATGCAGAAAATAGATGGTATTAAGTTCTATCAGGTACAAGTGATGTGCTTTGATAATGTAGGAAAGGGAGAATATCCTTTGGGCAGAGGTTTTAAGACAACTTGTTAGACCAAGTGGGATTTGACCCAAGTTTTGAATGTGAGTTTGTATAGCGTTCTTAAACCAAGAGGAAGAGTTGGAAAGTTACAAAGGAGGGAGAGGACAGGAACTGCTCTGGGAATGACAGACATGTATTTTTTCCTCTGTGTGGTGGCATTGGGAGAGAACATACGGAAAGATAAGGCTTGACAAGGACCATATTTGTTGGGCTGAAACTTGGAGTTTGATTTGCATGCAAAAGAAGTCAAACAAAGTTTTGATAGAGGGATAAAACAAATCTGTTTAGGAGAATGACTGGAAGTCGTTTGAAGATGGATTGGGGTTTATTTTTTGCAGTTAGGGTTTCTCTGAACGGATTTCCAGACTCTTCCTGGTTGTATTTCTGTGGTATTGAAAATATTATTCTTGTATGTCTTAGTCTGTAAAAATCATATTGAAAAATATCTTTTAAAAGATCAGAAATATGTAGTTTATAGAAACATTCAGTATCAGCGACACACTTTAAAAACTTGGTCTCTAGTTCTGGGACCACCACTTATCGACACTGTACTCTAAAAACAAGCCAGAGCGGAACATCACAGCGAAACATGTCGCAAGTGCATCTCAGCCCTGCAACACAAAGGAGAGTGGGAATCGACTCGATGGCAGTGGGTCATGTGCAGAAAATGAACTTCTGAAAATAGATCTAAGTAATTTTCATCTAGGACACCAGTAGCAAATGATGAATTCATAAACCATTTAATATATTTTATTGCAGTTTACATTTTAAGAACATGAAGATAGATTTTGGGGGGCTGTTTTCGATGTTGACCTTTTCGGCTGTAATTACTACTTTTTAATTTAAAGTGTCAGGTTACAAGGGAAGATGAAGTTATGATTACTTAATAGTTTTTCTTATTAATAATTAAGACTCAATAAATTGGCTTTATGGATTTAAGCAGAGCTTTATAATCACTGTTTTGAAAGAATATTTTGATTATTAAATATGGTTTAAAATATATATATGCTAGTGTCCCATTTTTATTTTACTTTTAGATAGAAGCCACATTAAACTTTAAAATTTCATTTGAAATAATTTCTAGATTCATAATTAAATTGGTATTCTGTTTTATAAGTTATTACATTGCATTTTTCCTTTTTTTCCTTCAAGGTTAGCTGTGCTCTATCATTCTTTTTATTTTCTTTCCAAGTACATGAAAAGTCCATCCTCCTGGTATCATTGTAAGTAAAAATGTTTGATGTATTTACTGTGATATAGCATATGTTCATTTATCATTTAATATAAATATTCACTTAAAAATAAGGCAAAAGAATGCAAATGTTATGCATTTGCATAAAATTATTTCACAATGTCATATATTTTCAGATTTCCCTTCTTTATTTATATAGAATTTTAATTTTCATAGTTTCTTTATACATATATTTTTAAAAGGAGACCTGGTGGTAGAGTCAGTTACATGCTGGCTGTTAACTACAAGTTCAGCAGTTCTAAACCACCAACTACTTTGCAGTGGGCCGATGAGGCTCTCTGTTTCTTGTCAAGATACACAGTCTTGGAAAACCACAGGAGCAGTTAGTTCTACTCTGTCCTGCAGGGTTGCTGGGAGTTGGAATAGATTCAGTGACCATAAGAGAAATATGCTTTTAAAAACATAGACCAAAAGGCTTTTTTCAGTCTGGAACCTGTTAGTTATCTTTGCCTTTTCCCATTTCATGAATTTATTTAATAGATTAGCTCTCTCCAATAACTGCCATATACAAGAGGATTTCAAAAGCTCACCAGTCAATTCTGTTATCTTTTCATTTCATTTTCCCATGAACTTTTCAAGGCCCCTTGTATTGCCCCCTTTCAATTTGTTCTTCCAAAACCTCTGACTAGACTCTTGGAAATTCCTAACCAGGCTACTTTTTTTCCTTCTTCCAGTTAGATGTTTTTCGCAGAAGTTTGGTGACAGTTGAGGCTATAGTATCCTGATTTTAAAATAGTATTTTCCTGGAATACTTGAATTCTGTCCTATATATGTCCCCAACTGCTACCATCGTATCCTTCCCACCTTTCACTGTGTTTACTAGATTCTGGTAGAAGATACAGGGTCAGAATGGCTAATAACAAATTGAAGGCAATATCACTTTTATTAAAGGAATTTTGACTAAAATCTCATTGGAAAACTGTATAGTAAGCTGGGCTGGCCTATATGAAAGATTTCCTTTGCCCTAAGCAGAATTTTCTCATACCTTTGCATGATTGGAATACTATTTAATTTCATCCCCTAAAGCCTAAACCTGAGTTGAATATTTCCACTATTAATGGAACTAGGCTGACCCAACACAAAATTCCGTGTCACTTTCAAATGAGCATTTTCCACCGAGTTTCTACCTCATAGAAATGCAGCAGCCCATTCAGTGACCTGTAACCTGACCATTCAAATTAGTTATTAACCTAGCAGTTCATACTCCACAATGGTACCTGTGCTATTTATAGTAGCTCATGAGTTCAATGTACTTTTGATAAAACATTTTAAGTTGGCATTAAAAGTTCCTCTTCATCTGTTCCCACTAGTTTATCATTCATAAACAAATGCTTCATTCAATAAATATGCTCATGAAGATGGCAGAGGACTGAGCAATAGTTTGTCCTGTTATACATAAGGTTACCCTGAATTGGAGCCAACTTGTGGGCAACTAACAACAACTCTTACCTGCCACTGTTCTAGGCATTGGGGATATCTGTGAACACAACAGCAAAAATCTCTGCCTTCTTATCTTTCAATCGCAAGGGCAGACAATAAACGATAAAGAAGTGAAAAATAAGAAAAATTTAAACTTATTTTAAATTTTAAAGTGTTATTGGCACATAATCCAAATGTCACGCAATCATTAATAGTTCAGTCATATCAAGAAGAGTTAAACACAATCAATTTTAGAACATTTTCTTCTTTCTTGTACTCATTGTTATTAGCCCCCCCACTTCCTACCAACATCTCCTGACATACTCCCAAGAAACCATTAATCCAATTACCATCGCTATATATTCGCTTGGATTCCATATACTGAAAAACATACAAAAATGAAGAAACAAAAAACCCCTAACAATAACAACAAATTAAAATAGAGAAAAGCCTCAATTGAAGAGAAAGCAGAAAATATTAAACACTGGAACAACTTTAAAATAGATCAAAAGAGAAATCGTAAAAAAAGGTGTTGGATTTTAACCTAACTACATCTGCTAAAGTCCACTTTCCCATGTACTCTGCATGCTAGCAAGGCAGTTCACATCCTTGGTCCATGGTCAGAGAAGATCCACCTGAGGCTTAATCCACATGTATTTCCCTTGACTTTTTTTTTTTAAAGATGGAAACAACTTTTAAATGAGTCAAGAAAAGAAAACAATGAAACTAAATAGTGTGTTAGAAGGTAATAAATGCCATGAGGGAAAATCAGCATAGGGTAAGAGAGGCTGGGAGTGCTGGAGATGAGTGTGGCAGTGGGGGTGCGGGTACAAGCTGTGTGTGTAAGGATGTCAAGGTAGACTTCATTGAGGAGATATTGGAATGGACTAGAGGAGATGGGGAAGCTAGCCATGTAGATATTTGAGAGAATAACGTTCAAAGCGGAGGAAACTGTCATTGCCAAAGCCCTAAGTTGGGAGTATGCCTGATATGTTCAGGGAACAGCAAAAAGGCCAGTATGGCCAGAGCCGAGTGATGAAAGTAGACAACAGAACGTGGAATCAGAAAGGCAAGAAGGGTCCAAATCGTATTGGGCATTGTAGCTACGCTAGGAATTTTGTTTTTTTACCCTGAAAGAATTGGGGAGCCATAGGAAGATTTTGAGGAAGAAACATGATCTAACTTGATGTTTT
The DNA here is from genome assembly GCF_000313985.2 of Echinops telfairi. Lineage (NCBI taxonomy): Eukaryota > Metazoa > Chordata > Mammalia > Afrosoricida > Tenrecidae > Echinops > Echinops telfairi. The sequence goes on along the minus strand of NW_022104341.1, from coordinate 62,215,366 downwards.
AAAAGCATCACTCTGGCTGCAGGTTGAGAATAGACAGGTAGGGACAAGGGTAGAAAACATGGAGACCGTTTAGAAGCCAAAGACTCTAATCCAGGTGAGAGATGGTAACTAAGATAACACGCTTGGAAGAAGTGAGACGTGTTGAGTTTCTGGACATATAAGTGGAGGCCCAGAAGAATTGCTAATGATTTTGGTATAGGATGTGAGAAAAACAGAAACCAAAGATGATTTCATGGACTTTGGTCTGGGACTAGAGGGATAAATGCATCATCTGCTGAAATGGGGAAAACTGCAGCTGAAGTAGGAGTAGATTAGTATTAAGACAGGGTGGGAAGTTCAGGAGTTGAGTGTTGGATCATCCAAGTGGAGTTGCTGAATCAACATTAGGATATATTAGTCTAGAGTGGAGCGCCCAAGAGAAGTTGAGTTGGAGACATACATTTAGTACGGATGTAATTTTATTTAATTAATTAATTTATTTTTGTTTTAAACCAAACAACTTTATTATTGTTAAATATATAAATGGAACAGATGTTATTTTAAAATCCCCTAAGACTGGAGGAGATAACCATGAAGTGAATAGATAAAGACCAAAGACTGAGCACTAGGCCACGTGTGTTAAGAGATCTGGGAGAGCAGGCGAATAGGCATAGCCAGTGAGATATGAGGAACTCCTAGAGAGTTGGTGTCTTGGCAGCTGAGTAATATGTCTCAACTAAGAGATAAGTGAGAGCTCTAGAAACAAGAAGTTGACTTTAGCAACTTGGAAGTCATTAGTGACCTTGACAAGTCTAGGACTGGAGTGGTAGAGGCAAAAGCCTGTTCATGGAGAGTCTAAGGAACAATAGGAGAACAATTAGAGACATCAATATAGCTTTCTTTTTTCCTTTTGTATTTTTGTGTGTGTTTCTTTATGTGTGAGATGATATACTACATAGAAGTTACCATTAGCCACATTTAGTACGCTTACTAAGTTGTGTACTATCACAGTCTAGTTTCAGAGCATTTCCAGCACACCCTGCATCCATTGAAACAGGCTCTTCCCATCCCTTCTCCAGCCCTAAGCTGCCATTCTTTTACTTTCTGCCTTTATGGATTTGCCTATTCTGAATATTCCATAAATGGGATCATACAATATAACCTTTTGTGTCTGATTTCTTTTACTTAGAATAATCCTTTCCACATCCATCCATGTTGTAGCATGCATCAGTACTTTATTTTTTTTACACCTGAGTACTATTCTGCCGTGTGGATAGAACCTCCTTTTGTTTACCCATTTATCAGTTGTTTCCACCCTTGGGTATTTTGGAGCGTGCTGTTGTGAACATTCATGTACAGATTTTTATTTGAGGTTTGAAAAGGAAGGAGATGAGTGAACTGAGCAGGTAGAAGGCATGGATTGTGATTACTGAGTGGTTGCAGTACAGACCATGAACTTGAGGGGTAGAACTGATGGGAACACTAGAAAAAGTAATTCCAGCAATGAGAGCCCAGGTAATTAGGAGGTTTATCTATGCTTATATTAAAGTGAGATTAAGAATTAGGATGAGTCGGGTTTTAGCAATGGGGTACTGACTGAGGTAAATGGCTTCAGTAGTGGGTGATTAACAAAGATGGGAATAACCCAAACCAAATCTCTTCCCCATCAGGCTGATTCCAACCCAGGTTTCTGAAACTTTAAATCTTTACCATAATAGTCTCATCTTTCTCTCACAGAGTAAGTAGCTTGTGGGTTTGAACCACTGACCTTGTATTTAGCAGCCCAATGTGTAACCAACAGAGGTACTATGGGGTTCCTTAATGATGGCAATAGGAGGGGACAGAGTATGAAAGTCAAAGCGGGATTTTACTAGGGGATGGGGGAGAACTGTGATGGAGTTGGCAGTTAAGAGTAGGGAAGGTATCTCCCGCTTCCAGGTCAACTGGTTTGAAGCTAGGGGGTAGCTCATGAGAAGGGAGGTGGGCCGGCACTTCCCTCAGAAGAGTCAGGCTTCCGTTAGAGCAGTGGTTCTCAACCTTCCCAATGCCGTGACCCTTTAATAACAGTTCCTCATCTCCCCCACCATAAAATTATTTTTGTTGGTACATCATAACTGTAATTTTGCTACTGTTATGAATGGGGCAACCCCTGTGAAAGGGTCGATTGATGCCCAAAGGGGTCACGACCCACAGTTTGAGAAACCGCTGCTTTAAAGTAAAGAAGTGTGAAGGAGTATTCAGAAAAGAAGTTAAGAATGTACAGGATTTTACTGCGTTATAAATTTTAAGTACCTTGAGGTTAGGGGCTGAGTTATATTCATTTTTGTACTCCTTTCCGAGCAGTGCCTGTGCATAATACGTTTTTGATAAATGTTTGGGTTCAGTAAAATGAATATTGAATGAATAAATGCAAAATAATTAAGACCCTGAAGGAGAAAATAATATTTATTGGGCACCCACTAAGTACTTCCTATTAACATGAATTCTTTTAGATTTTAAACTGAAGTGGAAAATCCTCTAGCATTTTTTTAACATGTTGTGAGTTGCCATCAGTCAGCTCCGACTCCTGGTGGCCTTGTGTATAAGACAAGGGAAGGCTGCCCAGTCCGGGCCATCTTCCTGGTCGTCGTCCTGAGTCCGCCGCTGTGGCCTTCCTCTCAGTCCATCTCACTGAGACTTTTCCCCACTTTCACTGACCCTCCACTTTACCAATCGGCAATCCTTTTCAAGCAAGCAGTCTCTCCTAATGATGCATCCAGAGTGACTGAGTTGCAGTCTTGGATGCTATTCTGTGATGCACACGGTTTTCATGGGCTGCTTTTGGGCCTTTCTTCCTAGTCTCTCTTAGTCTCGGAGCTGTGCTGATATCTGTCCATCGTGGGTCACTCTGCTGATAGTGCCAGGGTCGTGGCTTCCAGCTTCGTAGCAGGAGGCAAAGCACCACTGAACAACAAACTGACAGATGAGTGGTGGCCATTTAGTATAGTCTTTTACCATTGGTTTGTAATCCTAAGTCTTATTCTCCTATGCTACTTGATAAGGACTAAAGGTTATCCATAGAAAGGAGGAGAATGTACAAACCGTTTTTGGAGCATTTACTAAATTCAGGAGATTGAAAAACGGAACAATTCCATGATTGCCCTCATTAGAGACCAGCTTTTACTGCCCGTTTGTATGTGGTGCCATTCTTGAGCAGGCCTTTATGCTTCACAGATACAAGGGGGCTTCAAAACTTCCTGGAAAAATTCCATGATCTTTTCCTTTCCTTTAGCCATGCAGTCTTTGAAGCACGCTCATGCATTTATTTTGTGATGTTTGCAGTTTATATTTCATGAAGCGCTCTCACACTTCACATTGTTTTCACTCGACTTGAGGGCACAGGCACGTTGGTATCCTCAGTCCCTAACAGAATCGGACTCATCGGAGGCACATATGATACATTTGATATATGAATGAGAAGTGAAGACTTAGGGATCTGCTTCGGCAAAAATGGTGGCCTAGAAATCCATGTGGGGCAGTTCTCAGGCTCTTGGGGTCGCTATGAGACAGGACTCACCCAACCACACTGAACGACACTAACAATTTAAATTAGTGAAGCAGCACTAACCAATGAATAAATGAAACCTTCTAACTTTGAAGGACATGCACTAGGCGATACATGTAAAAGAATCCATTCAGTCAAGTAACACAGGATTAGTATCTTTTCCTTGTACACATAAGAAAACAGGTTAAATTAATCATGTACTCAAGACGACAACAGTGAGTGTCAGAGCGGGGATTAGGACCCAGGTCTTCCAACCACCCCTGTCCTTCCCCACGGCTACTGCCAGTTGAATCTGGAGGGTCCTGGGCCAGGGGGTACAGAGTTTGGCATCCTGACACTAGCCAACTCCGTGATGGAGGCAGTGGTTCCAGCTCTTGCTGTACTATCATCCTGGCATGTAGCTTTTCCATCTTCATTTCCCCTCTTACTCTTTCATTATCATCGTGTTTTCCTTGATAGCCTTTCTTTACCTGTTGTGCTTTTTCCTGTGCCATGGTGATCCTGCCTGTCATCATTTAAATTTTGACTTGTTAGGTGCCATGGAGTCGGTTGTGACCCACAGTGACCCTACGCACAATCTAACACAACAGTGTGTGTCATCCTCACAACTGTTCCTGTGCCCGAGCCCACTGATGCGGCTACTGTGCCAGTCCCTCCCTCTCATCGAGGGCCTTCCTCTGTGCCACTGCCCCAACCCTTTACCAACATGATGTCCTTCCCGAGGGACTGGTCTCTCCTGACAAGATGTCCAAGGTATGTAAGACACAGTCTTGCCATCCTTGCTTTTAAGGAGCCCTCTAGTCATACTTCTTCCCATACAGAAATTTTTGTCCTTTGGTGCTGTACATGGTACTTTCAATATTCTTCACCAGCACCACAATTTAAACGAATCTACGGTCTTCTTTCTTTAGTGTCCAACTTCACGTGCATATGATGCAATGGAGAATACCATGTCTTGTGTCAGGTGCACATTATTTCTCAAAGAAGCATCTTTGCTCTGCAATACTCTAAAGCAGATTTACCTACTGCAATATGGCTTTTGATCTCTTGACCCTGCTTCCATGTGCAATGATTGTGGATCTAAGAAAATCCTTGACACCTTCAATATTTTCTCTGTTTATCATGATGTTAATTATTGGTCCAATTGTGAGGATTTTGTTCTTACTTACATTGAGTTGTAATCCATACTGAAAACTACAATCCTTGGTCTTCATCAGCAAGATGAAGATTAATTCCTCATCCCTTTCAGCAAGCAAGGTTGTGTCATTTGAATATTATAGGTTATTAATAAGCCTTCCTCCAATCCTGATGCCGCAGTCTTCATATAATCCAGTTTCTCTGATAATTTTTTTCAGCATAGAGATTGAACAAGTATGGCGAGAGGACACAGCCCTGTTGTACACCTTTCCTGATTTTAAAGCATGCAGTATTCTCTTATTTTGTTCAGACAACTGCCTCTTGACCCGTGTACAAGTTCTGAATGAGCACGATGAAGGGTTCCGGAACTCCCATTCTTCTCTAGGTCATCCACCGGTTATTATGATCCACACGGTTGAATGTCTTGACAGCAATGAAACAAGAGAACATCTTTCTGGTATTCTCTGATTTCAGTTGAGATCTATCTGACATCAGCAGTGATATCTCTTGTTCCACATTCTCTTCTGGATCCAGCCTGAACTTTTGGAAGTTCCCTGCCAATGTGCTGCTGCAACTGTTGTTGGATGATCTTAAGCAATATTTTACTGCCATGTGATGTCATTTATATAATTCATTCTGCTTTGTGACCTTCCTTTGGAATGGGCACAAACATGGATCTCTTCCAATCAGTTGGCCAAGTAGTCTCCCAAAGTTCTTGGCATACACCAGTGAGTGTTTCCAGTACTTCTTCAGCTTTCTGAAACATTTCGGTGGGTATTCTGTCAATTCCTGGAGCTTTCTTTTGCTTTTGGTTAATACATTCAGTGCAGTTTGAACTTCTTCCTTCAGCACTCCTGGCCCTTGCTCATATGCAGCCTCCTGAAATGGTGGGCTCTCGACTAGTTCTGTTTGGTACAGTGACTCTGTATTCCTTCCATCTTCTTTTGATGCTTCCCGCATCAGTCAGTATCTGGCCTGTAGAATCTTTCATAATTGTAGTCCCAGACTGGACTTCTCTCAGTCTCAGATATACTACGTGTGTTCTTCCCTCTTGGCTTTCTAATTCTAGGTCCTGGCACGTTTTCATGTGATATTTAACTTTGTCCTCTCGAGCTGCCCTTTGAAAATTTCTATTCAGCGCCTTGGCTTTATTCTTTCTTCCATTTGCTTGAGCTACTCGATGATTAATAGCAACTTTTAGAGTCTCTTCTGCACCCACTTTGAGCTTTTGTTTCTTTCCTGCCTTTTCAGACTTTTGCTTTCTTCTTGAATGATGGTCCCAGTGTCCTCCCATTAGGTCTTCTGTCATTAGTGTTCAGTGCATCAAATGTGTTCTTGAATGTTCTCAACATTCAGGTGGGATAGGCTCAAGGTTGTATTTGGCTCCTGTGGACTTGTTTTAATTTTCTTCAGCGTTATTTTGAACTTATATGTGAACAATTATGGTCTGTTCCACGGTCAGCCTTTGGTCTAGTTTTAGCTGCTGATATGGAGCTTCTCCATTGTGTCTTCCCACAGATGTGGTCAGTTTCATTTGTGTGTATTCCATCTGGGGAGGCCCATGTATATAGTTGCCTTTTGTGTTCTTGAAAGAAGATTTGCTTGTGAATGAGTGTACAGGGTGTGTGTGGAGTGGAGACCCAAAGCCCATCTGTAGACAATTGGACATGTCCTCAAAGAAGGGTCACAAAGAAATGATGAGCCAGTCAAGGTGCAGTATAGCACTGAGGGAACACACAACTTTCCTCTAGTTCTTTAATGCGTCCTTTCCACACTATCATGACCTCAATTCTACCTCACAACTCGGATTAGACCAGAGCATGCACACTGCTACAGACAAGAGCCGGCAACACAGGGAATCCAGGATAGATAAACCCCTCAGGGCCAACAATGAGAATAGAGATACCAGGAGGATAAGCGGAAGGTGCGGGGAGAAAGGGAGAATCAATCATACGGATAAACATACAACACCCTCCTAGGAGGACGAACAACAGAGAAGTGGGTGATGGGCGACAGAGGACTTTGTAAGATATGAAAATAATAATCTATAATTTATCAAAGGTTCATGATAGGGCAGGCAGGGGAGGAAGGGAGAAAATGAGCTGTTATCAAGGGTTCAAGAAGAAAGAAAATGCTTTCTTGAAAATGATGATGGCAGCATATGTACAAATGTGCTTGATACAATAGATGAATATATGGATTGTGGTAAGAGATGTAAGAGCCCCCAATAAAAGTATTTTTTTTAAAAGATATTTGCTATGAATAAGTTTTTGGTTTTGCAAAATTCTGACATGCGAACTCTAGCTTAATTTCTGTCAACAAGTCTGTATTTTCCAACTGTTGTTTCTTCCTCTGTTTCCAACTTTTGCATTCCAATCACCAATAAGTATCATTGCATCTCGATTGCATGTTTGATCAGTTTCTGACTAAAGTCGCTGGTAAAAATTCTTTGATTTCTTCATCACTAGCTTTTGTGGTTGGTGGATAAAATTGAATAGTAGTTGTATTGATTGGATTTCCTTGAAGGCAAATAGATGAAATCTGATGACAGACAGCATTGTTCTCCATGATGAATCCATAGCAAGATCCTTTCTGACAGTGAATGCCACACCATTCCTCTTGATCACTATGTCTGTGAGCTCCACTTGTGTTAGACAGCTTAGTAAATATTATGGTTTTCTGATTCATAATGACCAATGTCGTCCATTTCAGCTCACTAAAGCCTACAACACTCAGCTTCATGCATTCCATTCCATTTTTGACCACTTCCAATTTTCCTAAATTCATACTTTGCACATTCCAAGTTCCAATCATTAGAAGATTTTTGCAGCTATTTCTCTGTGCCTTAGTTTTGACCTAGCTGAGTAATATATAAGGAGCCCCGGTAGTGCTGCGGCTTAAAGGCTTGGGCTGCCATTTCTACTGTGAGAAGATCAGGCTGAGGATGAGATAAAAGAAAAGCTTGAAAACAAATTACCTTTGGAATTCATCTTTAGAATTTGAAATTCATTGCATATTCCTAGCAAGTAGGGTAAAATACATGACAATTCTTTCTTTCTCTGAATGTTCAGATATGTTTATGTGATTCTTTCCTGAAGCCACTATTTACATGCTAGAGACACGTTCCACTAATGGCCTACTGCAAGTAGGGTTCCAGCTCGTTTAAGGAGTGTCTACCCCTCACTGTCCAGATTGATTTAGATTGTACTGATAGTTCTAAAATTATGAATCAGTAGTCCACGTGGAGTGGAGACTTTTTAGCCTTTTCTTTTTAATACTAATCCTGAAAAGCAGATATATGAAATGTGTTAATATATGTATATGTTCAAGTAGGAATTAAAATTGTGTTAATATTAAAGTGGTTTTTTTTCCTTTACTATTTTAGGCCAGTCTGTTTAGTTTTAAATGAAATACCTTTTATATCGACTTGGTTTTTACTTGTGTCAACATTTAGGTGAGTGAAACCAATTCTCATATAATGTTTTCAGTGTAGTTCTTATAAATTAACTTTTTTACATTGATTATGTTTTGACTTGACAATCTTTTCCCTGTTTCTCCCATTTTCCTTTACAGTATGCTACCTCTTTTATTGAAGGATGAGCTGCTTATGCCCTCGGTTGTGACAATGACGGCATTTTTTATAGCTTGTACTAATTCCTATTCAATATTTGAAAAGATTTCTGAGGAAGAACTGCAGTTGAAATCCTTTTCCATTTCTGTTAGGAAATATCTTCCAAATTTTACATTTCTTCCCAGAATGATACAACATTTGGTAAGTTGTTTGGTTTTCAAGGAATGGTACACTTGAATTATGGCGTTGGTAAAGAACAAACAAAAATGTCTTAGGAGAAGTACAGCCAGAATGTTTCTTAAGAGCGAGGCTTCATGTCAGGTATCAGGAGAGAAAGAGACGTCACTCTTGGTACAGTAGCGGGTCAGTGACAGAGGTCGGCCCTCAAGGAGATGGGTTGACCCCACGCCTGCACTGATGGCTCCAACATGACAGTGGTCGGGACGGCCCAGGCAGGCGGCGTCCTGCTATGGTACACGGGACCACTGAGTTGCAACCGACTCCCCGGCACCTAACAACATCTTCCAGCATGCCATGGGTTTTTTAAATGATTGAAATACCAGTTTCACAGAATTTTTTAGGTATAATTCATATACCTCAACTCATAAAATTTACCCACTAAGTACTCAGTTTAAAATTGAATAGCTTTAACCATACATATGTATATAAAGTTATGCAACCATTGTCTCAATCTAATTTTAGAATATTTTCACCACTTCGAAAAGAAACTACCCATTAGCAGTCACTCCCACTTCCCACCCTTACTCCTAATCCTTTCTATCTTTATAGATTTATTTTGTACATAAATAGAATCATATAATTTGTGGTGGTGGATTCTTAGAATGTTTTCAAGATCCATTCATGTAGCTATGCATCTTTATTATTTTTTATTGCTGAATAATGTTCCATCAGGTGGAGTAATATTTATCCATTCATCAGTTGATGGACATTTGAGTTATTTCCGCTTGTTGGGTATTATGAATAATGCTACTGTGAACATCTGTGTACAAGTTCTTGTGTATTCTGTCTTCATTTCTCTTTGATATATTTCTATGAGTGCAATTCTTGGGTCATATGGTAGCTCTGTGCCTAAGCCTTGAGGAACTGCTGTTTTTCAAAGTGGTTGCAACGCTTTACATTCCTGTCGGCGTGCATGTGAGTGAGTCCCATTTGCTCAGAACCCTTGCTCTCCCTGGCACTGGTGACTGTCCTTTCGAAGGAGTCCCTGAGTGGCGTGAAAAGTTTACATGTTTGGCTGCTAACTGAAAGGCTCAGAAGTAAGGCTTGGTAATCTGCTTCTGAACCATAAACCATCAACAACCTTATAGAGCACATTTCTGTGCTTTGTAAGGTATTTTAGGCCAATTATCGATATTTTAAAAAAGAAATGCCTATTCACATCCTTTGCCCCTTTGTCATTTGTTCTTTAAACATTTCTTTCTCAGTCTGTGATTTACAGCTCTTCTCTCCTATTCTTTGGGTTGACTTTCACTTTCTCCCCGCCCCCCCCATAAATCACAGTGTATTTATTGGACTCCGATTTCTTACATCTTATTAGAAAATGCGGAGCATAGAGCATAAATACCCTGTTAGCATGGTGGATTTCACAGTTTGAGAGCAAAGTCAGACTTCCATACACAAAACCATAAGACATGAAAAAAATGTTTTGTTTTAATAAGAAAGTCAATGGCCAATTAAAATACAATCACACCCAGAATATATGATGAATTCCCCATAAGGGATGTTCAGCATCTAGAGCCAGGGGTCCTCAAACTTTTTAACCTGGGGGCCAGTTCACTGTCCCTCAGACCCGTTGGAGGGCCGGACTATAGTTTAAAAAAAAAACAACCTATGAACAAATTCCTATGCACACTGCACGTATCTTATTTTGAAGTAAAAAACAAAACGGGGCAAAAATACCCGGCGTCCTGGATAAATATCCTTGGCGGGCTGCATGCGGCCCCGCGGGCCATAGTTTGAGGATCCCTGATTCTAGACCATGTGGCCAACAAAGTTGAAAAGCAACAGGCCATGCATCTCTTTCTTAGAGATTAACAACAGGCACGAGCATTTTAAAGAGTTGAGGGAATTTGCAAGGTATATAGAGTGATTAGGTTGTTCTAACAGCATTAGCCAATCTAAATGAACATCGACCCATTTTGACACATAAAAGAAGCTAAAATAGTCACTAATGAGTAGCTTTCAACTCATGCAACATGTATGTTTCAAGGTAGAACTACATGCCATGGGTTTCCAATAGCTATGATCTTCAGAAGCAGAGGGTCAGGCCTTTATTCTGAGGTACCTCTGGGTGGATTCAGAACAGGGGAAGGAACATTTGTTTCTGCCAAGTGCTATTAGATATTTATAGCATCATTCACAGGTCACACAAAATTGTCATGTTAAAAATCAACCTGCTGTAATTGGTGAAACACTTAATTAACTCACCCCCAATGTGATGACCACCACTGCTTTGGTGGCATAGTGGATACGAGTTGAGCTGTGGTCCACAAGGTCAGCAGTTTGAAACCACTAGCCACTCCGAGGGAGGAAAATGGGGCTTTCTACTCCTATAAAGAATGACAGTCTCAGAAACTCACAGGGGGCAGTTCTGTCGTGTCCGACTGGGTCACTATGAGTCGGCATCGATTCAATGGCAGTGAGTTTGAGGGTTTTAAAAAAAACAAACAGTTTTATTGGCACTTCATCTACATATTATACAATAGTTCAATCAAATCAATAAGAGTTGTACAATCATTACCACATTCAATTTTAGAACATTTTATTCTTATACTCATTAGTGTAATTATTTTTTTAACTTCATTTTCGTGATGGTATCATTTACAGCACATTTTGATTTTGACATAGGAGGATCTAGCAAAGGAGTCTGGGAAGGAGCTAGTAAAGAGGTGGGAAGACACCAGGATAAATACAGTGCCATGGAAACCAAGGGAAGGAAGGAGATGGTGCTGATGTGCTGTTCAGTGCTGTTGAGAGATCGGTGTGACAAGAACTGAGCATGTGATTTCGTGACATAAAGAGATCATTCTAGATCTTTGGCCAGAACCCTTTCAGAGAGTGCTTGAGGCAAAAGCCCGATTGGTGCTGGTTCACTAGTGAATGGCAAAATCGGATCCAGCACATTACAGGCAGCTCTTTAGGAAATTTTTGCTGTTTCTATTTGAAACAGAAAACTGGGATAGCCAGAGCAAAGGTTGTTTGTTTAGGGGAATTTGCATGTCTGCTAACAGTTATTTAGGATTATGGCATCATTACATTTCAACCGGCTTCTTATTTCTTGTTTGAAACTATGGTCTTGATTTCATGTAAGAAATGTTCTCTCCTGACTGAGATTGCCTCTGGGATGTTCCCTTTAGGGCAGTGCTTCTCAGCCTTCCTCGTGCCGCCACCCTTTAACACAGTTCCTCATGTGGTCACTTCCCCCCTCCCCCCCACCATAACATTATTTTTGTTGCTACTTCATAACTGTCATTTTGCTACTGTTATAAATCGGGTGACCCCTGTGAAAGGGTCGTTTGACCCCCAAAG
>NW_022104341.1:62176226-62203486 GCF_000313985.2 Echinops telfairi | reverse complement strand
ATTTTTGTTGCTACTTCATAACTGTCATTTTGCTACTATTATAAATCGGGTGACCCCTGTGAAAGGGTCGTTTGACCCCCAAAGAGGTCACAACCCACAGGTTGTGAACCACTGCTTTAGGGGATAGGATAGTCTTTGTTTACCTGTGTGGAAACCGTGTAGGGTTCCCATCCTGACCTTGTGCACCTGGTAGTGCACCGCATTACTTCCTGCTCAGGTCTTACCTGTCCATTCAGACTCCCGCCCAGTCCTGTTGTAATACAGCCACCAGAGCATCCGCTCGTTGTTGTTATTTGCTACTGAGTCGGCTCCAGCTCACGATGTGTAATTGAGTGAAATGCTGCCTGTTCCTGTGCCACTTCGATTGTTGGCATGCTTGAAGGCACTGTTGCAGCTATTGTGTCCATCCATCTCATTGAGGGTGTTCCTTGTTTGGGTTGGCCCTCTACTGTACCAAGCATGATTTACAAAGCGAGTGAGTCCAAATCTCACTGTCCTTGCTTCTAAAGAACATTCTGGTTGTATTTCTTCTACTGATTTGTTGTTGTTGCAGCCTGGTATATTTGATATTAAGGAACCCTGGTGGCATAGCAGTTACCCATTGGGCTGCGAACCACAAGGTCCGTAGTTTGCAATCACCAGTTATTCCGTGGGAGAAAGATGAGATGAGGCTTTCTATTCCAGTAAAAAAACTGCAGTCCCAGAAACCCACAGGGGCAGTGCTCTTCTGCCTAGCGGTTAGCTGTGAGGCAGAACGGACTGAATGACACCGAGTTTGTGGTCAGGACCCTTCATCAAGCCCACAGCATCAGTTCTTCTGTCTTCCATTTTTACTGCCTACCTATTGCACCACATGATGGAAAAGACCACGGTTTACATCAGAGGTGCCCTAGTTGTCACTAACATACTTACTTTTTAAAACTTCAGAGGTCCTTTGCCGTAGATTTGAGAGTTCCACTTAAGTCCCACATCCTTCATGAAGCCACTTACTATTTCTGCGTGAGCTTTCTGTTTGTTTGAGTAACGTCTGTGTGTCTGTTGTGCTAGAAGAGTAAAAATGATGAAGATCTGGCTGGCCCTTGTCTTAAAGGAGCTCACAGCCTAGAGCTAAACTGTCCGTTATGGTAGCCAGTAAACACCAGTGGAAACTTAAACTTTTAAAACTTAATTTTAAATAAAAATTTCAGGTCCTTAGTTGGAAACTGCATTTGGAATCACAGAGCATGTGCTTTGTTGCAAAAAATTCTCTTGGGCAGCATGCTGGTTAGAAGAGGAAAATGAATTGATACCCAACTGTGATAAATGTTTATTGTACAACTTGCTTTGGCACTTACTCAGATGCGACCTTGTAGTTGTATTGAACTAACTTGCACATCCTCCTAATTAGGAGCAAACTCCTTATAGCCAGAGAACCATGTGTTCTGTCATGTGCCCCGCCTTGCTTTACTCTAGAGCAGTGGTTTTCAACCTTCCTCATGCCGCAACCCTTTAATACAGTGCCTCATGTGGTGGTGACCCCCAACCATAAAATTATCTTTGCTGCTACTTCATGACTGTCATTTTGCTACTGCTATGACCCCTGTGAAAGGGTTGTTTGTCCCCCAAAGGGGTCTCGACCCACAGGTTGAGAACCGCTGCTCTAGAGCATTAGCACATCAAAGCACGCAGTGAATATCCATACGTCCGTGACATTGAATTTTCTACTTGTCATGGAAAAACTTTTCATAGATTGGCTCTTAGGGTTAGCTCAGACTTTTTATATCTTATAAGGGCCAGGGCCCTGGGGAATGCAACGAATTGATCCTTGGCTAACAGTAACGTCTGTTCTAGTTATTTTCCTTCACTGCCTGGGTGGTACAAAGACAGAGTAGGCTTTAGCTGCATGTGGGAATCACTTTGAAGAGTTTTAAAAAATATGCCGACCTCCAAAAAATGAATTAATTGGCCTAGAACGTGGCTTGGCCATTTAGAGTCTTATAACTCTCCCAATGATTCTAATGTGCAAACAAGGTTCCAGTCCACTGGCAGAAGAGATTGAACACCCAGTCCTCATCGTAGTTCCATTCTTTACAACTACAAATCAGTGTGACCCGCACACGACAGTGTTATCCTTTGTCTTACTCAGTGGTGCTCTCCCCCCCTTCTTCTAGTTTCTAACCTCAGTGATGGCGATGGTCCTTCTGACGCTGCTGATGGTCACCCTGGACCCTCCTCAGAAATTACCAGACTTGTTTCCGGTCCTGGTATGTTTTGTATCCTGCTTGCACTTCCTGTTCTTCCTGGCATATTTTAACATTATCATCATGTGGGATTCCAGAAATAGAAGAAATCAGAAGAAAATCAACTAGCTGTATGCCAAACAAAGGTGAACAGTGCCAAAAGGTTTTGTGAATTATTATGTATATGTGAAATTATCATTTTGAGAATTATGGAATAGTGAAGTCATTGTTGTCTACACAAAATAAATGTATATGCAGACCAGTGGAAGCTTTTGTTTTCTAATTATTGCTTGCCAAGGAGATTATAGTTTTGGTAATATTCACAACTATCCAAGTGGCAAAATATGAGTCTAAGTCCCAGTGTTTTACTTAAGAAGTGTACTCTCCAAATTGTCTTAAAAAACTGAAGATACAGTGAATTAACAGGAGAATTTAGCCATTTCTTTTTATAAGAAATCACCAATCTTGGTATACAAATTGAATTTTCCTTATATTTTAGAATTGAAGTAATATGTACATTAGGACAAGCTCAGTTTGTCCCATAGTTTTATCTCATGGAACTAAATTTGGGATAATCTTTTAGTCATTATGAAAGGCAATATATAAAATGATTGGAGTTTGACCAGGCCATATGTCACATACAATGTTTTTTAAAACAATGTGGATAGATTAAACTGTATTTATACATAAGGAAGCTAATTTGTATGGATGCAATGAGTTTCCCCCAGAATTTACATAGAAATTTTAAACGTAATTAGTTTGAGTGAAGTATTTTTAATTATCATGATCACTAGTTCTACATGTGAAGGACCATTCTGTTTAAGTTAAAATTGCCTTAAACGGGATTCTATCCTTCTGTTCTTTCTCGCTCTGACATAGGTCGGGGTCATCACGGCCATAGCCGTCGATCCACACCATGCTGCCTGTTCACTCGGCCCTGCGAACACTGTGTCACTCCAGATTAGCATACGCCCATTTTGACTATCTGTTATATTGGTACGAATAACGTGTTACATCCACGTCATAGCATTTCACTTGCATAAAGAGGGGTTTTACTCTGTATTTTGTGATAAAGATAAAAACCTGTACTTAAAAAAAAATACATCCCTTCCAACATTCAGCTATTAAAGCACACTGAATGGCAGTGTGCTTTAAAGCAATGTAAACCAGACAAAACTACACGCAAAAATTCTACAGATGGACAGCCACGGGCTCAAGCAAGAAGGTATACGTGTTTCAACTAGATAACCCTGATAAAAGAAGTGGGTTTGGACAAAGCCAAAATCAAGAAGTATTTGCTTCTCAAACAAAATGTGCAAAAAGACTCACAGGGCAGGTCGGCACAGAAAAGCAGCCTTGAATCGCTGCAGAATCAGCAGGAACACTGCTGTCCATGGTCACCATCGGTAATCACGGGGCCCAATGTCAGCATTTTGGCTGGCTGGTGTAGCCCTATTTTTTATCATAGCATACTTGCATTTTACACAGGATGTTGCTATACATTTTACAGATTTAGTTAATTGAACTGAGTTACACAGTAGCTTCTCTGGAAAACCAATCGTTATCTAAGTCAAGTGTCTCCCTCCTATTAGAAACTGAGAGGGATTATTTCCTAAAATATCGAAAACGTCCAGTGATGAGTTAGCATCCCAGACACAGCTGAAACATTTCTCCCAGGTAAACTCAGCATTACAGAGATGCGTTAGTATAACAGTACGTGGGTGATGCAAAAAATGGTAATGATGGGAAGCTCTCTTACTTTCTTAACTAATAAACATATCAAAAGGTTCATTTTTTTGTCTTTAGTGACAAACAAGTTAATCTAAAACAAACAACAAATAAAGTTCATATTAGAGAGATGGAGGGGCAAACAGGAACTGAGAAATGGTTTTCTTAGTTTTCCATCATCAAAAAACTTGTTTCCTTCTTAAGAGGAAGAGACTGGCTGTTCATGTATCAAAGATGAAGCATATATAAGTCATTTTCCCTTGAGGACTGAGGGAGGGGAGAAAAATACCCGATGTAGCACTCTGTCCAAGTGATAAACCACAACTGACTGAGTGAAACATTTACCAAAGCCGAAGCGGACCAAGGAAGCCCCTTTGTTCAGTGGAGAGAGAGTTAAGAGGTGGATAGGCTATAACTAAATAATAGTTGGAGGAACACAATGGTTTCAAGTCTCAATTGGTCTCTTTTTCTGTTATGTTCATTGGAACATCAGGGCCAAGAGTATCTCGCCCCTCTCCTCCACATAAACATTAGTTTTGTGTGTGGATCTTTTTGCTTTGTCCTTCATGTGGCCTCCAGGGGTGATAAAGCGAGAGTCATCTGATCTACAATGAAGAGACCTGGGAAATGATTCTTAGCAGACCCAGCTGTTCTGAAAGGCAAAAGCTTAATATATCAAGAGGTCAAACATACAGTAACTTATTTAATAGCATTAAGCACATACCTACATTCTTGGATTACACATGAAACCAATCTCTTCTTAACCCTTTATTTCCCAACTAATGCAGGTTGCTTTATACGTTTTTTGGCTGCCTGCCTAAGGTTAGCTTTCAATGCTAAAGCAATTGTTTTTGGTATAATTTAGGTAACAGTCTAATAAAGAACTGACTCATTAAGTATTGTTAATATTTATCATTTTCTACATGGTACAAAGAAAATCATGTATGAAGGCAATTAGATTTAAGTTAATTGGGTTAATTTTCAATTAAATATTTATATGAAGTCTTTAAAAATACCTAGACTTCATCTTTAGAGGTGAATCTGAAATTTTCCTAAATGAAAACTTATTTCCAACTTTAATTTTAAATTTTGTTTCAGATTTTCACATAGTACTTTTATTTCCATCTTACAATAGTTATATAAAAAATCAGAGCGAGTACTGAGGGAGTAGCATGTTCCCTTTCCCCTCACTACTTTGTGGAAACTGGCAAAATATAAACCAAAACCCCAAATTCACTACTTTGAGTTCAATACTGACTCATAATGACCCTATAGGACAGGGTAGAATTGCCCCTGGGGGGTTACAAGACTCGAACCCTTTATGGAAGTAGAAAACCTCATCTTTCTTTCAGGGAGTGGCTGGTGGTTCTGAACTGCTGACCTTGCAGTTAACAGCCTACTGCCTAACCCACGCTTATTATAGAATGTTTAAAATAATGATATATTCTGTGATTTACATAGAACATCTCCCAACTTTATCTTCTGACAGTGCACAGATGGTACAAACACCACGACAGAAATTAATGCTTCAAAGTGACTTGGTGGGGATGACATAAGAAAGTTCTTTCTTTAAATTCAGTAGTGCCTTATTGTTTGGTTTGAAAATACTTTCCGATAGGAACTGGAAACACAGGGAATCCAGGACAGATGATCCCTTCAAGACCAGTGCTGAGAGTGGCGATACCAGGAGGGTGGGGTGGAAAGGGGGAACCTTACAAGGATCTACTTATAACCTCTTCCCTGTGGGATGGACAACAGAAAAGTGGGTAAAGGGAGTGGGTAAGGTATAACAAAATAATAATTTAGAAATTATCAAGGGTTCATGAGGTAGGAGGGAGTGGGGAGGGAGGGGGGAAATGAGCTGATGCCAAGGGCTCAAGCAGAAAGCAAATGTTTTGAGAATGATGATGGCAACAAATGTACAAATGTGCTAGATACAACGGATGGATGTATGGATTGTGATAAGAGTGTGAGCCCCCAATAAAATGATGTAAAAAAAAAAAAAGAAAAAATAATTTCCTATTTCAATGTTCTACTGAAATTCCATGGTAATATTTTGAAAAAGCAGTGGAATTTTAAAACTTGGTGAATATTTTCTCTAACAAGTCTAGGAAAAAGTAGAAAGAATATAATTAAAAACTCAAACCTTAGAGGCTGGTATACAACAAACTGGTTAACAAATATTTAAAAGAAAAAAAATCTGCAAATTAATTAGCAGCTGGGGCTTTAAATGTGGAAACCTGGAACCTAATTCCACTCACTGTTAGATTTAGTCTGAGTTTCAGGAAGAGACATAGCTTTACCAAACAAACCATTTTCAAAAATGCTTTATTAAGTTCATCCACAAATTACGCACATAAACACGTACGCAATACAGAATATAAGTCAAGATCCTCCTGTACATGGTGACTTACATTAAAGGGTCAAGAAGAAATGTATTATTTACATTGAGATTATCTATCGCTGTGTGTAGAAAGTTTAAATTAGCTGCAAGAAATTTTATCTAGACATGCACCTGCCAACTGCTATGATCTGGTATGTACTGGGTAGATTAATTGCCAACATTTCTTTGGTTCCTTTAAATATGGTCAGGCAAATGCAGAAGTTGGTGCTCACAGTGAGTGCCTTTCTTCTAAATGCCTGTGGAATAGAGAAAAATGATTATTAAACTAGGAAGACTTAAGTCCAAATTAACATGCAGCTATTACCTGACTAAAGAGCCCTGAATAAAGAAATTATATAAACGTCCATTTGCTATGTTACGAGCTTCCTAGGTTAGTTAGATACCGGTAACCTCTCGTTTGCTTATTTTTAAGCCTTTGCAAGATTCACCTTTACAAATAACTCATATGGTGACACTCACAAAACATTCTTCAGGTTATGTGAAGATGGATCCAGAAGGAGCTACTTCTGAGAGTTTAAAAACTCCAACCTAAGTGAAAATATCAAATCTGCATGCCTTTTGTCTATAAGCCTAAAAAGACCCTTTAGCAAGTGTTGCCTGCGACGGGTGCCCCCAAACAGAAAAGACAAAGCATTGACTATGACAGATTCCTATTCTGAATGTGTTCCTCTGAGGCCTCCTAGTGGTGGTAGAGGATCTGGGCCCGTTGCCACGGAGTGCACTCCTGCTGGGTGATCACCCTACAGGAGAGGACAGTGGTCTCGGGTGGCTAAGCTGGAATCTGTGTGGGAGCACAGTTCTGCCACATCTTTCTCAAACCCAGTGGCTGCTGGGTTTGGTCAGCAATTGAGCGCTTTATCCACTATACTAAACTCAGAAACCAAACTCACTGCCATCGAGTTGATGCTGACTCACAGCCGCCACCTTCTAGGACAGGGTAGAACTGCCCCTATGGGCTTTTATTTCAGTAACTTTACCAGAGTGGAAAGCCCTGTCTTTCTCCCACCCTTTATACACACGAGGGTCCTAATAAGACAGCAACCATTGGTGACAATTGGCACACATGGACCGTTCGCTTCTGAGATACCCCCCCTTCCTTGCTTACAGCAGCAGCTTTAGATAACAATGCCTGTGGGCCTCCTCCTCCTCTCTTTGTGAGACCACGTGCATTCCTCGTCCTGGTCTCGAAGAACAAATGTTAACTCTGGCCAAGTCTTGGTTTCGTCTGGGCTGCATTCTTTTAAGCACAGAAGAGTTCACTTAAGGAAACTTGGTGGTGCACTGTTTAAACACTTGGCTGCTAACCAAAATGTTAGCAGTTCAAACCAGACGGCTGCTCGGTGGGAGAAAAGACCTGGAGATCTGTTCTCATAAAGAGTACAGCGGGACACCCAGGACTTAAGGTGGCGTCTGTCGTACCCTTGAAGGAGAAGCGCCTCCTGGATATCAAGACCGGGGAGCTGCCCAGCTGGGAGCTGATACGGGAATTCACCCTGTCGGACAGCTTATGATCGGTATTACAATAAGTACATTAACATGAGGAAGAGGAGCGTCGCTGGTGTGCCCATGGTGGTTTTCAGCTACTGCCTCTCTTCTAAGTGGCTCAAACGGGAGCAATTAGGGAGCACTACTGAGAAACCTGGTTCGAGGGTGCTGCCTGCTTTCCTGGCCTGGTGGCTTGCCCTTTCCCCCTCCCTCTGAGGACGAGCCCTTCCCACCCTGAGAATGTGTGTCCAATAAAAAATAACAGGTTAAAAAAAAAAGGACAGCCTAGGAACTACGCTATCAAACCAGTTCTACCCTGTCCCACAGGGTCACTGTGAGTTGAATCAATTCAATGGCCTGCAACAACAGGGCTACCTGACATCCTTCAGAATTACTGACACATGCCTATCAGAACTAAGGATGACACAGTGAGGGGTGACTCTGCTTTTCTAAAGTTACTATGTCATAATCTCATAAAAAAATATCAGTCCCATTTTATAATCAAGGCTTAGGGGAACTAAGTGCCTTGTTTAATGTCACACAGCTGAATGGGCCTGAAGGGTGGTACTGGATCCCTAACTTAAATCTCCTTCTCTTTTATAATGCCAAGACCTGCAGAGTATGGCTACTAACAGACGTGTGTTGAAAAGGATTCTGAGATGAAACAGGGTTGAGCAAAAAAGCAATACTTTGATCAATGTGCTGCATGCCATAACACAAAAGTAGAATGTTGTAACCGGTTTTGTTTTTGTCATGCTGCTTCTTGAGAAGAACATCCTCTGCTGTACATGTGTATCTGAATTGCAATTCAGGTACAGATGTATAGGAGCCCTGGTGGTGTGCGGGTTTTGTATTTGGTTGCTAACCACAAGGTCAGCAGTTCGAGAGAGAGCTGCTCCAAGAGGCAAAGAAGAGGCTTCCTGCTCCTGTAAAAATTCCCAGCTTTAGAAGCCACAAGGGAAGTTCCGCTCTCCGGTAGAATAGCTGTCAGTCTGAAGTGACCTGAGAGCATTGAGTTTGGATACAGTTCATGGGCAGATTGACAGCATTCATTCTTTGTATAGCAACAGTATTATTCGAACACATTAAACATTTTTGTTGGATTTTTGTTGCTGCTGTTAGATGGTTGTTAGAACCAACCATCAAGTTGGTTCTGATTCACAGTAACCCCATGTTACAACAGAGCCAGAGTCCTGTGCCATTCTTACAATTGTTTTCATGTTTGAGTCGATGGCTGCAGCGACTGTCAATCCATTTCACCCAAGGGCTGCTTCTTTTTCATTGCCTCTCTACTTTAACAAGCAGGTCCTTCTCCAGGGACTAGCTTCCCCAGATAACATGTCCAAAGTATGAGACAAAGTCTTACCATCCTTGACTCGAAGGAGCATTCTGGCTGTACTTCTTCCAAGACAGATGTTTGTTCTTTTGGCGGTCCGTGGCACTTTCAACAGTCTTTCCCAGCACCATAATTCAAATGCATTGCTGCTCCTTTGGTTTCCTCATTCAATGTTCAACTTTCACACGCACATGAGGAGATTGAAAATACCATGGCTTGGGCCAGGCGTACCTTAGTCCTCAAAGTAACATCTGCTTTTCAAGGCTGTGTGCAGCAGATTTACCTAATGCAATGTGTTATTTGATGATGATGATCAATGCTTCCATGAGTATTGATTGTGGATCCAAGTGAGATGAAATCCTCGAGAACAATTTTGTCTCCATGTAGCATGTTACCTATTGGTCCAGTTGAGAGCATTCTGATCTTCTGTACACTGAACTGTAATCCATACTGAAGCCTGTAGCCCTTGATCTTTATCACCAAGTGCTTCAAGTCCTCCTCACTCTCAGCAAACAAGGTGGTATCAACTGCATATGGCAGGTTGTTAATAAGCCTTCCTCCAATCCTGATGCTGGTCTTCTTCAGATCGGTCTGCTTCTGTGGTTCAGCATGCAGACTGAATAAGTATGGTGACAGCATGTAACCCTGACATACATCTTTCCTGATTTTAAACCAGGAAGAATTCCCTTGTTTAGTTCGCACAATTGCCTCTTGACCCATGTACAGGTTCCACAGGAGCACAATGAAATATTCTAGAATTGTTACTTCCCTAAGATTCACTCACCCATCTCTGCCTCCCCCCCACCCCAATGTTGTTCCCTGCCTCTCCTCTTTTACACAATCCCTATTTAAAATAGCAACTTTCTAGAAAAAGTACAAAGTTCTCATTGTGGATGGTTATTTTTCAGAAATTATGCAGAGTTGAATAATTAGAGCTGATTTTAAAAATCATAAACCCTTCAACAATTACCTACTCACCACAACTTGGGATTATCTATGTTGTGAATGTCATTAACACTGCTCAATTTTGATTTGGCTTTTACAGTTTTTATACTCTCTTCAGTCTAAGAGGAGGGCACTTCTTTTTAATTCTTCCTCTATCCACACCCAAGTGAAGAGCGACAAATCTGGCCAAAGCTTAGGACATCCATCAGTTGCCACTTCACTAGTAGTATTACAGGCCACAACTCCGATATAACTTTTCTAAAACCATTTTGTTTCCCTTTCATTGTTTACTACTTGCAAAATCATTGGGCCATTGAGCTTAATTCTGTGTGCCAGGGAGATGAGAGCAGTCCAGTCTACTTCTTTGCCTTGCAAGTAGGCAGGTCATTGGTCTTCACAGATTATAAGTACATGGACTTGGTTTGTTTCAAAGACCCAGCTTTCTCCTTATGTGTAGGAGTGTACCTACGGCACAAGGTTTCCATTCATGATGGGAGAGTAGAGGTCCCATTTCTGTCTAGGGCAGAGTATACATGAGTTACCCCAGCTCCTACCAGGGGTTCTGCCACATTGAAGGCTATCAATTTTTACAATAATCAGTAATACACTAATAATCACTAGTACTTTGATTCTCATTGGAATAATGATCTCTGTACTACTGGCCCGAAACCTAGAAAAAAAATGCGGATGTGAACTTTCATGGCTGATCATAGCCTGCCGTGTTATTTTTCATGCATACGAGTTGCATAATAGCAATCTTGTATTTTCAGGGAGACTGTTGTCTGTGCTATGGAATTGGTTCTGACTCACAGTGACCCCACGTAGCAGAAAGAAGCACCATTCTTCACAAACGTTTCTGTTTGAGCCCATGGCTGCAGTCACTGTCGGTGCAGCTGATGGAGGTCGTTCCCTTCTTTGCCGACCCCTACTTTACCAAGCGTGATGTCTTCTCCAGGAACGACAGCTCCTGACAACATGTCCAAAGTACACAAGGCGACCATGTCAAGAGGCTGGCATTATGTAGTTATTTGTTCATAGTAAGCCTCGTACTTCTGTTAACCAAGTGATTTATCTGTATGGCTTAGATAAAGCCCCTCAGACTTTTGCCACCCTGTGAAATGCATACACATGCATTTTCTCCCCATTCCCTCTCCTGATGAGAAGTTCAAGGTACATATGATGAGGTTTCACTTTAGCACTCGGTGATCTCTGAGTCGCTGTCCACTTTACTTGCTGTCTTAGGCTAACATTGCTCCAGGAAGGCTTCACCCTGTAAAGGCTTGTGCGGTGGCTTCCCTCCACTGAACAATGAGTACTGGTCTGTGAGGGCGGGCAGGAGCTGGTGTGCGGATAGGGAAGTTGGCCACAGTAATCTCAGGAACTCTCTCATGGGTTTCTAGGGTTGGGACATGGAGAGTCTAACACCCTCATCTTACCTGGTGGGCAGCGATGACAGATATATAAAAGGAGAGCAATGGGGTGGCCAGTGGAGGAGGAGAGGGACCTGGGAAGCTAGTGCACGGTGGGTTATAAGCAGCTTCTGAAGGAGGGGTACATTTTGACAACTGATAATGGGAGAAAGCCATGCCAGGCTGACGAGGCAAGAGCAGAGACAAGGAGTTGGGAAAGGCATTCTGGAGTGACCAAGGTATAAGAGGGAGGAAGTGGGATGCAATCTGTCGTCAGATCAGGGGTGGGGGGGGAGTTGGGGTGGGGGGTGTAGGGGGGTTACTGAATTTCAGACTACATTTGGATTTTATCACGTGATGGAGTGCTAACTTCAATGGCGCTGATTTGTCAACAACTCTGCCTATGTGAGTAAGAGAACAACGAGCAGGTTACCACAGGGACGATGATCATCCGCTGAATGATGAGGAAGGACTCAACCAGTGGAGAGTGGATGGCTACTGTGTAGTGGGAAAGAACATGGGCTCTCGGCGTTGGGGGAGGGAAAGAGAACCACATTTATGGAGGGTTTAACAGGGTACTGCTGATTTCATTTGTTGAGATGGGCAGTTTATCTATATACAGTGTGCTTCTTAAAAAACACAAACCAAACCAAACCCAGATTCCTTACCCCCTGGACCTAAATATTGGTCTGAGTGTTTTAAAAAAAGGCAGAAAAGGAACCTGAAATGGATGTGGAATCTTTAGTGACAGAGAAGCTCATTTCACACATAAGAGGAAGAGAACACGGGCTCGGGCAGCAGACTACTCGGGTTCGTAGCCAGGTTCACTGAGGCCTGCTGCTGCTTACCTTTGGGAGCCTCAGCCCCTTTTCACCTATGCAATCAGACAGCTGCTACCTCTACCTCATATGAACTGACGGGCAGATTAAATGGGATACGTGGAGCACGCGTGTTGGCCATCTTAAGATTATATTTATCTGTGCAACAAAATAGAGATTTTAATTCATGAAAGTGGCACAATTTTCTATATGAAGATACTTTGCAAATATTTTAAGTACTGCTAATTTATTAGGAAGCTTTATTTCCAAACTTGGTTTTCAGGATCGAGTGTAACTTTAATTTTGCTTTAGATTTTCCCGAGACAGCAGACACTATCTGATTAGCTTCTAGGAATCTTAATATTGATTTCACTGAATATAGGCTAATATAATACTCTTTGGTAGTGGAAACTTTTAACCACAGGTATAAGAAATATTAATATTATACGATGAATGCGCATCTTAAAATTAAAAACCAAAACCCAGAAACCTTCAATGCCATTGAGTTGCTCCCACCTCATAGTGACCCTCCAGGACAAAGCAGAACTGTCCCTTTGAGTTTCCAAAGCTGTCCCTCTCTAGAGAGTAGGCAGCCTCATCTTTCTCACGTGGAGAGGCTGGCGGGTTCAAAGTACTGACCTTGGGGTTAGCAGCTCAATATTCCAGGGCTCCATTTTACAAAAAGCTATTTATAAACTTTGTTTTCACTTTTTGGGGGGTAAATCTATAGGAACTGTGTTGAAGGAAAGATACAATTATTTATCAATTAATTAGGGAATGTACTAAACTGATAAATAAAACATCAATTTAGCACATTTATAAATTTAAGACTTACTGTGTCTTGTTCAACCATATGGGTACTATAGAAGTTACGGTCCACCCGCCAGAATCAAGTCAGTCATTTTACTCAAGGTGCTCAATAAGGGCCCTCTTTATCTCCAGTTAAGACAGGGCTTCAAAACGTTTGTGAGAAAACGGCATCCACCTATGTAGCCACTGGCACTTTTTTTTTTTATTAAAAAAATTTCCCCAAATGTTTGGTTATTAACGTTGTTGTAGACTGTCTATGTTACAGAATTTACCAGTTGTCCTTTATTCTTGGGTACTGCTCAGTGCTCTTGTTGACCTCGGCCACATTGTGCCCACCCCCTCGAGTATGTGCTGCCTCAGTCTTCAGCAGAATCAACACAGAAATAAGTGTCCAGTCAGTGCCCCTCCCATCCCTGCTAACCATCAACGAGTGCTACTTCCTAAAAGTGGTATCACAGTGGCCCTTTGGTGGTTAACTTATTTCAGTCAGCATAATATCTTCCAGTTCTATTATAAGGTGCTTTGCAGACTCATCATTATTTCTTATCATTTGGTGTTCTTCAATCACACGCTACCTCAGTGATTAGACAGATCCTGTCAAAGAGCCCTAGAATTTATGAGAAGAGATCGACTTTCAACTAAAGTCTACAGCTCCTGTCCCTAGTTCCTCTGTGGGAAAACATGCCAAACCGGAGAATGTAAATAAAACGTCCACCTGAACACAACACGGGACTTCCACCAGGCTCGACCTAGTCCGAATGGGAACAGCACCTCGCTCGCTGCAGGCTGGCTCTCAGGAACTCATAGCTGTCACGGTGACGGAGTCCTGCATAAAGAAAGAAAAAGTTTCTTTTTCCCCACCCAGAATACAGAGCAGAGTAACTTGTCACACTGAATCACAATTACTATAAAAACCCGAAATGGAATGGTTTATTTTGCATTACAAATTGCAGCTTTACATTCTCATCCTACTATTTTGCCTAATTTCTATTTCAATACATATATTTTTACATTTAGTATGAAAACTGTCAAGAGATGTATTATGATGTAGCTTCCTGCCATTATTAGTATGCTATTGGGGCTTATTAGATGAGGTAAGTAAAAATGTATTGCTACAAAAATCATAGAAACCTTTATTGCGCAAATATATCACAAGCTCCCTTAGGAGGGTACTTAAGCTAAGCACATAGCTGAGAGAACTAGTCTGCAGCCATTCACCGATTACAGAGAAGTCTAAGTAAGAGTTCAACACTTTTGGCTTGGAAGAAGCCCTGCATGTATATACACTGGAACCCTAGAAGCACCGTCTCTGAACGACTGGCTTTTGTGGTGCATCCCTTCCTCCCGAGAGCGGGTGGCTGTCTTCTCATCGACATGTCGCCAGCGTGGGAACACGGCCTAGACGACACAGGTAGTCCATAAAGATGAACAAATAAACACACGTAGTATGTGTAAGGTGACAGGGATTGTAAACAATTTATAAACATTGTATAAACATTGTAAACTACTTAGACAACCCTTTAAAAACTTCTCGTAGTGGTCATGTTTTCATTGATGAGCTCATTCAATGAACATGCATTGTGGACCTCTATCCTCGGAACTAGGCTACAACAGAGATGGGGAAGGCTTTGACTTCCACAGAGACGCTCAGAAAGAGCTCTGTGAATAGACAATTACAACAACACTGGAACACTACGGGAGCCCTGGTGGCACAGGGGTTAAAGCTCAGATGCTAATTGAAAAGTGGGCAATTCAACCCCACTAGCTGCTCCTTGGGGAAAATATGTGGTAGTCTGCTCTGTAAATATACACAACCCTGGAAACGCTCTGGGGCAGTTCTAAGATCACAGAGTTGGAACTGCTTGGGGGTGGGGTGGATGAAGTTATAAATGGTACACTTCAACATTTATAAACATCCCAAGTACGGGGGTGCCTAGAAGATGAAACTATGTAGCTCTGTCTAAGAGCCGGCCACCACTGTCCAGGGCGCCTGTGCCTCGCTGTGGTGCTCCTGCAGAAGCTGCCGCCGCTTCTCACATCCTCCCGGTGCAGGCCTCCCGTGAAGACAGGCCAGGGAGCAAGGCCCTGTGATCTACTGGAAACTGGCCCTTGAAAGGCTTAGAGATCACAGAACACTGCCCAACTGTCCTGCGTTGTACACGACACCAGAAAGGGCCAACCGCTAGAGCACGGCCTCATGCTTAGTGAAGGAGAGGCCAGGGAGGGCGAGCGAGACCCCAGGAGCACATGCCAGTGATTTTAAGGATGCCCTAGGACTGGACAACTTTTGTTCAGTTCCTAAGGTTGCCAGGGGAGAGCCAACTCCAGGAGCTCTCCCTGTAGGAGAGCACTGGGCAGCTTACAGAGGATGTGACATTGAAGGCTGACCTTCAAGGACCAGCAGGAGTTTGCTCCAGGAGAAAGAGGACTCTGGAGCGAGGAGAAAGCACTAGCGTGGCTGGAGTTCTCAATGGGGGATGCCTGGGAGCTGAGGCCTATGGCGTGCACTATTGAATAATAACGACCATCTACCTGAGGTTAAGGAAGAGGAGAAATCACTTGATATTCACTTATTAAAAGTCTTTATGATATAAGTACTTATGAGATTATAAATATCTGCTTTATCATTATATATGTGTTTAAATTATACAAACCACTTACTTACAGAATGTACTTAATCCCTTGGTGAGGTGGGTGCTTTCTGACTATTTTAAAAGTTAAAATGGGGGAAGAAATGCTCACTTGTCAGGTGACAGAAAACCAATTGCTCTGAAATTTGCCAGAATGATTTTTCTCGGCTTCCAGAATAGTTAGTCTTCAGTCTATTCCTTACTGTCTTTTCATAGTATTTTTATTTAATGAAACCTATTAAGACTACCATACAAATCTCTTTACTTATGCTTTTATCTTTTAACTGATCAATTTTTATATTGCTGACATCCCTTCTTTGCCATTTGCTCATTTAAAAATTCATAGTATGTGAGATATGTCTCTGGAGAAAATGTCTATAAAATTTGCTACAGCTGGCAAATGTGTATGAGTCAGTGATAGCACATGACTAAATGCTTCACAGAAAATAAAATTTGTTTCTGTAGTAAGCAGAACTGTTTAAATGTTATTTATTTTTATGTTTCAAAGAAAATATATTGTGAAGTGCTGCATTGATTTAATACGCAACAATGTCTGTGTACACGCTGTAGAAGGAAAATTTATGAAACCTTTGCACAACTCCTTTAATTGAATTTTCCAAATCTCTCACCACACACAAATAATCAATATCTTCTGCAGAGAAAACCAGTCAGAATTATTACAGTCTTTCTTTTCAATTTTGTTGTCATCAGCACATACAGAGCACCTGGATATTTGTAATGTCTGATACAAGTTATTTACACCTCCTTAGCACATAATTGCTAGTGAGTTCAAATCTGCCGTCCTAAATTGTTTAGTGATTATGTAAAAGGTAAAAATTATACTTCCAGTAAGGCATACAAAAAATTAAATCGTAGGAGAAGTTATTGAAAAGGCACAAAAAATCATATCATTGTAAAGGAGGGTGAGTGCAGAGTGGAGACTCAAAGCCCATCAGTAGGCAACTGGACACCCCCTTACTGAAGGGTTGTGGGGAGGAGATGAGCCAGTTAGGGTGCACGGTAGTAACGATGAAACATATAACTTTCCTCTAGTTCTTGAATGCTTCCCCCCCCTTCCCCGCCACTATCATGATCCCAATTCTACCTTACAAATCTGGCTAGACCAGAGGATGTATATTGGTACAGATAGCAACTGGAAACACAGGGAATCCAGGACAGATGACCCCTTCAGGACCAGTGGTAAGAGTGGCGATGCCTGGAGGGTGGAGGGAATGTGGGGTGGAAAGAGGGAACCGATTACAAGCATCTACGTAAAGCCTCCTCCCTGGAGGATGGACGGCAGAGAAGAGGGGTGGGAGTCGGGGGAGACGTTGGGCAGTGTAACATATGACAAAACAATAATAATTTATGAATTATGAAGGGTTCATGAGGGAGGGAGAGGGGGAGGGAGGGGTAAAAATGAGGACCTGATACTAAGGGCTCAAGTAGAAGGCAAATGTTTTGAGAATGATGGCAACAAATGTACATATGTGCTTGACACAATGGATGTATGTAAGGATTGTGATAAGAATTGTATGAGCCCCCAATAAAATGATTAAAAAGAAAAAACAAAAGGCATTGGAATGTAAGAAACCAGTTTGTTTTCCTCAGGTCCTAGACAAATCTCAGGAAAGCACTGGAGTGTCAAAACATATCCCCCTGAATGGTGATGGACAGATAGTGTAAAGCAGGAGCATTAGCACCAGCATCAGAGGGAAAGGCCTGCCCACAGACAGCACGCACAGCAACCCAGTCCTAACCCAGCGCTGTGTGTTACTGTATATTTGTGTCACCCAAATTAAGTAACCCGAGTATTTAATCTCCAGGTAGGCCTAGAATGTTTAAGCATAAGTGGCGGGGTGGGAGTGGGGGAGATTTTTGTTGTTTCTCCTCAAACTCATCGCGTCTAAACTTTGAACCTCGGTGTTTTTAAACTGGAACTGTTTGAAAAAAGATATTGCTTAATGTTAAGATATAACAGAAAAAAATAATAAAAAGGGTAGTCATCTCCTGGGAGTAAAATTATTTAGCCAGAATGATGAATCCTTTTTTCTAAGACCGAGTGGGGAAAAGAACAATTTATTTCTAAGTTTACCAAATCCTTCAGTGGGTGCTTAGAACGAAAAGGCAATACCAAACTCTTTCACAGCCTGAACAACAGAAGTTTACAATGTCTGAGGATTTGATATCTTCAAAATCCTACACCCAAGATGAATGTTACAACGTAGGAACACAGTAAGCTAACTAAACAGAAAACAAGAACATTACAGTTTGTGCTTCTTGTTTAAGGCCAGAGCTGGAGATTCTGAAATATTTTCTATTACAAACAGCTGAAACAATCAACTTTGGGGAACAATGTAAAGTTCAGATGGTTACATTTTCATTTAAAATATGCATACTGCAACCTACACAATTATTCTCGAAACAGATAAAATGTGTTTTGGACTGAAGCTAAGTGTTTAGATTTCATATCTTGGCTACCATTCTACAATTTGCTTACATTCTTTTTGAAAACATTTTGTTTACTGAAAGTCCTAATTCTAGACAGACAATGATGGTATTTTTAAAAATCTCTGGGGAAAAAAATGAAAGAACTGGGCACCCTATAAAGCCACCTATTGACTAAGGAATATTTGTATGAAGTTGTTTTAAGTTGAACTTGGTTACGTAAAGTAAATAAATGTCATGCTTTACCATGTGATGGAAGTATGACATTCCATCTGTGTCAGCCCATTGAATGGTCATATGTTTTAAATCTTCAGCATAACAAATTAAAAATAATTATGAAAATTCACATCCAAATCTCACAATAAAAGAAGCTTTCATTTTGTTATTTTTCCTATTAGTCATAAAGCCAATATTATTAGGAAAGTGAAGTTAGGCTTACTTCCTAAGTAACTGAAGCAAGAAAGAAGCCTTCTTTTGTTTAAGAAGTTCATAGTTACTGAGTAGATATCAACTTTTTCATATATTCTCTCAAGGCATTCCTTGATTTACAAAGTCAGTTTTTTCTGGAGAAAAAAAAGAAAAGAAAAAGGAAATCTCAGTGTGCTTCACAGTGCAGTGGATTACTGAACACATGGCCCTGAAGCCACGCCTTTGTTGTTCTCACCAAGTGACTTCTGTGCCCCTGGGGGGTCTGGGCAGCATGGTGAGGAAAGAGACACTGATGGGACTGGATGATTCTCGTGACTGCCATCCTGTGGGCCTAAAATGAGCCATCTCAGAAGCATGGTGGGGATCGCCCTACCAGCAAGACAGAAGAGCCAGGTGTGAAGCGTGCCCTTCGGACCTGAAGATCCCGAGACAATGACTCAGGAGACAGCTTTGACACCGGAGTGGCTGCGCAGAGGAACAGCAAGCAGTAAAACCAGGAGCCAGGGCATGGGTCAGAGCCATGGGCTTCCCAGCCCTTAAAGCAAGGAAAGCTAAGTGCCTTTGGGGAGGAGGGAGGCTGGCTTTTTGAGCAGGGTGCCTTTGGCCATTTAACTGGGGGAGCTGGGTTCTTGCTAACCCATGGAGCTGGAGCTTAAGGCCTTCAGGTTGAGGATTATAGCACAGTCATGCTGTTTGGACATTTTTTAGCAGCTCTAAAAGAACTCTGTAACGTTGGCTGGGCAGAGGCCAGACCAAAGGGCTGAAGGCCACAGTGAGGCCTGCCTTTGGGCACAGCAAGGAAGAAACTGTCTTGACTAAACAATTGTATCCTGAGCATTCCTCACCTGAATTGTTACCTGTTAACTTCCCTAGTAAACTGCATAATCATTGGTATCCTCTATGAGTTGTGTGGCCCTTGCAATGAATTTTCAGACCCCGCTGAACAGTAGAGTGCCGTGGGACTGACAGTGTGTGTGAGAATGGGGTTAAGAAGGATGGAGGTTGGAGGTAGCCCCGACACCTGCATGTGGCAATCAGCCTTGGGCACTGAAGGCGGTAAGATTTGGCCCCTAACCTGTTTTTTTCACGTACCTTTTCATAGGATTGTTCATGGTTTAAATTTCCTCTCATAAGTTAGATAAAGCATTCAGAGTGTGTGCTAGATGCTTATTTATTTAAAACATCAGAGTATTACTTTTACAAACATAATCATCTTCCTGTACATTACTACAAGTGATTTTAAGCTAAAGAAACAAGCAATGAAAAAAAAGTAAAACCCAACAGAATACAAGGACCAATTTGATGGGATGATGACACTACAGATAGTGGAATTCTCTTGGCATTATTATCAATTTGATAAGAATCTAAGGGTGTTCTACTTTGACAATTCAAGAATTTGTTTATTCTAATGTTCATAATTACTAAAATGAAACAAATGCAATACCTATAACAGGGCTAATTTTTATTTTATATAATTTCTAAGCTCATGGAGATTAAAAACATTCTTACTTTAAACAATTCTTAGTAACAGCACAGTTAGTGAAGAGCACATCAACAAAAGTGCCTTGTGCAAAGCCACGGGTTGGATGGGCGCGCCGGGAAAGGCAGCTGTGAAGCAAGCTAGTTTGAAAAAACTAGCAAAGGGTGTCTTAGCACAAATGACTGTTGACTTTAAGAAATGCCACCATGTTTTCCAGCAAATGATGTGCTAAATCGCTTTGGTTTCCCCAACAGCATCATAATATGTTGTCATAAAAAATGAGCACAGCACACTTCTGAAAATATCTCACAAGAGGAAGGAGAGTTTGGCAAAACAGCAAGCTTTCAATTTGCATAAAAATATGGCTTATGGCTCAAACTCAAAGTACAAAGAAAATAAGCTTCAATCTGTTTTTCATATAATACTAATCTTCAAAAATTAGTTGTAAAAGTTAATGAAGATTTTAATACCTTGAGGAATATAAAGAACTAATGTAGCTCTTGCTTAGATACAGAAACTGAAGATGACTGATGTTTATCTATCGCCTACACACGATAGTATTTACAATACTATAGAAATACAGGATTAAAACATCAAGACGCGAGGCTACGCTTGCTCTCCATCTCCATCTAAGTCTATCCTTGTGAAGGTCATCGTTTCCTCTCGGACCCTTCCTGAAGAAGTCTGTGCTCTGATTTCTAACATGTCAAAGGGGCAGTTTTGGCATCCTGGAAGGACACACACTGAGTTCCTTTTCAATGTTCTTTTTAACACTGGAAACAAAAAGAAGTCTTAAGGGGCAAGATCATGGAGGTAGAGTAGATAATGGGGTAAGGGTTCCCAAGGAAAGTCTAGGACAGGCCTTGCTACCCAGGAAGAAAGACTAGGAGAGTTGTAGTGGGATGCAAAGAAATTCCTGGTCCAATTTGAAACAATGCAGTTTTCCAGGTAAAACTGCTTTAGTACACTTCCATGGCCATCCTGTGCCCTTTGGAAAAAATTCTACAAAGAGTACTGCCCTCTCTGCTTTGAACTGAACTGGCCCTCAGGGTGCTACTGTCCTGATTGGACCTGTTTTTTAAGGCACCCTAACAAGACTATGATACGTGTATCACCGAGAGAACTACTGATCACAGAGACCCACTTGAACATGCTTTGTTTGAAATAAATCTGGGCAGGTGGGCAATAGAACTACAGGAGTAATACTTTTAGACTTACTCTCCTATATGTTAACTCAGTTTTCCTTCCAGTAAAATAAATAATCAGTGCTTATTAGAAAAAAATTAAAACATGATTTAGTGTTACAATCTCCACTATGCATAACACAATTTAAATCTTCCACACGTCGTAAAGGGCAAGTCAGTTTTAATGCCTAAAACATTACAAAATTGTCTTGAAGTTGATCATACATACATATAAAAAGAATTGGTACATGGTGGATAACTTAAAAAAGATGACAAAATTACACTTTATAGGGGGAAAAAGTGTTTCAACAGAAAGATTATAGTTTCAATGTCTTCTTTAATTTTGGATGAATACTATTAGAATTTGTTTACACTAATTATCAGCCATGACGATTCACGTATTTGCTTTATAGTTTTTCTCATTTCTTGGAAGTGGGCAAAAGCCAACTATGTAAAAGCCCAATTCTAATTATTGTGTTATGAGGTGCTGTCGACTTGGTTCCAACTCATAACTCTAATTAGTTCTAGGAAATTACAAATTACAGAAAAGATATTGGTGTAGAAATATATAAAGGAAATACTTCTTTGACTTGGAAAATAGTAAACATCTCAATTTCCCATTATGATCCTTCAAGACATGTCAAATTAAGAGAAGTTGAACCACTGAAACCCAGTTGCATATTTTATCTAAATTAAATAGTCAACGAAGTAAATGAAAAGTTTCCATGCCCTTTCTAAGAAGTGGTCCTTTAATGTTTTTAAATTTGGGGCATCACAGAGGATGTTAGCTGCTCAACTGAAGCAGCTGCTACCATGACCCACTTGGTTTCTGTCACGACCAGTGGGAATCCCAGCACTTTCCACTGCAAACTCTTTACTGGCTTTTCAATGGTTCTAAACCCAGTCTAGCATGCTATGTTAATTGAACCAGTTCCAGGTATGCCTTGTGTTTCAATAGGAGTGGCTTCCAGAAGTAGCAACACTGAATTGTGAAAGCACTAGTTTTCTAGGTCAGGCAGGTCTGTAGTTGGAATTCCTGCTCTGTCAATTACTAAAGCAGTGTTTGGGGAAAATTACTTTGCCTCCTTGTCTGAGAATAGGT
Organism: Echinops telfairi; assembly: GCF_000313985.2. Lineage (NCBI taxonomy): Eukaryota > Metazoa > Chordata > Mammalia > Afrosoricida > Tenrecidae > Echinops > Echinops telfairi. The sequence continues at coordinate 62,181,059 of NW_022104341.1, read as the reverse complement.
ATCTTGCCATGTTACTGTATCTACGGATACTAGCATTGGGAACATAATTACTGATACTCAATAAATGAGAGCCATTGATAATAAATAGTAGCAGGTAATATTATCCAGTGCAAAGCCTAACTCTGTAGAGATTATTAAATGGTATCCACACCAGTATGTTCACTCTGAAGTTGGTCCAAAGGTTTCAGTATTTTACAGTCCATGATTATTTTGCTTACTGAGGTGTGGAGAGATTCATATATATGTCCTATGGGAGCTTAAAAAATGAAAATGAGAACATATTTCTATCACTGAGATGTGAAAAGAAAATCTCCTTAATGGACACTAGACTCATTTTCTTTTATAACTAAAAATTGAAAGAGTAAAAAAATATATACAATTACTAAAGACAATCTGATATAATTAGTAAAGATGAATGAATGTCTCTTCTCCAGCACACTAGTTAGAAGGTAACTTTTTATTCTTTGTGTAATCTTCTAATGCATCATTTAAAAACTGTGCTATACTATAGTATTATTGCACCAAATTATATTCTCAAAAGATAATTTTTAATAAAAAGATGAAATTGTAAACGGAATGTTGTATATTAGGGGACATTAAGAAAGCCCACTTTATCAGGGAAGTTGGTCTCATCAGACTTGTTCTTTGGCTAAACACAATGTAAGGGTTTTCAGATGAGACTCATGGCCCTTTCAAAGAACACACTAACCGGGAATCATGGATCAGGTTGAATGAGTGCAGGAGGAGAACGGGCCTCCTTCCATAACTGAAGCACAGGCCCTTACCTTTTTGAGGAAGTCCTGCACGCTGCTGCTCAAACAGCTTTTGTTCTGTTGCCTTTGTCACTAAAAGAACAAAATAACCCATAGAATAATTCCTCGTTAATCGGAAGAAACAACTTCATGGAAAAAAATTCATTGTAATATTTATATATTTTATTTTTAAAATGAGTACTACATAAAAAAAAATCAACTGCTAATTGTCAAGGTATATTCCTTTCAGATTCAAGAACTGTCCCTAAAACACCAGTCTGTTCCAAGGTGATATGTTACTATTTACGGTAAATGAAATAGTAGTGTTTCTAACCCAAGTCCAGTACTAGTATGTAAAAGAAGTCTTCAGTTTAAATTTGAGAGAAGCGAATAGTTTAATAGCGAAAACCAATAGGAAACACTCATCAATTTTTCTTACTTAGCTCTTTGGTTTTCTGCATTTCTCTTTGTAAGAAACACGATGCACAGGATATACCAATGAGGCTTTCAAGTTCTTTCCTGCTTTCCAGAGCCTAAAAGAAAGTCATTTTAAATGAATTAAGTTTACATATATAAAATAACTGAGATTTTAGAGCAGTGGTTCTAAACCTTCCTAATGCCACGACCCTTTAATACAGTTCCTCACGTTGTGGTGACCCCCCTTCCAGCTATAAAATTATTTTCGCTGCTACTTCATGACTGTAATTTTGCTACTGTTATGAGTTGTAATGTAAATAACTGATATGCAGGAGGTATTTTCATGGTTACAAATTGAAAATAATTAAAGCACAGTGATTAATCGCAAAAACAATGTTTTCACAAAAATCACAAAAACAATTATATATTGTGAAATATTTATTTCTAGTTCCAAATAAATGAAATTTTTTCTTGAAGCTTGGTGTAGCATAGGTAACAGTCTTTATGCCGGGTACTCGTATGTGGGCATATCTGCATGTGAGTGGACCAACCTGAAGACCGGTGGAGGAGTGGTGTCTCGGTTCCTAAGACCATCGGAAATATGTGTTTCCCAGTGGTCTTTGGTGACCCCTCTGAAAGGGTTGTTCAACCCCCAAAGGGGTTGAGACCCACACAGGTTGAGAACCTCTGCTATAGAGAATAAAATACGATAAATGGTTTCCTTCACTTAAAACTTAAATGTTAGGAAATCAATTTTCCTGGTCAACACTTAAAACCCTAAAATCTTAGGTAAAAATAACTTATGGTGAACTAAGAAAACTGAACCTATGTTACAAATTTACTCTTGAATATGCAATGCCAGATAGTACTAACCTATTATGGTTAAGTAACATTCATATATAAAAAGTCCCATGAAAAGTAATTTTAAACTGGAAAACTTTTCTGCAAAAACCTTCCTGAACTAGAGGCTCACTTTGAGGCTTCTAACTTATTCTTCCAAAGAATATATGAAAAATTTGAAGTATAAAGTTACGTGAAAAAGAAACAAAAGTCAAGGGAGAGGAGTCAAGATGGCATTCAGAATTGGGAGTGGGCATGCAGACCCCACCAGGGCACACCAAACCAGGAGGGCAACGTAATCACGTGGAGGAATGCATGAAAAGATTGGGCTACAGGGCTGGCCCAACCAGAGCCAAACTGACCACTCCCTGCCCCTAGAAGTATGTGTGACAGAGAACAACCCTAAACCTTCAAGTGGGGGAAAGGAGCCAACTTACCATGCCCACACAGAAGCAAACCAAGAAGGAAAAAGAAAGGGGCAGTCGGCCTAGACTCCATATTGGCACACCAACCCCAGAGAATGATGCCCCTTCAAGGAGCTGCTAAGGTATAGAGAGGGCTGTGGAACTACCAAGAACTCAAGACATGTCCTCTAACGAGCGTACAGCAACAGAGGACAATAATTGGACACACAGAGGGGATATAATGTGGCCTGAATCCCCCGCAGCAGGATAAACCAAGAAGGGAGCATACCAGATCAGCGATTGGAGCAAAGCCAATCCACACAACCCCTAAAGAGCCCCCCAAACAGACTCAGGCTAGGAGGGGCAGCCCCTGGAACTCTCCCAGGACCAGGAGGGAAAGACTCATAAGGGTCAACGGACAGACCAGGAACTGTGTTTGGTTTTTTTTGTTTTTCTTCTTTTTCCTCTCCTTTTCTTTTTTCAACCTTTTGTTTTCTTATTGTTTGGCTTAGGACACTGTTGTTTGCCTACTTATCTAAGACAGACATGGGAAGCAAGCTCTTGGAGAAAGCAATGGGGCCAAAGGCCCTGAGGGGTCTTGGGGGAAGAAGCTGGGTGGGGGTGGGGGTGTGTGGAGGAGTGGGGTGAACAAACCATGCCATAGACAGGGGAACAACCAGGGAATTAAAACCAACATCTAGGAGGTTGTAGAGATCCTATGGGTATTAGAGCAACAGCAGTCTAGCTGAGAGAAAGTACTAAGAGGTGGAAGAAGGGGGAATGTGACGGTGGGGCAGGAGGAGGCAAAAGGAAACAGAGGAAGGCTCTAGAAAGCAAAGCTGTATATAGATAGAGGTATTAACAGAGGTATATACTTATGTAAATACATTAAGCCATAAAAATAGAGGTATTGGCCTATGTACATATACAGTGAACCCTCGTTTATTGCGGTTAATCGGTTCTAGACCCTACCGTGATAAATGAAATTCCGCGAAGTAGGATTCCTTATTTGTCAATCAAATATTTTCGTAGTTAGAGCATAGAGGACACGAAAAAACACCCTTTAGTCACCATTACACTCGTATTACCCAATTTATTAAACGAAAAAGGGAAAATACAGTAAAACATTTTGGACGTTACAATTATCATTTATTATTTATTATATTATTTATGGCATCACGCGTGTACAGTATGAGCCAATCAGTGGCAGTAATGACAGAGCATGCGCTGTTACGCAAAAACCACGATAGAGTGAAGCCAAGGAAGTCGAAGCGCGAAGTGGCGAGGGTTCACTGTATTTATAAGGCAATACTCAGAGGCTGAGGATGGGCCTTGGGCCTCAGCTCTTACCCTCCCTCAATACAAGAACAGTTTGTTCTAATAAAATGGCATTTGTAAATAGCACTTGTGATGCTCACCACCACCAGCTTCCCCCCCTCCCCCCCCCACACACACATGATCGCTGAAGACAACATGGGTGCATAAGCAGATGTGGTGAAGACAGAGGACGGTGCCCGGTGATTAAAAGATACAGCGTCTGGGGTCTTAAAGGCTTGAAGTTACAAGTGGCCATCCAACAGCGAAGCAACAAGCCCACATGGAGGAAGCACACCAGCCGGTGTGACCATGAGGTGTCATCAGGACTGGGTAACAGGCACCAGAAGATTCATAACCAACAACAAACAAACAAAACGAGTTGGTGAGAATGAGGGGGGTTGGAGCGGAGACCCAAAGGTCATCCTTAGACAATGGAACATCCCCCTCACAGAGGGGTCACAGAGAGGGAATGAGTCAATCAGGGTGCAGTAGAGCACCAATGGATCATGCAATACACCTCTGGTTCCTCGAGGCTTCCTCACCCCCTACTATCATGACCCCAGTGCTGCTTCCCACTCTGGACTGGACCAGGGCATGTACATAAGTAAAGGCAAGAGAAAAAGCTCACAGCACATGGAACCCAGGAACAGGAATAGTGATATCAAATGGGTAGGAGGAGATGGGGAGAGGTAGGGAGGAAGGGGGTACCAATCGCAATGAATGGCACATAACCACCTCCACCCCCCTCCAGGGGAAAGAACAACAGAAACCAGAGGGAAAGGGAGACAGCGGTCAGTGTGAGATATGGAAACAATAACAATCTATAATCTATCAAGGGGTCACTGGGGGAGGGCTCATCCCAAGGACTCAATAGAAATAAATGTCTAGGAAAGTACAACAGCAATATATGTACTAATATGCATGACACCATAGATTTATGGATTATAATAAGAGTTGTAAGAGCCCTCAATAAAATGATCTTACCCAGTGCTCCAAGGTGTGAAGACAACATGCCGGCGCAGAGTAGGGAATCAGTGGAGAGGGCTAAGGGGCTGGTCCCAGCCCCAAATACTAAGTGGATGCCTGCCCCTCCCCTGAGAAGA
>NW_022104341.1:62160513-62174241 GCF_000313985.2 Echinops telfairi | reverse complement strand
GAAACGATGTACAAATGCGCTTTACACAATTGATGTGTGTATGGATTGGGATAACAGTTGTATGAGCCCCTAATAAAATGTTAAAAAAATAAATAAATAACAATAAAATGATCTTAATAAAAAAAACCAACCCAAACCTACAGACCTTTATACTGCTTAAATTCTGCATCATTTCCACGATACTTTCTGATGATTTCTCAACTTCAGATATTAACATCATGAATCTATAAGCGAATGGAAAATACCATTTAGCAAGAGTAAGCCTTTGAATATGGCGAGTCATTTTCAGAGCTACCATTCTTTTTGAAGGATCTTAGATTCAGTTCTCCAATTTTTTTTATATTTCCAAAGTGGTAAAAGATGTAAATGTTCCTCCATTCCTTAAGTCCTTTACAGACATGAACTATGTAATCAGCTCTCAGTATGAGCATTGTATTACTAATTGCAAGGTCAGCTGTTCACACCCACCCGCCCCGCCTCCAGATAAAGATGAGGCTGTCTGCTCTTGTAAAGATTAATAGAAATAATAAAACCTATTTCAAAATCTAGTGTATGATTTACACTCACAGCACATCTCACTTTATATTATTCACATTTATCTTTTATTTCAAGTACTTAATAGCCACACAGGGCTTGTGGCCCCTGTTCTGGACAGCCCATATCTATATTATTAACTTATGGGATGTGACTCATCTTACAATTTGTTCTAGATCTTACTACTTTCTGCTCTTTTCTGGACTGAGGTCTTTCAGTGTTTTATTTGTAATTGCTATGCATCCCTGGGGGGTGTACTGGTTACACATTGGGCTGTTAACCACCAGGTCAGCAGTTCAAAACCACCAAACGCTCTGCTGGCGAAAGACGGGCTTTCTATTCCCATAAAGAGTTCCAGCCTCAGAAACCCACAGGGGAAGTTCTAGCCAGCTCTATAGAGCTGCTATGAGTTGGCATCAACTCAATGGCAGTGAGTTTGCTTTGGGGTTTGGTTGTGGGGGGTCAAGTTGTATGTTTTTCTTTATGTGAAATCCAGGATAGGTAAGTCTACAAAGATGGTAACTGGATTAGATGTTTCCTGGGGTTGTGGTGGAGGAGCTTTTGAAGCTAATAATGGTACACGAATGAAGAAATTGTTCTAAAATTGGTTGTGGTGATGATTGCACAACTCTTTAACATGTTTCAACCATTGAACTGTGTGGTATGGGAATCATATGTCAATAAACTGAAAAAAAATTATGAGAGAAGCAGAAATACTATTTGAATGTGTTTCAATTTTATCAGGACTATCCATTAAAATTTTTATGCTAACAAGAAGGCAAATCTCCACATCAGGTTAAATTTTCAGAGATAAGATACACACTATATGTTTCAACTAAGGGTGTAATTATGTAACCAAAGGATAGAGAACAATAAGCATACTTAAACAATTATGTAAGGATATTAGAGACACAGCTTTTTCCCCTTTAAAAAACTTATTTTTTTATTATGCCTTTTCACTTCAAAGTCATCTGATTACTTAATATCAAGACTTCAATTTGAGAGATGGAGTTATAAAAAAAAAGAGCCCAGTCTGAGGATATCCTGTTTTCTCTACACGATGCCCAAACCTATCGAATGCACCCCGGGACGTAAAACTGAGCCCAGTAAGTGACTCTGCTCTTATGTATTAAAAGGCTTTTGGCCTTCGTAGGGCCTCTTTATTGTCTTAACTCACACCTTCCAGGAACTAACTGGTGATGCTTCTCTGAAAATCATGTGGGCAGGGTTAGGTCCTGCAAGACTACCATTCTGAAGGCTCCTGAAAGTTCTGTTCACATAGACACAATGTTAATGGTGTCTCTCTCTATTGAGTTGTACAACGTAGCACTGTCAAAGGGCATACCAGCAATCCTTTCTCCCGAATGAGGATGGTCATTGGGGTGCTCAGCTAAGCCCCCAAACGGTTTTTGATAACCTTGCAGAGCAGTCTGGACTTGGGAGTTATCTGGAGAACATGCTTTTAAGACATGCCTTTGCGACGTTTGCAGGGAAACTTCTTGGCTCACTGCAGAATCAAGTGGGCTAGAGGGCATTCTATCTTCTCATTTGTGCTTACTTTAATTCTTTCTCCTCCCCTCTTTCCTACATGAATACCCTTGCTCCCATTTCTGTCAGTCGAATTCATGCACTAGTTTTATAACTGTCATCCAATTGCTAAATCCTGAGAAATTCAAGAAATATCTCTCTACATTTTCTGACTCGGGGGAGAGGCTTTCATAATCTTTAGAGAGAAATTCCTTGCTGAGCAGTTTCTGAGGAAAATGTGGCTGCCACTGTCTTCATCCCAGACAAAAATGGCAATCTTCATAAATATTTAATCCCACATGTGCTAGAAAGTGGATTTTCATTGCTGCTGCTAGCCTTTTATCTATATTTTTAATACATGGTTCTAGTAACACAGAAAAACTGGTTAAGCCTCTTTTAAATATGAATGACTGAAGATGGGCCTAATTTAGCTAAGACAGGAAGGTGGGCTTATGAGTACAAACTGGGGTCCATCTCCATAATGAAAGGAAGGGCTGAGATTCAGGAGGGCCCCCAGTCCTAGATCACACAAGCAGTCTGTGATGAGCTGCTAAACTACCCAGGGACTCTGGAAAAAAGCCTAGTCGTCTGCAACTATAAAGATTACAGCCAAGAAAACCCTATGGAATAATTCTCCTCTAACATCGTGGGGTCACCAGGAGCTGGAACTGACTTGAGGCAATGAGTTCAGTTTGATTTTTTGGTAGTGAGTGTGTAGTAACATTCAATGAGATGTTAATGTGCATTTCTCTGGTCCAGCACCTTCTCATGCTTACTGGTAACATGGACAGCCTTCCTGTGAAGGGTCAGTCTTCTTGCCCAGTTTTTTCTTGAGTTGCTTTGCAAGTAGTAATCTTGCCAGAAGAAAACATAAAATGTTATGATCATTTAAAAGTGATCCACAAAAGTAAAATTGCTATATGGATTAAGACTGAGCAATTTTATAATGAGTGGAAAAATTATGAGAAACGCACTTTTCATATATTGTAAAATATCTTGGCTTATATTTAAATCCACTAACATTTCTAATTCTAATAAATTCTAACAACTCATGGAATGAAATACTTAACAGGAATCTTTAGATTGGGAGAAATTTGCTAAGTGACTGCTAACAACAGTTTGGCTCATTCCTTGCTACTAGGAAGCTCATTGTCCTGGGAGTTCTTGTTAAAAAAATCTGGAACTTAGGGCAAATTAGTGGGTTTAGAAAGAGAAAGCAGAAGAAACTATAAATAGCTAATGGAGAGCTGATTCAGGAGTAAAGCAACAAGTATGGGATGGCTTGCTTATGTAGTAACTCTTTGGCCCTAAAACATGTCCTTCTATATGCCTCTTATTTCTAAACTTATTACACTTTAGTTGTTTGAATCAGAATTTATTTGGTTTAGTAGGAATCATCTTTTAAATAAAAGATTCTCTGTGATTCATCAATTGTTACTTGGCATTCTTTTTCGCTGTATATCCTTTTGTATAATTGAGGTTTTTATTATATATGTGTATTATCTAATTTTAAAAATTAAGTAATCAAGTTATAAAAAATGCCCTAATACTTCATTGTGATTAGTCCAAATGAGGAACTGGGAGCTTTGACAGGAGGATGGAAGGAAACGCAGGGTTGGAAAGACTAGAGCTGATGAAACCCTTGGGAGTGTGGGTGCATGGCTAGAGAAAAGAACTTCTCAAGTATATAAAGGGCACACTGACTGAGGTGGAACACTCCCCTCCATCCTGACTGAACCTTAAATGGCACTCAGTGTATCTTTTAACCTTCAAGGAGAAGGATCAACATAATGGCTGTGACAGTGGGCTCAAATGTAACAACAGTGGGGAAGACCACGCTGTGTTTCATTCTATTGTACACGAGGTTGCTGTGATTCAGAACCAACTTCAGAGCACCCAACAACTCCTACCACTGTTTAATACTATAGTTCAGTTGTATAATGAAAATAAACTTGTGGCCTGACCTGAGGTCAGAACTACAAATCATGATACAGTGTGGGAAAAAGTATTTGGAGCTCTATTCCGTGATTGGGGCGGGAGCAAAATCACAAAACATAACCACAACCCATTTCTAGGTCAGCGAAGGCATGTAACAAAATAACCATAAACTCCTAGCGGGTAGAAGCTTCAAGATGGTAAAATGTGAAATGCACAGAAAATACTGGTCAAATGGTAAATAGGCTAAACACTTTTGGAACTACGTATTTGGAAAATCCAACAATCTTCTGCTGAATTCAAACCTTGTGGCCTCAGTGGGGAAACAGAAATCCTCTTTCCTGAATACTTGTACATATGTAATAGTTTTCTGCAGATAATGGCACCACTCGTAGGCCAATATGAAAACATTAGAGTACTGAACAGGGGAGTCTTCCATGTTCCTCTAGGTCCTTACTCTGTTAACTTCTCTGTGCTCCCGGCTCTTCCTTGTAGCAGCTATTGGTAGATATCATGGTTCAGTAAAATGTATTACCTCTCTGTTTATGTTAATCTGAAGAGGCTATTGTGCTCACCTTACAGTAAACCTTAAGATGGTCTCTTATAAATAAGTTTGGAAAACCGGGCCCAACCCTGCTAATTTGCCATACAGTGAGGGCTTGCATTTTGCTGTTAATGTAGGAAGCTATGCCACTGGTGAAGCCCAAGCAGAACTGTTGGATGTTCCACTAACTGCAAGGTCAGGAGTTCAAAACAACTAGTGGCTCAGAAGGAGAAACAGGAGGCTATCTGCTTCCATAAACATGTGCAGCCTCTAGAAGCCTGGAGAAGATTTACTCTGACTTGGAATTGACTGGCTGGCACTGGGCTTGGTTTTATACCACTGGCAGTTGTAATACCAGAGGAGCACCCGTGGTAGACAGGTTTCAGCAGAACGTGCAAACTAACATAGACTGGAAAGACAACCTGGTCATCTACTAGGAAATTAACCAGGGGAAAAACCCCACGAATCGCAAAATATTGCCTGAGATTTCTAGTTGCTTACTTTGGCTGCTGGAGAAGGAGATCATGCGAGAGACATCCTCAATGAAGTGGATTCACCACGGCCTTCAGCAATGGCCTCAAACAGCAGTGCTCATGGGCAAAGGGCGGGGCCAATGTTTTACTCTTTTCTGTATGGGGTTGAAATGAGGTGGACCTGACTCAAGACAACTTACAAAAACGTCATTACCTCAGAATACCAGGTCTTTTACTTTCTGAAGAACGAGAACAACTCAGGGGTGTGTTCTTTTCTGTAATGAATGATTTCCCTTAAGTTATCACATTTATCAGTGTGAATCTTTAACTGTAAGACACATATGAGTACTACTTCAAAATGAACCAACTTACTTGTCGTTTGATGTAGACTTCTTTCTTCTAGTTAACCTGGAATTGAGGTAATTTGCTTTCCCCCTCTTTCCTATATGTGTGTAATAAATAGAAGAACACAGGTTAAAGAGAAATCCTCACATTCTGAAAAGAATTTAGATTGCCAAATTTTAAATAGAAAATAATAGAGGGGAAAAATGAAAGACAGGTAGGAAAAGTATTCTGAAATTTCAAATGGGGAAAAAAATTTTTTTTTCATTCTGACAAAATTTTCAATAATGATTTTTATTACATTTCTCATTGTTATTCACAAAACCATTTTGCTTTATAATCTATAATTTCTGATGGCATAATGTGCCATCAGAACATGGCACATCAAGGAGAAAATCAGAGAAGCCAGTTTGATTACATGATTTAAAATATATTAGCTAGATAAAATATCTTAAAAGCTTCCAGTTTTCATGATTTTTTCCTCAAAGTAACAAGAAATTGGTAATACGAACAAATAGAAAATGATGCGTTTCTAGTGATATCACCGTCAAATGGAGCTGCTTGTAGGGATAAAAGGATCTGGCTCCTTGAATGTGTATTTGCAGTTTTGCATTTGGATCCACACGTTTATTCTAAGGAACTTGGTGGCACTTTGGGTTCTGCATTGGACTGCTAGCCACAAGTATTTATTAAACGTTCACAGTGAATTCCATCTAACATGCTATGTACGATATGACCAGGTGTCCATTTACTTGAATTCATTAAAAAATAAGTATACTCTTTTAATCTAGAAATTGTGAACCAGAGAAAGACAGGACTTCTCCTCTGGCAAAGAGTTGCAGTCCAGAAGCTCACAGGGCAGTTCTACCTGTCCTACAGGGTCGCTATGAGTGGGAAATGATTTCATGACAGTGAGTTGGGTTTTTTGGTTTTAGTTACAGAAAATAGATCACCCTTAAATCTTTTATTATTGCCCCTGCTTCATTCTCTTCTGTTCCCTCTTATGCAACTCCTATCTGTCATATGTTGGCCCTTCTTATTTTACCCATTACTTTCCTTTACTGTTTTAAACATGTACTACGCCCTTTTCTCTCTGTGCTATATCGCTACACTCTGGGTGACATCCTCACATGCATTGTCCAGTGTACAAGAACTGATTAATTATACCAAATTTTCTGTTTAACCTATTCTCATTGTTAAATAGTAAGTCTGATGTTTTTTTGGAAGTGAACATAAGACTTACCAGCCCTCCTCTTCTCTTAAACACTTGGTAATTTGGAACAATTTGTTAGACGGTAGGGAAGGCTATCGGCACACTATATAACTCTCAGTTCTCAGAGCTGGAGCCAGTCACTCCATGTTAAGCTGGTACATCGGCTCATGTTGAGTACAAGTGTAGGGGAGACACAGAACCAGATTTGTCTTCCTTTTGATAACTATAAATTAAATATTAAGTCTCTGCTGAAAAAGTCCAAATACACTGTACTTTCAAACAAAATGCACATGCCATCTACATTTGCCAACCATTTCACTCCCTTCTTTTTCTTAACCGTAAGATGTAACAAAAACTGGCATAGCCACCCTTATGATGAAACCACCTCCCAGGTGAGGCAGCAGATGGCAAATGTAGAAGGTGTGTGGCATGTATGTAAGAATATGGTATATTAAATACAGAAAAAATATGACGGAGGCAAGAGAATTGCAGGTGGAGAGACCTGCAAGTGCAGGGGACTCAGAATGAGTCCGGAAGAGCCGCAGGTCGGACGGCTAGCGGAGCACAGACACTGGGAGAGCAGGAGGGACGGAGGCAGAGGAGGTCTGAGCCACTAGATTACTCCTGGCCTTAAATGTCATGGTGGAAAGTGAGTAGCAGCACATAAAATATCCTTGAAATGTTATTTACATAAAAACTCTTATTTAGATACAATCCAAAAATATGTTTTGTACAATATTTTAAGAGTGGACCTTGTTAATATAGCTATGGCCTCATATAGAATTTAAATTAGTTCATAAAGTCATGTTTTCTTTGGAACTTAGGTCATCTTAGAAGATGTCTAGGATGACATATTAGGATGAGCAACGAAGTGATCACAAATCACATCATCGGGTATAGAATTAGGCATCGTATTCCTGTATTTGAAATGCTGTGCATGATATATACATATTGAAGAATATATAAAACATAAATATACAGTTTAATAGATAATTATAATGTAAACCAGTAAAGCTATCGCACAGGTCCAGAAAAAGAATACTGTCAGTACCTCAGACACCCTTGCTATATGACTTTCAAAAGAGCTTACTTAGTACTATAACCTGTAATAATTACCACCGAAATGTCAACTTCAATCATGTGACCAATCTTTTTATGGGCAAAAGGCCTATTCCCTTAAGTTCATATTTAATATGGAAATTGAGTATATATCCACTTAAAATCTATTCACATTTTAGTATAGAAATATTCAATACCTAGGGTATTTTAAATTATAAATAGAAGCATTCCAGGTACATATTAAAAAGAACTACGTAACTTGAAAATGTATGTATTTGCATACAATTTTGTGAATGAAATTCTACAAGTAATAGCTTTAAGGAATATAGTAATGATAAGACAAAGTCAAAATCATTAATGATCTTTTAATTTAAAAAATGGTAAAAAGTTTATAATCTCATGATGTGTTTCATTTAAACAAAATCAGGTTAGATGAGGAAATTTTCCCATTTCTCTGTAGCCCATAGTATGTGTTTAACATTTAGTACGTGTTTAACAATAAAAGATAAATTAGGCAATCACAGCATACATAAATCATATTTTATTAATTTGAGCATGCTTAAAGTTCTGTAAAACTATGAGCCACTGGTTCATGACCTCTTCAAATATTAATTAACTCTAGATTACTGTATTTTAAAAAATACATAACCTACCAGATATAAAATTACAAACTACCAGAGTAACACATACTATATATACTTGTGGATAAGCCGAGTTTTTCAGCACATTTTTAATGCAGTTTTTGTGGTAAAATTAGGTGCCTCGGCTGATATTCACTTCAGCTTATACTCGAGTATATATGGTGTTGCCAAAATTAAGCAAACAATTCTTTACAAAATAAATAACTTTGTATTAAGTGAGTCTTCCTCTAATGGATAAGTCCATAAATGTTTTGCCAACCCATTTAAAATAGTACAGAGAAAAGAAGGGAATAAAATACAACAAATAAAGGAAGCTATATAAAGATATACTACATGTGGATAAACCTAAAATGGACAACATGGCTAAAAATAACTTTTAGAACTATCACTTGCAAACTGTAGTGCAGCAGTACCTGAATTATGTGCCCTTTAATTGATGCACATGACAGATAGCTTGTTAAGGGGCGTATCTGTAACCAGTATAATTGATAGTAGCTGAAGGCAGTCAGGCCATAATTTTTACTTAATGGATAGGACTGTAAGGGAACAAAGTCTGCAGTAGCATTTTAAAATAAGTGCCTAAAAAGTTTACATTTATGTCTACAGTGTTATCTACATTCTATTCTAGCTGTTTCTACATTGAATTCTTTTTGAGAAAAATCAGCTACAGCCCATTCGTATATTATTAAATCAAAATCTTGATTTTTCCTATTAGCTAGAACAATCTTAAAATAAGTGGGAAAAGATGTTCAACTAACCATTTGAAGACCCACTTCTGTGTTCTTGTTTTTCAGACCTTGTGGGAGAAGCAAATGGGCTTATTTGCCAGGTCCCAGTTGTTGGAGAAAAATTTGAAAGACTTTTTTTCTTCTGGATGTTTGAAGGCTCAAATGACTGTAATTAAGATAATAATTTGGAACAGAGATACTCTTGATTAGTTATAGGTCTTTAAAATTACCTTTAAGAACTCAGCAAACTTATTCTTTTCAGATTTCAAATATAACTAATTTTCACAATCAAAACCAACAACAGCTTTTCAAGTTATGTACATATTTCAGGCCTCCACAATAATTAAGGCATCTTAACTTGGTATTTACATCACTTTAGCAGTAAACGGCTACTGTCCAGCCATGTTGCGAGTGTTTTGTTTTTTAACTGAGCAGGAAGTGTAGTGATGTTGTGGGGCAGGAAACTCTCAAGGGTGCCTTTTAAGTAGGGTCTACAAGGTGTCCTAAGATCACTCCTGGGTTCACCAAACCGAAATCCCTGCTGTCAAGTCGATTCCAACAACTCGTAGCAACCCTACAGGACAGCGCAGAACTGTCCCTGTGGGTTTCAGAGGCTGCTGATCTGTATTAGTTGCCACTGAGTTGGTTCTAACACACAGGTAGGTACCTTACGCACATCAGCAAGAAATACTGCACAGTCCTGTGCCATCCTCACATGTTCCTATGCCTGGCCCAGTGTTGCAGCCACTGGGTCAATACATCTCAAGAGACTTCCTTTTTCGTTGCCCCTCCACTTTACCAAGCATGAAGTCTTTCCCCAGGAGCTGGCTCTCCTGACATGTGAAAAGTATGTAAGACGAAGTCTTGCTATCCTTGCCTTAGCACTGTGGTCATACTTCTTCCAAGACAGATCTGTATGTTCTTTTAGCGCAGTCCATGGTACTTTCAACATTCTTCTCAAGCACCACAATTAAAAAGTATTATTCCTTCTTCAGTCTTCCTTGTTCATGTCCAACTTTCACATGCATGAGACTCTGGGAAATGCCCTGGCTTGAGTAAGGTGCACCTAAGTCCTCAAAGTAACAACCTTGCTTTTCAATAATCTAAAGAGTGCTGTGCAGATTTACCTAAAGCCACTCTTTCTGATCTCTTGACTACTGCTTCCATAAGCAGTGATTGTGGATCAAAGCAAGACAAAATCTTTGCACATTTCATTATAA
Source organism: Echinops telfairi (assembly GCF_000313985.2). Lineage (NCBI taxonomy): Eukaryota > Metazoa > Chordata > Mammalia > Afrosoricida > Tenrecidae > Echinops > Echinops telfairi. The sequence goes on along the minus strand of NW_022104341.1, from coordinate 62,164,025 downwards.
TATTTGACTGTCTTCTTGAGCTGCCCTTTGACATTTTCTGTTCAGCTCCTAGACTTCACCCTTTCTTCCATTGGCTTTAGCTGCTCTACAATTAAGAGCAAGTTTCAGAGTCTCTTCTGACATCCACTTGGATCTTTTCTTTCTTTCCTGTCTTAGGTTTGCAGTACATGTCATTTTGCTGGACTTTGATTTACAGAATGAAAAGTACCATTTTCATTCTAGTACTTACATTGGCTTTTAGTTCTTTTTTTTTTTTTAAATAGTTTTATTAGGGGCTCGTACAACTCTTATCACAATCCATACATACATCAATTGTGTAAAGCACATTTGTACATTCATTGCCCTCATCATTCTCAAAACATTTCCTCTCCACTTAAGCCCCTGGCATTAGGTCCTCATTTTCCCCCTTCCTCCCTGCTCCCCACTCCCTCATGAGCCCTTGAAAATTTATAAAATATTATTTTGGCATATGTTGCCCTGTCCGACGTCTCCCTTCACCCACTTTTCTGTTGTCCGTTCCCCAGGGAGGAGGTCACATATGGTTCCCTGTAATCAGTTCCCTCTTTCCAACCCACTCTCCCTCTACCCTCCCAGTATCGCCACTCACACCACTGGTCCTGAAGGGATCATCCACCCTGGATTCCCTGTGTTTCCAGCTCCCATCTGCACCAGTGTACATCCTCTGGTCTAGCCAGACTTGCAAGGTAGAATTTGGATCATGATAGTGGGGGCCAGGAGGAAGCATTTAGGAACCAGAGGAAAGTTGTATTTCCCATCGTTGCTACATCGCACCCTGACTGGTTCGTCTCCTCCCCAAGACTCCTCTGCATGGGGATCTCCAGTGGCCTACAAATGGGCTTTGGGTCTCCACTCCGCACAACCCCCCCCATCATTCTCTGGTTTTAGTTCTTTAATGAGACCAACATATATCCAAATTGATTTTCTTCTAAGCCTTCTAATCTCAAAATTCTGTGTGTGGTACACAGATCTCTAAGGATGTAAGTCATCACTAGCGTTAGTGGTTGGCGCATAAATCTGAGTGATAGTTGTATTGATCGAATTTCCTTGAAGGTGGATAGATATAATCCAATTGCAGATAGCATTGTAGTTCATGGTTGATTTTAAAAGATCTTTTCTGACAACGAATGTCACACATCAATCCTCTTGATTGTGTCATTCCCGGCAGAGTAAATTATGATTTTGTGATTCAAAATGGCCAATACCAGTCTGTTATAGCTCACTAACACTTAGGATATCGATCTTCATGCTTTCCATTTCTTCTTTGACGACTTCAAATTTTCCTAGATTCACACCTCGCCCATTCCAAATTCTGTTCATTAGCAGATTTGTGCAGCTATTTTTCTTTACATTGAGTCATGCCCCACTAGCAAATGAAGATCTCAAAGCCGCCACTCCCACAGACTTTACTCAAAATGATGACTTTTAAGGGTGTAGAAAGCCTCATCCGAAGAGCTCCCAACACTGGGAATCCAGGACAGATCAACTCCTCAGGATCAATAATGAGAGAAGCGACACTAGGAGGATAAGGGGAAGGTGGGGGAGAAAGGGGGAACTGAACACAATGATCGACATAAAATCCCCTCCCAGGGGCACGGACAATAGGAAAGTGGGTGAAGGGAGACAGCTGTCAGTGTTTACGACATGAAAAAAAAAATTTACAAATTATCAAGGGCTCATAAGCAAGGGAGGGAAGGGGGGAAATGAGCTGAGACCAAGGACTCAAGTAGAAAGAAAATGTTTTAAAAATGATGATGGCAAACAATGTGCTTGACACAATGGATGGGTGTATAGATTGCGAAAAGAGCCTCAATAAAATGACTTAAAAAAGAGCCTAATCTGGTTGTATGAACTGCCAGACCAACACATAATTCACTATGCTTGCAGGGCTCCTAGGTGCTGGTTTAAACTACAACAAAAAACCAAGTTCTCTGCCATCAAATTGATTCCAACTCATAGCAACCTTATAGGACAGAGTAGAAGCACCTCATAGGGTTTTCAAGACAGACTGCCACATCTTCTGTGGAGTGGCTGGGGGTTCAAACCTCAAACATTTTGATTCATAACTGAGCACTTAACTCCTGCACTACGATTCCTTAGTGCTGCCATATGCCTTTCAAAGTTGCACATAAGGCTTTGAGAACTTGGGCAATCCGAAGCAGTCATCTATGTAGCTTCCTCCTCTGTGCTCCCACAGACTGCGTATAACTTGTATTGCATTTAACCCATTACAATAACGTTTTATATCTGTCTGCCACTATAGACCTTAAGCACCTTAAATTACAGATCATCTCTTCATCTTTGTGGCCTAAAACTAGAAAATGTTTGGTGAATCAATGACTTAAAAAGATCTGCTTGTTAAATAGACAAGTCACTATAGTCAGAATATATGCGCTTGTGCATTATTTATTCAGCCAAGTGTCTATGTTCCCAAACACTAAAAACCACACTCAATGCCATCAAGTGATTTCTAAATCATGGTGAAACTATAGGACAGAGTAGAACTACCCCTGTGTGTTTCTAAACCTGTAACTCTTTACTTGAGTGGAAAACCTCATCTTTTTTCCAAGAAATGTCAGGTGGTTTCAAACTGCTGCCCTTGTGGTTAGCAATTCAACTTGTAATCCACTACACCGCCAGGGCTCCAGTTATAAGTCATCAGGCTCTGGATGTTGTACTTCAGGTCATCTTGCGATCACAGCGTTGAGAGAACTCCTTCCTTAGCTTTCCCAAGACCTGTCCTCTCTGTAGTTTAGGGTTCTTCCATCATATTCTGAACCTGCCATATCACAATATTCATTGCCACCTCTTCAGAATTCCCCTAAAATGTGTTTTCAATGATTACCGATCATCCAGCATTTGTTACATATTACATATGAATAGATATAATCAAATGTCCTGGCCTCAGAAAGCTTAAACATTAAATCAACACAGAAGAGGGCTTAGGGTAGTACATGTGTAACAGAAATTCAGAAGGAGAAATCAAAGTGCGCTGTAGTCATCTGCTACGAGAGAGTCCTGCAATGTGGAAGAGGAATACTCAAACACGTGACGAGTCTGGGGTCTTAAAGACTTGAAGGTAAACCAGCCTGTGCGATCACGAGGTGTCTAAGGGATCAGGCATCAAAGAACAAAAAATCAAATCATTGTGAATTAGGGCGAGTGCAGATCAGGGACCCAAGACTAAGGTGACCAGATTTTAACATTGGTAAAGTGGGACACCATTGACCAGTGGGGGGTGGGGTGGGGGGTGTTCTTGATTAAAAATTTGGTCTACATGGAGCAACAAAAATTTTCATAGAATGCAAAAATAGTATTGTAATATTTTTTTATTCCAACATAAGTACAATTTATAAATATAATACATTAAAAATTATGTATAGTATTATTTTATTCTTTGGCGTATTTCTCATTGGAGTGAATTTTTTTTAGCAGATTGTTATCGTTTAAAAGGTCATGAAATTTTTCACAAGAATTTGTTAAATTATATTTCA